>NC_134568.1:212898147-213203772 GCF_050947875.1 Dermacentor variabilis
AGTGGGAGAAGCCGCCTCAGCGTCGGGGCACCTGTGCGACGCCGGCCGTCCGAACTAGTGTGCTTCAGCGGGCTGGTCGAAGGCACCGCTGGTGACGGTGGTCAAGACCAGGCCCGTGATAAAGAGGAAGCACATGGCGTTCCCGGGGACGGCCGGCGTGACCGAGACGGCGGCGAACGCAAGGAAAGCGCCCAAGGTGGCGAGTGTCGGCGTGAGCACAAAGGGCAACCAAGCTTGAGCCGGCACTTTGGCGGCTGCGCGATCTCGTTCATGGCTGCCGCGTCCGAGGAAGTCCAGGCCACCGCCGCCAGCTCCGGCGCCGACGGTTCTGCATCCATGGTCTCTCCGGTGCTTCGAAGGCCCAGAGCTTCCCGTGACGGGGCACGTGCTTTCCGTCGTGGTTTCGGTAGGTCGACCGGCCTCTTTGCGAACTTCCTGGACACCAATGCAAGCTGGAAAGGAGCCCAGCCTCATGGATGTAGGCGTAGATGTAGAGCCGGCCACATAAAATGGAACTCTGGCGCGTACGGTCTTCTTCGTCTGCCTCAAAACACGAGCGGCTCTAAAGGATGACGATGATGATGACTTTGAAATGTTTGGCGCATACTCATTCATGGGGATTGGCCACGATTCGGGCAGATTTTACATTTGCTTTAAGATAGAAAAATTATAAAAACTATAATTTTGACGCATAAATTAAAGCGATTAAAGTTCAAAAGGATTCAGTAGGCAGCCATTAAAAAAAGCTATATATAATATAAATGAGGCAATAAAGGAGGAATGAAATGAATGATACGGTAAAAAATGAAATAGGTATGATATAATAATAAATTTTTCTGTTGCGATGCATACATTCCTGTGTGAGCACCCAAACACAGACGCTCTGAAAGACAGCAGAACCGGATTGTTGTACCGGACTGTCGCACTGTAATTTCCAATCTCATTTTCCTCAGGCAGGAGAAGCACCGGAATTCCAGGACCTAGTGTTCAATCATTTCTAATGAGTTGAAAAATAGCACAAATCGGTGCATGTCTAAATTTAGGGGTGCGACTCGACAACGCAACCTCGATAATGTCACTTCCATCTGTCTGGTTTTCCAAAATTTCCTGCTCCAGTGGAATTGTAAGTCGTGTAGTTCCGAGGAGGATGTCTTCTTATGTTCCTCTTTTCTTTTTCTAATTCTACACGTCCAACAAACATAGCCTGAGAACGCCGCATAGCTGCTCTTTTTATCAGCGGAAATATTTGCAATGATCTTTTGAACTCTGCCTTCTCTGCGCAATGCGCCTCTTTCGGTATTCGTTTCCGATTAATCTTCAGAATGGAATTGTGCGTCATGAGAGTCACCAAAGCAGATAAGTAAAATATAACATGACCTATAAAGTTAACCTGCACAATCAGTGGGGCGAAATTTTTCCATAAATTTTCCAGCGCAGCGTACACGTTCCTGTGTCTGCGACCAAAAGCGTGTCAGCAAAAGGAAGCCGGATGGGTGTGTTCATGCGTACGGACTTGGCAGGATTTCCCAAATTCCTCGTCTATGGAATATGTGTTGCTGTCCGGTCCTGTCCTTGTTTCGTTTTTTCCTCCGCCATCACTCACCTGGATTTGGAGGTCGTCGTCGTTTCCTCGCCGACTATATTTGTCCATTTATGTGGACAACATGGGAGACTAGGTGGGTTCACGAATAGACAACATGCAGTTGCTGCTCTCTGGTCTATGTATATGTCACTGGGCATGTGCCGTTTAGTACGCGCCCGTTTTTAGCTAATACCCCTGAATGGATGGCAACTGTAACACAAACGGTATGGAGCCTTAAATGTGTTTAGATATGCGTCGTACTCCTCTGTGTCGTCAGAATTCCTCCCTCCACAAGCATGACACATCATCTTCGCCTTATGACGCATACAGTTAACAGCTACAGGCCACGAAGAGGCGCTTGCGTCATCCGCCACATCTGTTGCTATAACTCTGGCAAACTTTGTATCATTGAGAACCCAACGTTGCGTTCAACCTGCGCGTGGAATTTTTTCAACATTGTTGAAAAAAAATCTGAGCTAACAGAAATCCTACTGAAGCATTGATGAACCGGTACCCGAAAGTCCTCGAAAGTATAAGGACGTTTACCAGGCGAAAAAAAATAATATTCGCGAAGAGATTCGGATAGATTAACTCAAAACAAGTTTTATACTCGTCAAAAAGTCGCGCTGTAATGCTTTGATTTTTGAAGCGGCCTTGCGCGCTGGAGCCTGTCGAGAACGTTTCATTAATTACACCCAACCATGTTAAAAATAAAATTAGAATATAGGTAGCGAACACGAATGTTTACTAGTTTCCTGTGTACTTTACTTCCTTTTTACTATATCGCTGTTCTATAGCCAAGACATTCCAATACTAGTAAGTGCCGCCGCTACTATCAAGAAAGATGGTTTTGTGGTTTTGCTATAGTTAACAACTATGCTAGTAACACTAGCTAACGACTATTGGTTTTGCTAAGTAACGGTTAGGCCACAACTGTGTCCCATGGCAATTCAGCGATGAGTGTCCATAACTAATAAAGATAGAAGATTTGATTGAGAATGATAATTTTGCTGTCGGTGACTCATAGAAGAGGCGGACATCCGAATTTGTGCTGGTAACGCTGGAAATATAATTATTTAACACATTTTCACTAACTAACCAATTAATTGATAGTTGTGAGTGTACGATTTATTGCATAGCTGCAGTCATCCGCAACACAAGGCGCACCCTCTTTATAGAAGTGCAGCTCTTATCCTCACTTTTGAGAAATGTGTCCTGAAGTCCTCCAATGATATGTCTTCCGTTTCCTGTTAACAGTTAGGCGCACTGCATTATTCTCATTCGCTGAAGATCGTGCGCGTTTTAAATCAAGCACAAAAATCGGTCTTATATGACAGATGTAACAAGGAGGACGAAGTGACTGCGAGCCAGAACGCGCGAGGGAGGAGAGCGAAGAGCAAACGCGCCGTCTTTCGTCGCGCGAAAGGCCGTGGGGAGAATTGAAGGAGTGAGGCGGGAGGCGTCGTGCTGGGGCAGCAATCGCACATTTCGCGACCGGGCGCAAGGTTAAGTGACGATCGCGGCTCAAACTCGCGTGCGCAAGGGAGGAAAGTGGGGAGGCAGAGCGCGAAGGAAGGGGTGCGGCTTCTGCCCCGCAGAAACTGCCTACTTTGCGCGGTGGGGCGTGGTCGCGCACGTCGTATCATGACGGCGATCGGCAGACGGCTCATACCTTTGCGCATGCTGTGTTATTGCCCCTCAATTTGCGTTGAAGCGATAGACAGTACGAAGATCATTTGCTGCTGCGGTTGCTGCAGCTGCTCTTGCTCACGCCAGCGTTTTGACAGCGAGTGTTCGCGGTCAACGACTGTGATGCGTTCATGTTTCACTGTGCGCCCTGACATCACACTTGTTAATTGATTTGGTAAGCGAATGTTTCCAAGTTTATATGGCCGATAAAAGTACTATCCTTACTTCGTATGGCTGTCTGCCACTCTGCTATCGCAATCGATGCTTCGCCTTTCGGGCGAAACTGCGGCTTCTTTCTCATATTTTTCGCTTCAACTTAAGAGGTATCGCCTATTATCTAGTCTAAACGGCATAAAACATATTCTAGCAGCGCTACATTATCATGTTAGAAAGAAAATTAAATTATGGGGTTCAGCGTGCCAAAACCACTTTATGATTATGAGGCTCGCAGTAGTGGAGGACTCCGGAAATTTTGACCACCTGGGGTTCATTAACGTGCACTTAAATCTCAGTCCACGGCTGTTTTCGCATTTCGCCCCCATCGAAATGCGGCCGCTGTGGCCGGGCTTCGATCCCGCGACCTCGTGCTCAGCAGCCCAACACCATAACCACTGAGCAACCACGGCGGGTATCATGTTAGAAAAGCAGAGCATAACAACGAAGGCCGCGATAAAAAGATTTTATTAGTGCAATATCATTGCCTAATTCTTTTGTCATATTGCAAAAAAATAAAAACAGGTTCGATAAAACAGCAACGACGTTGACGCAGTGCCATCAGTTCGCCACCGGCACGTCCGCACTGGACGCCTCAAATTGTCACGCCTCACGGAGGCGGCAGCTGAAGTGGGAGAAGCCGCCTCGGCGTCGCGGCAGCTGTGCGACGCAGGGAGCCCAAATCAGTGTGCTTTAGGGGCTCGTAGAAGGCGCTGGCGTCGGTGGTCAAGACCTGGCCCGTGATGAAAATGAAGCACATGGCGTTCGCAGGGACCGCCGGCGTGACCGAGACGGCGGCGAACGCAAGGAAAGCGTCCAAGGTGGCGAGCGACGGCGTGAGCACAAATGGCAGCTTAGATTGAGCCGGTACTTTGGAGGCGGCGCGATCTCGTTCATGGCTACCGCGTCCGAGGAAGTCCAGGCCACCGCCGCCAGCTCCGGCGCCGACGGTTCTGCAAGCATGGTCTCTCCCGTGCTTCGAATGCCCAGAGCTTGTCATGACGAGGCCCCTGCTTTCTGCCGTGCTTTCGGTAGGTTGACCAGCCTCCTGGCGAACTCCTTTGACACTTATGCAAGTTACAAAGGTGTCGTGCCAGATGAAATGCAACCTTGGCTTGCACGGTCTGCTTCTTCTGCCTCAAAACACGAGCACCTCTTCTTCCTCTTCTTCTCCTCTTAACGTGTGATGCATACCCACTATCGCATATTGGCTATGGGAGGCTCAGGTGAATTATGCTTGATAACTGTAGAAATTAAATTTCGCAATTTCACGTGGTCGCATTAAAATGTATGCTGTAATTTGTGTCTGTATACATTATTTTATCGTAATGCTCCAGATTTCTATAGCTTGCCTACGATTGTTGTGTTGACGTCAATAAGCTCTAATAACCTCTAACGCTAGTCGCACGCTAGGCTCTCTGCGCACAAACTTTCACTCCGTTCCTGCATCTTTAAAGCTGACGCTCTAGAAAACACTTGTTCGCTCAAAATTAGAATATGCCTCGGCCATCTGGGATCTCCCTCAAGCATCACTGACCCTCTCCTTCGAAGGCATTCCCAGAATGGCGCGTCCAGCATTATTCTATCTAATCACTCTCGTCATGCTAGTGTAACACTCGCGAAACAAAGCCTTAACATACCGGATCTTTCAGTACGTCGAGCATATAGGCACCTCTGCCTTTTCCACAACATTTACCACAACCCGGTATTCAAAGAGAAACTTTTAACACCTCCTTCGTACTTTTCACTCCGCTGCGATCACCTTCATAAAGTTTTGCCATCTTGTCATACGAACGCGTACTATTACTCGTTTTTTTCCTCGTGCGTGCAATGACTGGCACAATCTTCCCGCGTCGGTCGCCACTACAGACGTATCGAAGTTCAGGATTGCTATTCTCCATGCCATCTGACAAATCTTTTATTAATTGTTCTGCATTATTTTTCTGTGTATCTACCACTCCGTTCTGTAAAGCATACGGGCCTTGAAAGTATGTAAAATAAATAAATAAATAAATAAATAAATAAATAAATAAATAAATAAATAAATAAATAAATATATATATAAATCACTCTACCGCCTGTTCGTAAATTCACTGCTTATGATTGGCCTGCACGGACACTAGGCAAACGTGAAACGTCTAGGTCAGGGGCGTAACCAGGGGGGGGGGGGCGCTTACGGGGCTTCAGCCCCCCCCCCTACCCGAAATTTTTTTGTGCTGTCCATGCGCCGCCGACCAAAGCGACCCCCGGCGCCGGAAACCACTCTGGATTTTGTCTAGGATGTCTTTCTGACGCTCGAAAAGACATTTAACCGCGAAGATTGCGAACTCGGGCTGGATTTCGTGGCAACGCCCATACACCGGGAGTCACATAACGCCAAGCACTCCCATCCGAGCACAAAGTTTCAAGGGCGCTTTGATGGTGAGCGGTGTCGCCGCGGCATCTCACTGAGGCCACGGAATTTATGGAGCGCATGGATATCAATTGCGAAACTTTGTGGGTATAAATCCCATAAGCTTTTGATGTGAAAGGTGCATTGACATTTCCAAAGTAGTGCCTAAGATGTTCAATTGCGGAACTTTGTGGGTTTAATGTTGTTATAAACTTTTGACGTCAAAGTTCTATTGACTTTTCTAAAGTATTACGTCGGAACATACTACGAGACAAGCGAAATCAACACACTAGCAGACGAGTTGACAAAGCACGCAGCGAGGTCCAATGAGACGAAGCGTTGGGGTGGTTCATTTGTGCCGTCACGTCGCATAAAAAATTATAAACATTTTTTTATCCTACGCCAGAACATTGATGTCAAGACACTAAGGCCAGCCAAAGTAACTACGTTCTTATTTATTTTTTCTTCTTTGACTTTTAATCGCGAGGACACATTAGGCCTCTTCGATTTTTTTTTTCTTCTCGCTACCCTACCCGCGGGCTGCCAGAGCCAGCTAGAGCGCATACGTTTTTCCCGGATGGCCCCGACCACCGCGCGGTGCACTTCGGTGCGCGTTCGGTTTGCTCTGGCCGAGTGGATTTTCACCTGACATAGTGTTGGGCGCTTTCTGGCTAGCAGGCGAGAAAAAAAAACAATGGCCGCTCGCCGTCATCACTGTGGGGACTCGAATGATTGCACCGCGTTCCTTGAGCGGAACCTTTCCGGAAAGTCTTGTTTCGCCGGTGTAGGATACTGAGCAGTATGCGTATGGTTCTGAGTGGACCAAGCGTCTCATGTTTTCTTCGGTATTCCTTCCGTAGCCCCATTAGGTGCCCGAAGTAGGCATTCGATTCTGGCCTACATACTTTCCTATGCGTTTTTTTTTTTCATTTCGGTGCCTCCGCCCCACAGAAAAAAAATACATTGTTGCGGCGCAGCGAATTGTCGCATGGCGAAAGTTCGATTTTGATACTTATTTTGCGGAAAGTAATGGGCGACGGGACGCTGCAATTGCCGGATACGTTTATTATATTATTGCGAAAGCAAGTATATGGACACTCCAGGCGCATTCCTGCCGTCGCCGTCGCCATCATGTTTCGTATAAAGTCCAAGGATGACAACACCGTGACCACGCGCTGCATGCTGTATGTGCGAGTGAAAGCGTAGGAGGGGAGGTGGAATGGGTGAGCCGACGATGGTGACTCAGTCTTGTGTGCGCAAAGGAGAAAAGCGGGGAGCAATGGCGCCGCCTTCCGTCGCGCGCAATACATGGGGGGGAGTGGATGGAATGGGGGCGGAATCAAGGATTCTTTGAATCTATGATTGTGCAACATGTTTATTTGCCTTGTATGACGCATTATATACAGTTACTTTTTCTTACATACATAGACTCATTGGGGACTTATACGTATACTTAAATATCTTGTTGCGAGGTTTTGTGTATACATGCAGTGAACTTAGTTTCCAGTGACACGTTTTTGTCCTTTATCAAGCCGTATTTTCGCATTTGTATATCCCATTGTATCTTTGGATTTCTAATGTACGACGGCGAGTCAAATGAAAGTGAGCCTACCCTAACCGCGCAATAATGGTTCGGCTCATTATCTGCGAGGCATGCGCGTAGGAGAACGGCATGTCTAATTTACTAAAGTGACACGCAGGTGTGAAGATAAATGTTCTTTGATGCTCTCATACACTGGGTTGAATATGGTTGCGTCACATAATGGATACTTCGAAAGTTGAACAGCTCGGTGTCGCGAAGTTTTTGACAGCTGAAGGTGCTTCGAAAACAGAAATTAATCGCCGTATGGCTGCCGTGTACGTTGAACACTGCATTTCATTGACCACTGTGAAGGGTTGGAGCAAACGGTTCAAAGGACGTTGCGAAGACATTCCAAGACCGGGCCAAAATCATCATGCCATCTCCCCCCACACAACTTCAAAAGTTCATGAGCTGATGAAACAAGAACGGAGGGTAAGTATCAATGAACTGGCAGACCCTCTGAACATCAGTCACGGTTCAGTTCACGCCATAATTCATGAGCTTCTCGGTTATCGGCTCTTTGGTGCGCAATGGATCCCCAAGATTTTGATCCATCGGGAGAAGACGGAGAAGTTTCGCGTTGCCTTGACTCATCTGATCGCGTATCACAATGAGGATGACGACTTCTTGTTTGCAATTTTGATCGGGGACGAACCTTGGTGCCACTACTACGAGCCTGAAACACGACGGCAAAGCTTACAGTGGAAACATTCGAATTTACCACGCCCAAAGAACGCAAAGCCCATCATTACCGCTGGAAAGGTGTTGTTGACTATTTTTTCGAACGTCAGTGTCCATTACTGATAGAATTTGCTAAATCTTGAGAGGCTATCAATTGTTTCCGATATTGCGAAACGCCAGAACGGCAGCGTGTCGTAATCAAGAACGAACAACGTTGAAAATTGACGAATGGGGTCATCTTGTTCCACGACAATGCCTGTCCCCACGTCGCTTATGTGGTTAATACAAAACTGGCAAAGTTCAAGTAGGAAACGCTGCAACATCCGCCGTACAGCTCAGACCTGTCACCTTGCGACTTCTATATTTTGGGGCAACCGAAAAAACAGCTCAAGGGAACCAGATACAGACTTTTTGAAGCAGCAACCCGAGGAGTTTTATAAGACGGCAATCACGCGACTCGTTAGTCAATGGGACAAATGTCTAAATTATCATGAAGGCTACTTTTAATTAAGTACCCCGTTCTTGGCTCACATTCATTTGACTTGCCCTCGTAGATCTTGCAGAACTCCTGCTTTTAATACGCGCTCTCTGTCGCGACTACTACTTCGGTGCAATAACTCACGATACACGACAGGGGACAGCTACTCCAGCGTAATACATTGGAACAAACGACCGCGTCATTTAGATTTTTCACTGGCCATTGCATATATACGAGAATGTAAGCACGGTTCTTGAATGACAAAGTTTCATTAACATATTTGTCCTGAACTTGTTCAGTTCATTGCCTTTTAATTTTTCATATCAGCGGCATGCACTGCTTCCTGGTTTCGAACTGATATAGTTCTAAAGTTCGTGTGATATTTTCTTTACTCACCAAATGGACAAAAATATGGAAGCATTGATATCAGTTATTTTGGGCAAAATTTTTGGCACATACGAGTATATTCTTTTACGAAAAAATTCATATTTTATTGGTTTGACAGTGCGTAGCGTTCAAGAATTCGTTTGCAGCATCTTTGGCAATGAGAATGCAGTTATTATTCATGTATTTGATCCCTCGACAAATTGTTTAAGAGGAAGCTTTAGCTCGGGCCCATTCCGACGCTGCCTATTCAAATACTTGTAAAACGCAGAAACGCTTTTCTGAGATAATCTTGCTTACCGCTTTTATTGAAATTGGTTGCATTTGAGAGAGAAAATAAAATCCTAGTGTCTGTTGGAAACAGAACTTCGATTTAGGGCCTGAATTTTGTTTTAAATATTTTGAAATATTCGAAAGTTTGAAAAAATAGAAGCACGGCGTTTACAAACTAATAGCTATGGATGAAGAACAGATATTGTGGTTCTGTAAACGGCATCTATTATAACAGTCAAAGCAGACAAGTTTGCTATGTCAATTTGCATCTTACGCGAATTGGTTACGTTGTGCACAAGGGTTCTGCAAAATCAGTATTTCCACAATACTGATTTTTTTTAAGATTCATGTGTAACATATCTATTTTGTCCGCTCTAGATGTACTATTAGATGCAATTCAGAGAATTGTGATATCATTTTTCATTGTTGAGTCACGGAGTTTTAAACATGATAGTTTCGTTTTCTGAAAATTTTCGATTTTGGCCATTTTTTATAAATAAGTTACCACCTAAATGAAAAATTCGAAACGAGCAGTCACTAGAAATAAACTCCTTCATTTAAATTCAGGAAACCTCCTCAAATTTGTTGACGTGGTTGCAGGGAAAAACGAATTCCCCTTCTACGTGTATTTACATAGGAGCACCCGAGCTGAAGCTTCCTCTTAAGGAGGAGGCCGAGCTGCAATGACGCCCCTCCCCCCCGAACAAAATTTCTGGCTACGCCACTGGTCTAGGTAACTGGTTTACTTCATGTTAACTTGTGTTATAGCGTTGCAAAGCGCCTGCGTTATTTAAAATCCACTCGACAGCTTTAGTGGGAATTTCAGTGACATTTTTGTCGCACTTCAGCAAAAACGCTTCAAAGAATTTCTGCACCACTGGATTGTAATGGTTCATTATTTGTGACGGATAATCACGTCTTTCAATGACAAAGACTACTCTCCGAGAGTCATTTTTCAGCAGGTAATAATGCAGCGATAATCTGTGTTATATATATATTTATATTCGTCGCACCGGAAGCGGAAGTGCGATTTCCGTCGTTTGCGACGAAAATCGCAGTCGAAGTGTGACTGCGACCCCCGAATTTCGGCTGCGACCAACCGGTTAGTCGCACCGTATATAATATAACTAAAACAGCGCATAAAAAACATGTATAGCAGGCTCTGTTCTCCCATGCGTTCGTTGGCACGCAACGCAGCAAATGAACTGCATTTTCGAGTTTGCTTCGTGCACCTTCGGCAGTTGCCATGAGACAACGTCACCTTTTCGGGTCCTCAGAATTTTTTTTTTGTTGAATAGCATACAAAAATCGCGCGTACGGAACAACTTAAATAATTGCAACCTCCGTAAGGGGAAATGACAAGACAGCAAAGTACCCGAAGTCTAAACGTTGTGGCGAACGCGGTACCGTTCAGCTGCATTTTCTTGTCGGTTTTCAAGCGTGAATTTCCCGATGCATCTTGAAAGGTTATCTTACCTTACTAATATAATAAATTTCACAGAGCAAACGTATATGCTATCGTACTAAATTCTCTACGGTATCATTAACTCTGTGGCTTGAATAAACAGCGTCATTACTTTGTTTTGGAATATATCATGCACGTTGGTTCTCTTCACTGGAGAATAATTTTCCTTGCACAGAAACCAATAAATATTGAATATGTTGCTGGCTTTGTATCGTTACTGCACCTGTATTAACATTTCCTTTAAACGGTAATTAACTCTACAGTTAGTAAATTAAGTAAATTATTCGCTTGCTGAGGCGACATAGTGACAACCTACCGTACTGCACCGTCATGTAAAACTCGTGTAACAATGCGAAAAGCAGACAAACAGCCTCTTCTTGGGGACATGAAACCGTAGAAGACGACACGATAAAGGAAAGTAAATCAAACCTGCGCAGCGAAGTCAGCCAGTTGCATCCCTTCCTGTGAATCATTGAATTTTTTATGTACAAACGATTCTTGCTCATTCACACCTGAAAAAGTGTACAGAAACATCAATCCCTTACATGTTTCTAATAACATTTTCTAATAAGTTTATGACCACATATATTAGTGTGTAAAACCATATAACGAAATCCACTGGGATTACTACTTTCATAAGTAATGAAATACCACGGCGCTTGCAAGGACATATCACCCTGGGAATTTGAAAGTAATTTCTGCATTTCAACTATGCACAATATGCGGTCTTTTTATATAAAGGACTTCAAACTGCTTTTTTGCAATGACAAACTTATTCCAAATTTTACCTACATAACCGGCAAGAAAAAAACAACAAATCTGTAGACAAGAAAATTGTTGTTCAATCTATTCACCTGCTGCTGTGGCTATAGCATTCTCTTGATAACACAAGGCGAGGGGTTGAATTGCCAGTCATGGCAGTCGCATTTCAAGTAGAGTCATAGGTAAAAAATCTCTTGCACTTGGATTTAGTTCATCATCCTTTATTGAACTCTTAAACTTCCAAATACTTTGGCATTGGCGGGCATGCTTGTGCAAAATCTAACACCAATCGAAACCAAAGGGCTCAATTGTATAACAAGCATCTTTTCTGATACTTCGAGAGTCTAAACATTCATTGCATCAATATGTATTTTTCAAAATAACTGCGCAAAACAACATGATTAAGCATAGCAATCAATTTATCAGGAAGCTGGTTCTACAGATGTATAAATGTCCCAAGACATGAGTCCTCCTACTACATCGTGCACAAAGCACCAAGAAAACCATTTTCAAGAGTTGTCCCTGCTAAGAGATATGAGTGGACCTTAAGAAGCAGAAGCTTTCTTACAGGGCATTGTGTAACACCGCTTATGAAAGAATGAAGAGAGTGAAGAGGCTTTTAACAGCAGCACCTCAGGCGACTCTAATAAGAGAAACGATGAGCAAGAACATTTCTGGTAGAGCACTTAAGTTCAACAGTAACTTTTTGAGAGACAGAAAATGCCGGATGAGAGTTGGAAGTACATTTGGCCCACCCACACCAACAACACAGGCATACTACAAGTACTACAGTCTATGGTCGACTACAGTCTATGGAAAAGCTATCATATACACAAATCGAGAACGATGCAACAAACTCTCCATAACTCTGCAGACTTTCTTGGCCAATCTGGCCTCTCGGTTTCTGATAAGTCAGCTGACATCGACGTCGGAAAAAAAAGACTAGAATCAAGAACTACCCCAGATTGCACATTGCGCTCCACATAGCTGGACAAATATACACGCACGTCAACATCCACAAATCCTCATCTAGTGTAAGACCATGAAGGCAGAGCCAGCACGTGGGTGGAACAATTATGCCATGCCCGGACGCAAATTCCACACCTGGCGAAATGAATAATCTCGAAATCATGGGGAGTGGACGCCTGGATATTAAGGGAAATCGCAGATGCTGTGCCTGAATCCAAGGTATTGTGGGGTATGAATTACCAGCAGCGCACAAAAAAGGCAACTGATCGAATACAGGCATCGGGTAACAACAGGTCTTTCCAACTTTACCATGCTTGAAGACCTTTATTAGAAAAAGCAAACGAACAAGCACCTTGACAGAGTAAAGTTGCAGCCTGCAGCACAAATTCTTTGTCTGAAGAGCTCAGAACTTGTATTAGGAAGGAACAGCGCCAACTAAGCCGATCACGAGAGGGAGAAGAACACAGGACGAGCGCCAACTTCATCTATCTTTATTTAACAAAAAATCAGGATATATGAGGAAAATCACGGACATACGCACAATGACCATCATGCATCATCTGGCAAACCGTTCTAGATAGGACATCTCGTTTTTGAAGGAGGTCACGGAAGTATCACTACCACAGCTTTTTCCTCTTTCCTTTATATGGAATGCTTCCCTGCTTCTGCCAAGAATCTTTATCTGTCCGAACCGTGGTTCACACTTCTTGCAGTACAGGCATTGTTCCCGTGGCGAATTTTCTGCCGCTCGGTCACACGCATTGCAAGTTGCACAATGTTGCGAAAGATGCCCACCTGCTTCTTTCAGCGACCGCACATGTTCAGCTGCACGGTCATTCACGCATCTACCCGTTTGGCTTACCTAGGTTTTCCCGCAGGCCAAAGGTATTTCATATACCGCACCGATGCAGCACTTTAAAAACTGTTTTCCATGTTTTTTGGTGCAGCTGCTCCACGTACCCTCGCTCGCGACGCGTGCGCAGAGCTGTGCCTGTTTTCGAGGAGCCGAAAACACGACTGGGACGCCGTGTCTGTTTGCCACCTTTTTCATATTGTGGGCTATCCTATGTACATACGGAACCACTTCCGGCTTGGCAGCTTGTTTTTCTTGTGCGCACGGTTTCTTGACCATGGCACCTTTGATTTTTTGCAAGGTTGCTTCAGCCACTGCTGTGATAACCGTGCTGTCTGTGTGTTCTTCTGTTTCCGCGTCCGGTAACTCTCCTCTATTTTACTATTCCATTATCTATACTGCTTGCTCATTTTCGATGAATTGGATCAATTGGGGTGATTGATCCCAAGGCTATGCTCCTGCATCATATCGCAGACTCAATGCTAAGGCGGCATTTAAGGACCCCGATCTTCCCAGTGGTACCATTATCTGCATATATCACTGCGGTTAGATTGCTGTTTTGTTAAACAAGCGTCGTCTAACCCCGTCTTAACCGTTTCTCCTGAGTAGCGACACCTCCTATATCCTTGTCGTAGTAAATAATTCTACGCACGCAGGCTGGAAGTCTCCCTCACCCAATTAAGCTGTCGGATTCCCTCTCTTTATTTTCTACAGACCCCAGTTTAGTTTGCGGCACTCCACCGTCTGCATTTTCTGTAACGAGGTGGGAAACAATAGACCACTTCGTTTTCTCGTACCGCGCCTTTACTATACTGAGAAAAAGAGACTTCAAAGTTATTTTCGCAATATTGGCCTGGATCTGACCATTCGCGTCGCACTTTCATTATGAGCTTTCACTCTCTGATGCACTCACAGGAATATTTGCGCCGCTGCCTAGGAATTTATTATTTATACAAAACGCTTGCCCAGTTAAATATGATTCCTTTATCATAATTATGTTTAGTACATTCAGGCTACGTTATTCATTTTCTCGCATCTGTCGCATTGAATCTTCCAGTGTTCACGAATTGGCAAGTGAAATTTATTAAGTAATATCAACCTGGGCATCATTAAATATAACAACGTGGGTATGCACCATACGTTAAAAGGACAAGAAGAAGCAGAGCCACTCGTGTTCTGAGATAGCAGAAAAAAGGAACACGAAGACGTGAACGCCAAGGTTCCATTTCATGTGGCACAGCACCTTTGTGGCTCGCATAAGCGTCAAAGAAGTTCGCAAGCAGGCCGGTCGAGCTACCGAAAGCACGACGGAAAGCAAGGGCCCCGTCACGAGAACCTCTGGGCCTTCGAAGCACCAGCGAGTCCATGGATGCAGCACCGTCGGCGGCGGAGCTGGCAGTGGTGGCCTGGACTCACTCGGACGCGACAGCCATGAACGAGAAAGCGCCGCGGCAAAATACCGGCTCAAGCTTGGCTGCCATGTCATTTGGGCTCACGCCGACGCTCGCCACCTTGGACGCTTTCCTCGTGTTCGCCGCCATCTCCGTCACTCCGGCCGTCCCCGCGACCATCATGTGCTTCATCTTCATCACGAACCTAGTCTTGACAACCATCGCCCGCGCCTTCGACAAGCCCGATCAACCACATAGGTTTCGACGGCCGGCGTCGCACAACAGCTGCCCTGTCGGTGGTGCCGGACAATTTGGGGCGCCAAGTGCGGACACGCAGAAGGCGAACAGATCGCATAATGTCAACGGGATATCAGTTCTGTAAAATCTGATTTTAGATTTTTGCAATGTGACAAATGAATTACACAATGAGACGCAGATAAAAATGTTTTTATCCCGGCCTTGGATGTTGTGGTTTGCTTTTCTAACATGATCATGTATCGCTGGTATAAAAAGTTAGATACGGTTTAAACTAGAAAATAGATCGACTGATTAGCTTGAAGTGAAAGCTAAGAAAAGGAAGTATCGCCGAAACACATTTACTTTCCCAAGGACTTTGCATCTTTACGTTTCTGGCAGCCGTCGTCGCCTTCCTCGGAAGTCGTATATAAATGGCGCGCTCAGGCGCGGGTGCTTTGTGCTCGTGCCTCGTGTCTCGCGCCACGTGCGAGGTTAGAAGACAAAATAAAAAAGGATAAAAGAGAGCTGCTTCTACGCTTGCTATCGGCCCGAACGTTTCCCAGGTCTTTCGCTCGCCGACTCACTCATTGTTATAGTGGATCTAACCTCGGTCCCTCTGACTTGGTCACCCAGACGTGATTGTACTGCAAGCACGGCGTCATGAACGAGGCCGTGAACGAGAGACCAACGACCAGCGCATAGGGCCTAGCCATGATGCAGATTCATCTACCGTCCTTTTGGAGACGAAATCCTGCAGCCTGGTTTACTCAGGTGGCGGCGCTCTTCGACCTTTCGCGCATTACTTCGCATCGCGTCAGTTTCCTCCACGCTGTTTCGGCACTCACCGCTTAGGTGGTCGAGGAGTTCCGAGAGGTTGTAGATGCACACTGCACCAACCCATATGACCACTTCAAAACGACATTGCTGCAACGCAAGCCCGTGTCCGTGCGCAGACGCCTCCAGAAGATTTTCAACAAAGAGCAGTTCGGTGACCGTCGACCGTCAGAACTTTAACGTCGTGTGCGGCGTCTCCTCAGTGACTGAAGGCTGGACGCAAATAGCCCGCTGTTGTTGGAACTGTTCCTTCAGCGCCTGCCACAATTATCTCGTGGGCGCTGTTGTTGGCTACCACACCGGAATACATGCCCGTCGACAATCCTGCTGAGCAGGCCGACCACATTGCTGATTATTCAGCAAGAGGTACTGTGGCAACAACGAGTGTTTCGCTTTCGCACCTCGAAGATCAAGCAGCCAACAGCACTTCTATCCACATATATGGCCAGCGCTTCCTTGCCATCGACTTTGGCTTCCGACACACCTTCTGAGGGATGATCATTGTTGCAGATGCATGCATGGCCGTATTCGGCGCGGATTCTGTGACCTACATTGTCCCTAGTGTTGACCTCCGAGCTCGTCGCATCCTGAACGCGAAGACTAGGATGCCCATACAAGGCATCCGTGCGCCCATGACTTCAACCACTAGAACGGCTCCACAGATACCATCATCTGAGCTCCCCTCACATCCTTCATATTTCCCAGCCACCAGGAGACCTTCCAATCTTGATCTGCCAGTGGGTCACAACGTCACGCATCATGTTGTCACCACTGCCCCCCCCTAGTGTTCTGCCGACCGATATGCCTCGCTGGTAACCGCCTTGCCATCGTAAGGAGAGAGTTCGACCTCATGCTGCAAGTGGTAATCATCCGTCCTTCGTTGAGCAATTGGTCTTCAGCTCTCCACATGGTACCAAAACTCGACCCAGGGGATTGGCGCCGGCGCGGCGACTACCGTGCGCTCAATCCGCGCACCTTCCCTCATCGCTATCCACCGCTTCACATTCATGTATTCGCAACCAACCTAGCTGAAACAGCAAGATAGATTTAGTGAAGGCCTAGCATCAAATCCCTGTTGAGCCAGAGGACATCCCAAAGACTGCGATTGCGACAGCATTCGGGCTTTTCGAGTACGTGCCCATGCCATTAGGGCTTAGAAAGGCTGTTCAGACGTTCCAGAGGTTTATCAACAGTGTCACCCGGGCACTCCGCTTCGTCTTTCCATACCTGGATGACCTCCTATTGGCTAGTATTTTCATCGAAAAACATAGCAAGCATTTGCGCCTGCTATTTTCTCGGCTCCACAAACACGGCCTTCGCTTCAACTCCGCAAAGTGCGACTTCGTCATCCACGACATTGACTTCCTCGGACACCACGTGACTCCCGAAGGAATCAGACGGCTGGAAAAGAAAGTTGAAGCTTTGCGTGAGTTGCCTCGCCCATACGTCACTGGGAAAGCTCGGGGGAATTGCTTGGACTGCTCAACTGCCACCGCAGTTTACTTCCTATCATTGCCCCAATTATTATACCACTGACCGAACTTCTCAACACCCCTAAACCTCCGTCCGCTGTTCCGCGAGCGGATGCAGCTGTTGCCTAATTAAAGCGGCACACTTCCAGGACTGACATAGATGAATTTTATAAGTTACACATTATTGATATGCACATCTGACTGTCATGGCCGAGCATCTGCGGGAGATATTACAGCATATCTGCGCCGTGTTATCTTAAAACATGCGGCTTTCGATGGCCTTGTATAAAAAATGTAATTTTCCCACTGCTATTATAAAAGTTTAAGAACATTGCCTATACACCATCATATAATAAATACCTTATAATAGTGTGACATGATCATGCTAGAAAAACAGAGCTTAACACCGAAAGCCATGATAGAAACTTTTAATGAGCATAATCTCACTGCATAACTGTTGCGTTATATTAAAAAAATCTAAAATCCACATCGATAGAACAGCTACCACGTTAAAGTTATGCCATCAGTTCGCCTCTGCCATGTCCGCACTTGACGCCCCATGTTGTCACGCACCACGCAGACGGCAGCTGAAGTGGGAGAAGCCGCCTCAGCGTCGGGGCACCTGTGCGACGCCGGCCGCCCGAACTAGTGTGCTTCAGCGGGCTGGTCGAAGGCACTGCTGGTGACGGTGGTCAAGACCAGGCCCGTGATAAAGAGGAAGCACATGGCGTTCCCGGGGACGACCGGCGTGACCGAGACGGCGGCGAACGCAAGGAAAGCGCCCAAGGTGGCGAGTGTCGGCGTGAGCACAAACGGCAACCAAGCTTGAGCCGGCACTTTGGTGGCTGCGCGATCTCGTTCATGGCTGCCGCGCCCGAGGGAGTCCAGGCCACCCGTGCCAGCTCCGGCGACGACGGTTCTACATCCATGGTCTCTCCGGTGCTTCGAAGGCCTAGAGCTTCTCGTGACGGGGCCCCTGATTTCCGTCGTGGTTTCGATAGGTCGACCGGCCTGCTTGCGAACTTCCTGGACGCCAATGGAAGCAGGGAAGGAGCCCAGCCACATGGATGTAGGCGTAGATGTAGAGTCAGCCACCTAAAATGGAACTCTGGCACGTACGGTCTTCTTTGTCTGTCTCAAAACACGAGCGCTTTAAAAGATGATGATGATGATGATGATGACCCTGATATGTTTATAGCATACCCACTCATGGGGATTGCCTGAGAGTCGGGCACAATTTACATATGTGTTAAAGCAGTAAACTTAAATATATATAATTTTGATTAATAAATTATTGCGAAGAATGCTCAAAACGATTAAGTCGACAGTCATTAAAAAGGCAAATACCATATAAATGAGGCAATAAAGGAGGAATGAAATGAATAATACAATCAACAATAAAATCTGCGTGATTCAAAAAATAAAAATTTCTCGGGCGATGCATACATGCCTGTGTGAGTGCCTTAGCAAAGGCGCCCGGTAATACAGCAGCACTGGAGCGTTCAATGGCAGGCCGAGCTGTCGCACTGTAATTTCCAATGTCATTTTTTTCTCGGGGAGGAGAAACGCTGGCATTCTAGTAAGTAGTGTCCAATGGTTTCTAATCAGTTTTAAAAGAGCCACAAAGGTGAAATTGCCATACCAGATCGATACATGTATAAATTTATTGGCGGGACTCGACGACGCAGACTCGTTAATGTTACTTACGTCTGTCAGGTTTTCGAAAATTTCCTGCTCCAAGGGAAGTGGTGTTGTTCCGAGGATGATGTTTTCGTATGTTTCTCTTTTCTTTTTCTAATTCTACACATCCCACAAACATACCCTGTGAACTCCCCAGAGCCGCTCTTTTTATCAGCGGCCATATTTGCAATGATCGTTCGAACTCTACTTTCTCTGCCCAATGCGCCTCTTTCGGTATTCGTTTCCGATTGATCTTTAGACTGGAATTGTGCGTCATGGAGAGTCACCAAAGCAGATAAGTTAAATATAACATGACCTATAAAGTTAACCTCCACAATCGGGGGGGTGAAGTTTTTCCACTATTTTTCCAGCGCAGCTTTCACGTTCCTGTATCTGCCACGAAAAACGAGGCACCAAAAGAAAGCAGAATGGACGTGTTCATGCATACGGACTTAGCGGAATTTCTCAAATTCCTCGTCTTAAGTTGAAAAATCTATTGTTGCCCGGTCCTCTCTTTCCTTCATTTTTTGCTCCCCCATCAAGCATCTGGGTTTGGCGGTCGTCGTCGTTTCCTCGCCGAGTATATTTGTCCATTTATGTGGACAACATGGGGCACTAGCTGGGTTCCCGAATAGACAACTTGCAGTTGCTGCTCTATGGTCTATGTATATGTCACTGGGCCTGTGCGGTTTAGTACGCTCCCGTTTTTAGCCAATAGCCCTGAATGGATGTGCAACTGTAACACAGACGGTATGGAGCCTTAAATGTGCTTAGATATGCGTCGTACTTCTCTGTGTCGTCAGAATTCCTCCCTCCACCACCATGACACATCATCTTCGCCTAATGACGCATACATTTAACAGCTACAGGCCACAAAGAGGCGCTTGAGTCATCCGCCACATCTGTTGCTATAACTCTGGCAAACTTCGTATCATTTAGAACCCCACCGTTGCGTTCAACCTGCGCGTAGAATTTTTTCAACATTGTTGAAAAAAAAATCTGAGCTAACAGAAATCCTTCTCAAGCATTGATGTACCGGTAGCCGAAAGTTAGACCTCAAAAGTATAAGGACGTTTTCCAGGGAAAAAAATATTCTTGAATAATATTCGGCTAGATTAACTCAAAAAAAGTTTTCTACTCATCCAAAAGTCGCGCTGTAATGCTTTGATTTTTGAAGCGGCGCTGCGCGCTGGAGCCTGACGTCAACGTGGCATTAATTTCCCCCAACACGGTTAAAAATAATATTAGTATATAGCTAGCGAACAGATCTGTTTACTAGTTTCCTGTGTACTTTGCTACCTTCTTACTATATCGCTGTACTATAGCCAACACATTCCAATACTAGTACGTGCCGCCGTTACGAAGTGCAGCCACTGTGGCCTGGCTCGGGGGCTGCATTGCACTTGACTGAAGACACTCTGTTGCCGGACAACGTTCGTTGGCTACGTCCAAATCGCTGCGGTTTCCGTGCGGTCCGCCGCCAACACTGACGCGGGAAAAGCCTCGGCGATTTGTTGGACCGCGAGGGCCGCGATCTTGCGCGGGCCAACGGCGGTCCGCACGAACTGGTGACGACATATCACATGATGCGCGGACGGCGGTCCAGAAGAGCAATTTGGTCCGTCGTGTGGTTCGGCCTTTATCACATCTGCTGTGGTTTTCGTGATGACCGACGTTGGAATTCTACGGCAGACATCCGTTATATCCTTGACTTGAGCTAATGTGACGTCCGTCTCGATCATGTAACCACGATCTTTCACATAACCCCAGAGGAAGAAATCGAGTGGAGAAAAGTCAGGTAACCTAGCCGGCCAATTTCAGGCCCGTGCCTTCCAATCAATTGCACATGAAAAGTTGCATACACCTAGTTTCGTGCTCGCGTGCTGCTGTGTGCTGGCGCCCCATCCTGGTGATACCACAGACGTGTAAGATGTGGCAACTGGACTACGCTCAGAAACTTGTCAACCACTGCTGCAAGGATTTCTTCCACGTAACGCTGTACAGTCAGTGCATGATCAAATAAGTTGTCAATTAAATTAAATAAAAAAATTAAATTAAATTACATTAAGTTTGCGGTTTTACTTCCCAAACCCACGATCTGATTATGAGGCACACCGTAGTGGGGGACGCAGGAAATTTGGATCACCTGGGGTTGTTTAATAAGGTGCACCTAGATCTAAGTAAACGGCTGTTTTCGCATTTCACCCCCATCGAAATGCAGCCGCCATGGCCGGGTTTGCATCCCGCGACGTCGTGCTTAGCAGCCCGACATCAGTGATCGAAGAAGATGAGACGGATTATAGCACCGGCGTGAATTCCGAACCACACACTGACAGACCACTGGTACTGGTGCCGAGTGCGCTTTACCCAGTGTGTTTTGGAGGCACTTCAAAGTGTGCATTTTGCAAACATACCTGGCCATTTATGCTAAAATTGGCTTCATCTGTGCACATGATGTTGCTCAGAACGTCTGGTGACTCATCGCATTTTGTGACGACCCAATTCGAGAAATCTAGATGAATCCGCAGGTTCCTGTCTTCCAAGTATTGCTACAGGTTAAGGTGGTACGGGTGAAAGGCCGAGTCATTTAGAAACCTAAAAACAGATGACTTCAAAATTGGTACCTGGGCGGCCACGTCCTGTATGCTAGCACAAAGGTTTGAGGCCATAGATGCTAGAACATCCTTGAGTAGGCTAAGACTCAAGGACTGAGTCCTCCGCCGCTGCTTCTGGAAGGTGCCCGTTTGTCTTAGGTTTTCATAATTTCTGATGACTGTCGATGCGTTCGGTCTACCGCCACACTTCCATGACTGATACATGTATATTTGCACCCTTCCTCTTGTTGCCATTTGCAGCTGCCAAGGCAAGGATCATGTTTTCGTTCTTCACATTAAAGAAAGACATGGCGGCTGGAACGAAACAAAACGCACCTTTAAGCCTGTGCACTGATGTTGTCTATTCGCTTTTGTGGTGCCAGCATTTGTGGCAATAATAGAAAAAAGAAGAATAAACCATCCGTGCACTTTAAGCAAAGACAACAGCTATCACAGTTTGTTTCCAACCAACACCAAACGCGATGTTTTGCTTCAGCCAGGGCGCTAGAGATAAGGCACTTGCTCTATCGGGGTGTTTTTCTTTATTTCCTTTATTTCGTTCTGGCTAACTCAGATGGAGCTTGTTCGAGGGCGCTGCTTTATGATGCGGATGGGAGCGCAATGAGGTGGTATTTTTCACATTTCGCTGGGTGTATTTATCAGTGGGAAAAAATTAGTACGCAATTAGTACATCGCTGAAAATATCGCAATTAGATGTCCCTTGGCGGTGCCTACAAATGCCTCACTGACACTTAGTTAATTAGGATAGCACGTCTCGAGTTAGATGATAAATTACAATTACATAATTGAATCTCAGTAATGAGAAGTTACTGGCAGCTACTGCGCTATACCGGAAACTACATGCACTAGGTTTCCTTCGAGTAACGCAATTGCTCCATTTCTAAATCTGGGTGCACGGTAGTATATTGGGGCGCCCTGTTTATATTTATGACCTCTGCGTGCAGGTGACGATGTTTTCATCGCTCATAAATATTGGAAATTATTAGAAGAGCTTTTTTTTTTCATGAGTCGTTACTATTGCTTACTGGAAAGAGAAGCAATAGTGAGACACATATCATTCAAGTGCATTTCACACGCCGTTGATAAAAGACTTTGCCGAAGGGGTCACTGAAGTGCGCAGGTTTTTTTCAGGGTCAAAGAAATACGCAACACAAGTTGAAGCAGATGAACACACAGCAACATATTAATTCGCTAGGCATAGGCTATCTATACCTTTAGAAATATCTTTTGGCCACGGCGGCCGCATTTCGATGGGGGCGAAATGCGAAAACACCCGTGTAGTTATATTACGGAGTGCCTCATAATTAGACAGTGGTTTTGGCAGGTAAAACACCTTTTTTTTAAATCTTTTATTTGGCTACCTGCTTCTCTTTCATCAATATAATAAACTCTGTATTGTGTGCATATTTAAATATATTGTGTATGTGCGTCATGTTTACAGTGGAAATTTAAAACATTATTGAAGTGAGGCAATACGGACGAGGTAGCCGGCGCTGGTGCTTCTAATGCGCTTGTCCTCCAACTGTCAGCATTTGCAGAAAGAAAGCGACAGTATTAATTAAAAGCCGTGCACGTCCGCGCCAACAAGGATGCAGTAAGCTATTAGCCACAATAAAATTTTAGGTGAAAAGGGCCAGGCAATTCAAAACAAACCTCAAATGATGTGGATGACATTACTGTGCCAATGACATTTGGGCGGAGGGGGGAGGTAGGTTTCGGCATCACCGTAGTGCGTGGGGGGGGGGGGGGGGTAGGGGCAGAGTGCCCCCTCCGGGAAAACTGCGGAGGGGGCACTCTGCCCCGTGCCCCCCGTTGTCGGCGCCTATACCACGTACTGTATCATTCCAGTCCTTCTCTACAATTTCTACATATATACCAGGAAATGTTGATTGCGGTAATTTTTTTACCTTGTCGCGTCTGTCTTCTTGTGCACGCTCTTCCAATTGACCTCGTGTGTGAATTAGTTCTTTTTTTGTATGGTGAGCAATGAGTAGCGGCATGCAGAAACAGATTTTTAGGGGCGTTCAAGAGAAACGTAGAGTTCGCCGCAACTAAAGGCAACATGGCCGCCCAGCGCCAGATTGGCCTTTCTGAGAAAAGCTTGCGATATTGGCGTGCATAAAAAGGAAAACTGTCGGCGTAAAAGACACGTGAAGTGTCCATATCGTGGGTGTCGTGCAGTCCAACCACAGTTTGCGGAGCTTCTATGGAAGGAAAAGCTACAACGTCCTTAGAAAAGTAAACATGTCTGGGTGATTCTTTTTATTGCCATAGCAACTATATCGACACTCTAGGCGAATTGTTGCCGTCGGCATCGCCGTTCGCGTCCTCGTGATGTTCGGTATAAAGTCTAAGTCGAGAACACGCTCGATGCGCGCCGTATACGGTATGTGCGAGTGAAAGCACGCGAGGGGAGCCGACGCTCGCGCACTCAATAGAGTGTTTTAGTTGAGCGTCATTACGGTGCGCTCCGCTCCGAGTCGCCCCGCTAAGCCACAGTGGAGCGGCGGGCGATTTTCACGTTTTAGTTATACATTTGGCGTAGCGGAGCGGACTTTTCGTAGTTGCAGCACCCTACATCCAAATTAAGGGTAATTGAACAAAAATAAAAACACCCCATTCATAAATTTTATATATTAAAACGTATATATATATATATATATATATATATATATATATATATATATATATATATATATATATATATATATATATATATATATATATATATATATATATATATATATATATATATATATATATATATATATATATATAACTTATTTGTCCGTGAAGTATGTAGACGTATGCTTGTAATGCGCTACCGGTCCATATTATCCAGTGGAAAATATAGCGCCGTCGTGGGGAACCACGTGGTAGCCAGCGAGCTTACTTTTTGCATCCAATCCAATCCTTTCTGACGCCAACGCTAGGCAAGGTTCTGCGCAGCCCGCTCAGCTCAGGCAGCTTGTAAGCGGACTGTGCTTGTCGCTCCGCTAGCCCGCCTGCGGCTAAGCGGAGGGCGCATGCGCTTTCGCGCTTCCGCTGCGTTTAGTTGCTGAGCGGAGCGTATTAACGCCAAACTAAAGCACTCTATACTTGCACGCGCGAGGAAGGACAGCGGAGAGCAAACGCGCCGTCTTCCGTCGCGCGAAAGGCCGTGGGGAGATATGAGGGAGGGAGGGGGGAGGCGTTGTGCTGCGGCAGCAATTGCACATTTCGCCACCGGGCGCAAGCGTAACTGACGGTGGCGGTAAAAATTAGCGCGCGAAAGGGAAGAAAGTGGGGAGGCAGGGCGGGAAGGAAGGGGTGCGGCTTCTGCCCCGCAGCAACTGCCTACTTTGCGCGGTAAAGCGTGGTCGCGCACGTCGTATCTTGACGGCGATCTGCAGAGGGCTCATACCATTGTGCGTGCTGTGTTATCGCCCCTCAATTTGCGTTGAAGCGATAGACAGAACGAAGGTCATTTGCTGCGGCGGTTGCTGCTGCCGCGCTTGCTCACGCCAGCCTTTTGACAGCGAGTGTCCCCGGTCATCGAGTGTGATGCGTTCATGTTTCACTGTGCGCCCTGACATCATACTGGTTAATTCAGTTGGTAAGCGAATGTTTCTAAGTTTATACGGCCGATAAAAGTACTATCCTAACTTCGTATGGCTGTCTGCCACGCTGCTATCGCAATCGATGCTTCGCCTTTCGGGCGAAACTGCGACTTTTTTTTCAGATTTTTCATTTCAACGTGGCTATTATCTAGTCTAAACGGTATGATACGTATTCTAGCAGCGTTACATTATCATGTTAGAAAAGCAGAGCATAACGACGAAGGCCGCGATAAAAAGATTTTATTAGCGCAATATCATTGCCTAATTCATTTGTCATATTGCAAAAATCTAAAAACAGGTTCGATAAAACAGCTACGACGTTGACGCCATCCCATCAGTTCGTTTTCTTCGTGTGCGAACTCGACGCCTCAAATTGTCATGCACCACGCAGACGGCAGCTGAAGTGGGAGAAGCCGCCTCGGCGTCGGGGCAGCTGTGCGACGCCGGCCGTCCGAACTAGTGTACTTCAGCGGGCTGGTCGAAGGCACTGGTGACGGTGGTCAAGACCAGGCCCGTGATGAAGAGGAAGCACATGGCGTTCGCAGGGACCGCCGGCGTGACCGAGATGGCAGCGAACGCAAGGAAAGCGTCCAAGGTGGCGAGCGTCGGCGTGCGCACAAATAGCAGTTTAGATTGAACCGGTACTTTGGAGGCGGCGCGATCTCGTTCATGGCTGCCGCGTCCGAGGAAGTCCAGGCCACCGCCGCCAGCTCCGGCGCCGACGGTTCTGCATCCATGGTCTCTCCGGTGCTTCGAAGGCCCAGAGCTTCCCGTGACGGGGCACGTGCTTTCCGTCGTGGTTTCGGTACGTCGACCGGCCTCTTTGCGAACTTCCTGGACACCAATGCAAGCTGGAAAGGAGCCCACCCACATGGATGTAGGCGTAGATGTAGAGCCGGCCACATAAAATGGAACTCTGGCACGTACGGTCTTCTTCGTCTGCCTCAAAACACGAGCGGCTCTAAAGGATGACGATGATGATGACTTTGAAATGTTTGGCGCATACTCATTCATGGGGATTGGCCAAGATTCGGGCAGATTTTACATTTGCTTTAAGATAGAAAAATTATAAAAACTATAATTTTGACGCATAAATTAAAGCGATTAAAGTTCAAAAGGATTCTGTAGGTAGCCATTAAAAAAAGCTATATATAATATAAATGAGGCAATAAAGGAGGAATGAAATGAATGATACGGTCAAAAATGAAATAGGTATGATATAATAATAAATTTTTCTGTTGCGATGCATACATTCCTGTGTGAGCGCCCAAACACAGACGCTCTGAAAGACAGCAGAACCGGATTGTTGTACCGGACTGTCGCACTGCAATTTCCAATCTCATTTTCCTCAGGCAGGAGAAGCACCGGAATTCCAGGACCTAGGGTTCAATCATTTCTAATGAGTTGAAAAATAGCACAAATCGGTGCATGTCTAAATTTAGGGGTATGACTCGTCAACGCAGCCTCGATAATGTCACTTCCATCTGTCTGGTTTTCCAAAATTTCCTGCTCCAGTGGAATTGTAAGTCGTGTAGTTCCGAGGAGGATGTCTTCTTATGTTCCTCTTTTCTTTTTCTAATTCTACACGTCCCACAAACATAGACTGAGAACGCGGCAATATTTGCAATGATCTTTTGAACTCTGCCTTCTCTGCGCAATGCGCCTCTTTCGGTATTCGTTTCCGATTAATCTTCAGAATGGAATTGTGCGTCATGAGAGTCACCAAAGCAGATAAGTAAAATATAACATGACCTATAAAGTTAACCTGCACAATCAGTGGGGCGAAATTTTTCCATAAATTTTCCAGCGCAGCGTACACGTTCCTGTGTCTGCGACCAAAAGCGTGTCAGCAAAAGAAAGCCGGATGGGCGTGTTCATGCGTACGGACTTGGCAGGATTTCCCAAATTCCTCGTCTATGGAAAATGTGTTGCTGTCCGGTCCTGTCCTTGTTTCGTTTTTTCCTCCGCCATCACTCACCTGGATTTGGAGGTCGTCGTCGTTTCCTCGCCGACTATATTTGTCCATTTATGTGGACAACATGGGAGACTAGGTGGGTTCACGAATAGACAACATGCAGTTGCTGCTCTCTGGTCTATGTATATGTCACTGGGCCTGTGCCGTTTAGTACGCGCCCGTTTTTAGCCAATACCCCTGAATGGATGGCAACTGTAACACAAACGGTATGGAGCCTTAAATGTGTTTAGATATGCGTCGTACTCCTCTGTGTCGTCAGAAGTCCTCCCTCCACAAGCATGACACATCATCTTCGCCTTATGACGCATACAGTTAACAGCTACAGGCCACGAAGAGGCGCTTGCGTCATCCGCCACATCTGTTGCTATAACTCTGGCAAACTTCGTATCATTTGCGCGTAGAATTTTTTCAACATTGTTGAAAAGAAATCTCAGCTAACAGAAATCCTACTGAAGCATTGATGAACCGGTAGCCGAAAGTCCTCGAACGTATAAGGACGTTTAGCAGGCAAAAAAAAAAAATATTTGTGAAGAGATTCGGATAGATTAACTCAAAATAAGTTTTATACTCGTCAAAAAGTCGCGCTGTAATGCTTTGATTTTTGAAGCGGCCTTGCGCGCTGGAGCCTGTCGAGAACGTTTCATTAATTACCCCCAACCATGTTAAAAATAAAATTAGAATATAGGTAGCGAACACATATGTTTACTAGTTTCCTGTGTACTTTACTTCCTTTTTACTATATCGCTGTACTATAGCCAAGACATTCCAATACTAGTAAGTGCCGCCGCTACTATCAAGAAAGATGGTTTTGTGGTTTTGCTATAGTTAACAACTATGCTAGTAACACTAGCTAACGACTATTGGTTTTGCTAAGTAACGGTTAGGCCACAACTGTGTCCCATGGCAATTCAGCGATGAGTGTCCATAACTAATAAAGATAGAAGATTTGATTGAGAATGATAATTTTTGCTGTCGGTGACTCATAGAAGAGGCGGACATCCGAATTTGTGCTGGTAACGCTGGAAATATAATTATTTAACACATTTTCACTAACTAACCAATTAATTGATAGTTGTGAGTGTACGATTTATTGCATAGCTGCAGTCATCCGCAACACAAGGCGCACCCTCTTTATAGAAATGCAGCTCTTATCCTCACTTTCGAGAAATGTGTCCTGAAGTCCTCCAATGATATGTCTTCCGTTTCCTGTTAACAGTTAGGCGCACTGCATTATTCTCATTCGCTGAAGATCGTGCGCGTTTTAAATCAAGCACAAAAATCGGTCTTATATGACAGATGTAACAAGGAGGACGAAGTGACTGCGAGCCAGTACGCGCGAGGGAGGAGAGCGAAGAGCAAACGCGCCGTCTTTCGTCGCGCGAAAGGCCGTGGGGAGAAATGAAGGAGGGAGGCGGGAGGCGTCGAGCTGGGGCAGCAATCGCACATTTCGCGACCGGGCGCAAGGTTAAGTGACGATCGCGGCTCAAACTCGCGTGCGCAAGGGAGGAAAGTGGGGAGGCAGAGCGGGAAGGAAGGGGTGCGGCTTCTGCTCCGCAGAAACTGCCTACTTTGCGCGGTGGGGCGTGGTCGCGCACGTCGTATCATGACGGCGATCGGCAGACGGCTCATACCTTTGCGCATGCTGTGTTATTGCCCCTCAATTTGCGTTGAAGCGATAGACAGTACGAAGGTCATTTGCTGCTGCGGTTGCTGCAGCTGCTCTTGCTCACGCCAGCGTTTTGACAGCGAGTGTTCGCGGTCATCGACTGTGATGCGTTCATGTTTCACTGTGCGCCCTGACATCACACTTGTTAATTGATTTGGTAAGCGAATGTTTCCAAGTTTATATGGACGATAAAAGTACTATCCTTACTTCGTATGGCTGTCTGCCACTCTGCTATCGCAATCGATGCTTCGCCTTTCGGGCGAAACTGCGGCTTCTTTCTCATATTTTTCGCTTCAACTTAAGAGGTATCGCCTATTATCTAGTCTAAACGGCATAAAACATATTCTAGCAGCGCTACATTATCATGTTAGAAAGAAAATTAAATTATGGGGTTCAGCGTGCCAAAACCACTTTATGATTATGAGGCTCGCAGTAGTGGAGGACTCCGGAAATTTTGACCACCTGGGGTTCATTAACGTGCACTTAAATCTCAGTCCACGGCTGTTCTCGCATTTAGCCCCCATCGAAATGCGGCCGCTGTGGCCGGGCTTCGATCCCGCGACCTCGTGCTCAGCAGCCCAACACCATAACCACTGAGCAACCACGGCGGGTATCATGTTAGAAAAGCAGAGCATAACAACGAAGGCCGCGATAAAAAGATTTTATTAGTGCAATATCATTGCCTAATTCTTTTGTCATATTGCAAAAAAATAAAAACAGGTTCGATAAAACAGCAACGACGTTGACGCAGTTGCATCAGTTCGCCACCGGCACGTCCGCACTCGACGCCTCAAATTGTCACGCATCACGGAGGCGGCAGCTGAAGTGGGAGAAGCCGCCTCGGCGTCACGGCAGCTGTGCGACGCCGGCCGGCCAAACCAGTGTGCTTTAGGGGCTCGTAGAAGGCGCTGGTGACGGTCAAGACCAGGCCCGTGATGAAAATCAAGCACATGGCGTTCGCAGGGACCGTCGGCGTGACCGAGACGGCGGCGAACGCAAGGAAAGCGTCCAAGGTGGCGAGCGTCGGCGTGGGCACAAATGGCAGCTTAGATTGAGCCGGTACTTTGGAGGCGGCGCGATCTCGTTCATGGCTAACGCGTCCGAGGAAGTCCAGGCCACCGCCGCCAGCTCCGGCGCCGACGGTTCTGCAAGCATGGTCTCTCCGGTGCTTCGAAGGCCCAGAGCTTGTCATGACGAGGCCCCTGCTTTCTGCCGTGCTCTCGGTAGGTTGACAGGCCTCCTGGCGAACTCCTTTGACACTTATGCAAGTTACAAAGGTGTCGTGCCAGATGAAATGCAACCTTGGCGTGCACGGTCTGCTTCTTCTGCCTCACAACACGAGCACCTCTTCTTCCTCTTCTTCTCCTCTTAACGTGTGATGCATACCCACTATCGCATATTGGCTATGGGAGGCTCAGGTGAATTATGCTTGATAACTGTAGAAATTAAATTTCGCAATTTCACGTGGTCGCATTAAAATGTATGCTGTAATTTGTGTCTGTAATATTATTTTATCGTAATGCTCCAGATTTCTATAGCTTGCCTACGATTGTCGTGTTGACGTCAATAAGCTCTAATAACCTCTAACGCTAGTCGCACGCTAGGCTCTCTGCGCACAAACATTCACGCCGTTCCTGCATCTTTAAAGCTGACGCTCTAGAAAACACTTGTTCGCTCAAAATTAGAATATGCCCCGGCCATCTGGGATCTCCCTCAAGCATCACTGACCCTCTCCTTCGAAGGCATTCCCAGAATGGCGCGCCCAGCATTATTCTATCTAATCACTCTCGTCATGCTAGTGTAACACTCGCGAAACAAAGCCTTAACATACCGTATCTTTCAGTACGTCGAGCATACAGGCACCTCTGCCTTTTCCACAACATTTACCACAACCCGGTATTCAAAGAGAAACTTTTAACACCTCCTTCGTACTTTTCATCCCGCTGCGATCACCTTCATAGAGTTTTGCCATCTTGTCGTACGAACGCGTACTATTACACGTTTTTTTCCTCGTGCGTGCAATGACTGGAACAACCTTCCCGCGTCGGTCGCCACTACTGACGTATCGAAGTTCAGGACTGCTGTTCTCCATGCCATCTGACAAATATTTTGTTAATTGTTCTGCATTATTTTTCTGTGTATCTACCACTCCGTTCTGTAACCCATACGGGCCTTGAAAGTATGTAAAACAAATAAATAAATAAATAAATAAATAAATAAATAAACAAATAAACAAATAAACCACTCTACAGCCTGTTCGTTAATTCACTGCTTATGAGTGGCCTGCACGGACACTAGGCAAACGTGAAACGTCTAGGTCAGGGGCGTAACCAGGGGGGGGGGGGCGCTTATGGGGCTTCAGCCCCCCCCCCCCCGAAATTTTTTGTGCTGTCCATGCGCCGCCGACCAAAGCGACCCCCCGGCGCCGGAAACCACTCTGGATTTTGTCTAGGATGTCTTTCTGACGCTCGAAAAGCCATTTAACCGCGAAGATTGCGAACTCGGGCTGGATTTCGTGGCAACGCCCATACACCGGGAGTCACATAACGCCAAGCAGTCCCATCCGAGCACAAAGTTTCAAGGGCGCTTTGATGGTGAGCGGGGTCGCCGCGGCATCTCACTGAGGCCACGGAATCTATGGAGCGCATGGATATCGATTGCGAAACTTTGTGGGTATAAATCCCATAAGCTTTTGATGTGAAAGGTGCATTGACATTTCCAAAGAAGTGCTTAAGATGTTCAATTGCGGAACTTTGTGGGTTTAATGTTGTTATAAACATTTGACGTCAAAGTTCTATTGACTTTTCTAAAGTATTACGTCGGAACATACTACGAGACAAGCGAAATCAACACACTAGCAGACGAGTTGACAAAGCACGCAGCGAGGTCCAATGAGACGAAGCGTTGGGGTGGTTCATTTGTGCCGTCATGTCGCATAAAAAATTATAAAGATTTTTTTATCCTACGCCAGAACATTCATGTCACGACACTAAGGCCAGCCGAAGTAACTACGTTCTTATTTATTTTTTCTTCTTTGACTTTTTATCGCGAGGACACATTAGGCCGCTTCGATTTTTTTTCTTCTCGCTACCCTACCCGCGGGCTGCCAGAGCCAGCTAGAGCGCATACGTTTTTCCCGTATGGCCCCGACCACCGCGCGGTGCACTTCGGTGCGCGTTCGGTTTGCTCTGGCCGAGTGTATTTTCACCTGACATAGTGTTGGGCGCTTTCTGGCTAGCAGGCGAGAAAAAAAAAACAATGGCCGCTCGCCGTCATCACTGTGGGGACTCGAAGGATTGCACCGCGTTCCTTGAGCGGAACCTTTCCGGAAAGTCTTGTTTCGCCGGTGTAGGATACTGAGCAGTATGCGTATGGTTCTGAGTGGACCAAGCGTCTCAAGTTTTCTTCTGTATTCCTTCCGTAGCCCCATTAGGTGCCCGAAGTAGGCATTCGATTCTGGCCTACATACTTTCCTATGCGTTTTTTTTTTTCATTTCGGTGCCTCCTTCCCACAGAAAAAAAATACATTGTTGCGGCGCAGCGAATTGTCGCATGGCGAAACTTAGATTTTGATACTTATTTTGCGGAAAGTAATGGGCGACTGGACGCTTCAGTTGCCGGATACGTTTATTATATTATTGCGAAAGCAACTATATGGACACTCCAGGCGCATTACTGCCGTCGCCGTCGCCCTCATGTTTCGTATAAAGTCCAAGGATGAGAACACCGTGACCACGCGCTGCATGCTGTAGGTGCGAGTGAAAGCGTAGGAGGGGAGGTGGAATGGGTGAGCCGACGATGGTGGCTCAGTCTTGTGTGCGCAAAGGAGAAAAGCGGCGAGCAAAGCGCCGCCTTCCGTCGAGCGCAATACATCGGGGGGAGTGGATGGAATAGGGGCGGAATCTAGATTCTGTGAATCTATGATTGTGCAACATGTTTATTTGCCTTGTTTGACGCATTATATACAGCTACTTTTTCTTACATACATAGACTCATTGGGGACCTATACGTATACTTAAATATCTTGTTGCGAGGTTTTGTGTATACATGCAGTGAACTTAGTTTCCAGAGACACTTTTTTGTCCTTTATGAAGCCGTATTTTCGCATTTGTATATCCCATTGTATCTTTGCATTTCTAATGTACGAGGGCGAGTCAAATGAAAGTGAGCCTACCCTAACCGCGCAATAATGGTTCGGTTCATTATCTGCGAGGCATGCGCGTAGGAGTACGGCATGTCTCATTTACAAAAGTGACACGCAGGTGTGAAGATAAATGTTCTTTGATGCTCTCATACACAGGGTTGAATATGGCTGCGTCACATAATGGATACTTCAAAAGTTGAACAGCTCGGTGTCGCGAAGTTTTTGACAGGTGAAGGTGCTTCCAAAACAGAAATTATTCGCCGTATGGCTGCCGTGTACATTGAACACTGCATTTCATTGACCACTTTGAAGAGTTGGAGCAAATGGTTCAAAGGACGTTGCAAAGACATTCCAAGACCGGGCCAAAACCATCATGCAATCACCCCCCACACAATTTCGAAGGTTCATGAGCTGATGAAACAAGAACGGAGGATAAGCATCAATGAACTGGCAGACCGTCTGAACATCAGTCACGGTTCGGTTCACGCCATAATTCATGAACTTCTCTGTTATCGGCTCTTTGGTGCGCAATGGATCCCCAAGATTTTGATCTATCGCGAGAAGACGGAGAAGTTTCGCGCTGCCTTGACTCATCTGATCGCGTATTACAATGAAGATGACGACTTCTTGTTTGCAATTTTGATCGGGGACGAACCTTGGTGCCAATACTACGAGCCTGAAACACGACGGCAAAGCTTACAGTGGAATCATTTGAATTTACCACGCCCAAAGAGCGCAAAGCCCATCATTTCCGCTGGAAAGGTGTTGTTCACTTTTTTTCGATCGTCAGGGTCCATTACTGATAGAATTTTCTAAATATTGAGAGGCTATCAATTGTTTCCGATATTGCGAAACGCGAGAACGGCAGCGTGTCGTAATCAAGAACAAACAACGTTGAAAATTGACGAATGGGGTCATCTTGTTCCACGACAATGCCTGTCCCCACGTCGCTTATGTGGGGAATACAAAACTGGCAAAGTTCAAGTAGGAAACGCTGCAACATCCGCCGTACAGCTCAGACCTGTCACCTTGCGAATTCTACATTTTGGAGTAACCGAAAAAACAGCTCAAGGGAACCAGATACAGACTTTTCGAAGCAGCAACCCAAGGAGTTTTATAAGACGGCAATCACGCGACTCGTTAGTCAATGGGACAAATGTCTAAATTATCATGAAGGCTACTTTTAATTAAGTACCCCGTTCTTGGCTCACATTCATTTGACTTGCCCTCGTAGATCTTGCAGAACTCCTGCTTTTAATACGCGCTCTCTGTCGCGACAATAACTTCGGTGCAATTACTCACGATACACGACAGGGGACAGCTACTCCTGCGTAATACATTGGAACAAACGACAGCGTCATTGAGATTGTTCACTGGCCATTGCATATATACCAGAATGTAAGCACGGTTCTAGAATGACAAAGTTTCATTAACATATTTGTCCTCAACTTGTTCAGTTCATTGCCGTTTAATTTTTCATATCAGCGGCATGCACTGCTTTCCTGGTTTCCAACTGATATAGTTCTAAAGTTCGTGTGATACTTTCTTTACTCAATAAATAGAATAAAATATGGAAGCATTCATATAAGGTATTTGGGGCAAAATTTTTGGCACATACGAGTATATTCTTTTATGAAAAAAATACATATTTTATTGGTTTGACAGTGCGTAGCCTTGAAGAATTCGTTTGCAGCATCTTTGGCAATGACAATGCAGTTATTATTCATGTATTTGATCCCTCGACAAATTGTTTAAGGGGAAGCTTTAGCTCGGGCCCAATCCGACGTGGCCAATTCAAATACTTGTAAAACGCAGAAACGCTTTTCTGTGATAATCCTGCTTATCGCTTTTATTGAAATTGGTTGCATTTGAGAGAGAAAGTCAAATCCTAGTATCTGTTGGAAACAGAACTTCCATTTAGGGCCTGCATTTTGTTTAAAATATTTTGAAAAATTCCAAAGTTTGAAAAAATGGAAGCACGGCGTTTACAAACTAATAGCTATGCATGAAGAACAGATATTGTGGTTCTGTAAACGGCACCTATTATAACAGTGAAAGCGGAGAAGTTTGCTATGTCAATTTGTATCTTACATGAATTGGTTACGTTGTGCACAATGGTTCTGCAAAAGCTGTATTTCCACACAATACTGAATTTTTTTGAGATTCATGTGTAACATATCTATTTTGTCCGCTGTAGATGTACTATTAGATGCAATTCACAGAATTGTGATATCATTTTTCACTGTTGAGTCACGGAGTTTTAAACATGATAGTTTCGTTTTCTAAAAATTTTCGATTTTGGCCAATTTTTATAGATACGTGACCACCTCAATGAAAAATTCGAAACCAGCAGTCACTAGAATTAAGCTTTTTCTTTTATATTCAAGAAACCTCCTCAAATTTGTTGAAGTGGTTGCAGGGAAAAACGAATTCCCCTTCTACATGTATTTAGATAGGAGCACCCGAGCTAAAGCTTCCTCTTAAAGAGGAGGCCAAGCTGCAATGTGGCCCCTCCCCCCCGAACAAAATTTCTGGCTACGCCACTGGTCTAGGTAACTGGTTTACTTCATGTTAACTTGTGTTATAGCGTTGCAAAGCGCCTGCGTTATTTAAAATCCACTCGGCAGCTTTACTGGGAGTTTCAGTGACATTTTTGTCTCACTTGAGCAAAAACGCTTCAAAGAATTTCTGCAACACTGGATTGTAATGGTTCATTATTTGTGACGGATAATCACGTTTTTCAAGGACAAAGATTACTCTACCAGAGACATTTTTCTGCCGGTAATTATGCAGTGATAATCTGTGTTTTATATATATATATATATATATATATATATATATATATATATATATACATATATATATATATATATATATATATATATATATATATATATTTCCGTCGTTTGCGACGAAAATCGTAGTCGAAGTGTGACGGCGACCCCCGAATTTCGGCTGCGACAACCCGGTTAGTCGCACAGTATATAAAATAACTGAAGCTGTGAATAAGAAACATGTACAGCAGGCTCCATTCTGCCATGCCTTCGTTGGCACGCAACGCAGCAAATCAAGTCCATTTTCGGGTTTCGTTCGTGCACCTTCATGAGTTGCCACGAGACAACGTGGCCTTTTCGGGTGCTCACAATATTTCTTTTGTTGAATAGCAGACAAAAGAGTCGCGCGTACGGAACAACTTAAATAATTTCAACCTCCACAAGGGGAAATGACATGACAGCAACGTTGTGGCGAAAGCGATACCGTTCAGCTGCATTTTCTTGTCGGTTTTCAAGCTTGAATATTCCGATGCATCTTGAAAGGTTATCTTACCTCACTAACATATTAAATTTCACAGACCAAACTTATAGGCTATCGTACTGAATTCTCTACGGTATCATTAACTCTGTGGCTTGAATAAACAGCGTCCTTAATTTGTTTTGGAATATATCATGCACGTTGCATCTCTTCACTGGAGAATAATTTTCCTTGCACAGAAACCAAGAAACATTGAATATGTTGCTGGCTTTGTACCCTTACTGCACCTGTATTAACATTTCCTTTAAATGGCAATTAACTCTACAGTGAGTAAATTAAGTAAATTATTCGATTGCTGAGGTGACATAGTGACAACCTACCGTACTGCACCGTCATGTAAAACTCGTGTAGCAATGCGAAAAGCAGACAAACAGCCTCTTCTTGTGGACATGAAACCGTAGAAGACAACACGATAAAGGAAAGCAAATCAAACCTGTGCAGCGAAGTCAGCCAGTTGCATCCCTTCCTGTGAATCTTTGAATTTTTTATGTACAAACGATTCTTGCACATTCACACCTGAAAAAATGTACAGAAACATCAATCCCTTACATGTTTCTAATAACACTTTCTAATAAGTTTATGATCACACATATTAGTGTGTAAACCCATATAACGATATCTACTGTGATTAGTACCTTCATAAGTAATGAAATACGATGGCACTTGCAAGAAGAATTTGAAAGTAATTTCTGCATTTCAACTATGCACAATATGCGGTTTTTTATATAAAGGACCACAAACTGCTTTTTTGCAATGTCAAACTTATTCCAAGTTTTACCTACATAACAGGCAAGACAAGAACAACAAATCTGTACACAACAAAATTGTTGTTCAATCTATTCACCTGCCGCTGTGGCTATAGCATTCTCTTGATAAAACAAGGCGAGGGGATGAATTGCCAGTCATGGAAGTCGCATTTCAAAGAGGGTCATGGGTAAAAAATCTCGTGCACTTGGATTTAGTTCATCATCCTTTATTGAACCCTTAAACTTTCAAATACTTTGGCATAGGGGGGCATGCTTATGCAATATCTAACACCAATCGAAACCAAAGGGCGCAATTGTATAACAAGCATCTTTTCTGATACTTCGAGAGTGTAAATATTAATTGCATCAACATGTATTTTTCAAAATACCTCACAAATAAACATGATTAAGAATAGCAATCAATTTATCAGGAAGCTGGTTCTACAGATGTATAAATGTCCCAAGACATGAATCCTCATACTACATCGTGCGCACAGCACCAAGAAAACCATCTACAAGAGTTGTCCCTGCTGAGAGATATGAGGGGACCTTAAGAAGCAGAAGCTTTCTTACAGGGCATTGTGTAACACCGCTTAGGAAAGAATGAAGAGAGTGAAGAGGCTTTTAACAGCAGAACCTCAGGCGACTCTAATAAGAGAAAGGATGAGCAAGAAAATTTCTGGTAGAGCACTTATGTTCAACAGTAACTTTTTGAGAGACAGAAAATGCCGGGTGAGAGTTGGAGGTACATTTGGCCCACCCACACCAACAACACAGGCATAGAAGTACTACAGTCTATTGTGTACTACAGTCTGTGGGAAAGCTATCATATACAGAAATCGAGAACGATGCAACAAACTCTCCATAACACTGCAGACTTTCTTGGCTAATCTGGCCTCTCGGTTTCTGATAAGTCAGCTTACATCGACGTCGAAAAAAAAGACTAGAATCAAGAACTACCCCAGATTGCACATTGTGCTCCACATAGCTGGACAAATATACACGGAAGTCAACATCCACAAATCCTCAGCTAGTGTAAGACCATGAAGGCAGAGCCAGCACGTGGGTGGAACAATTATGCCATGCCTGGACGCAAATTCCACACCTGGCGAAATGAATAATCTCGAAATCATGGGGAGTGGACGCGTGGATATTATGGAAAATCGCAGATGCTGTGCCTGTATCCAAGGTATTGTGCGGTATGAATTACCAGCAGCGCAAAAAAAGACAACTAATCGGGTAACAAGGCATCGGGTAACAACAGGTCTCTCCAGCTTTACCATGCTTGAAGATCTTTATGAGAAAAAAGCAAGCGAACAAGCACCTAGACAGAGTAAAGTTGCACCCTGGAGCCCAAATTCTTTGTCTGAAGAGCTCAGAACTTGGATTAGGAAGGAACAGCGCCAAGTAAGCCGATCACGGGAGGGAGAAGAACACAGGACAAGCGCCAACTTCATCTAACTTTACTTACCGAAAAATCAGCAAATATAAGGAAAATCACAGACATACGCACAATGACCATCATGCATCGTCTGCAAAACCTTTCAATATAGGACATTTCGCTTTTGAAGAAGCTCACGGAAGTATCACTAACACAGTTTTTTCCTCTCTTCTTTACATGGAATGCTTCCAAAACCTCACGTGCCTTTGTTTCCCTGCTTCTGCCAAGAACCTTTATCTCTCCAAACCGTGGTTCACACTTCTTGCAGTAAAGGCATTGTTCCCGTGGCGAATTTTCTGCCGCTCGGTCACACGCATTGCAAGTTGCACAATGTTGCGAAAGATACCCACCTGCTTCTTTCAGCGACCGCACATGTTCAGCTGCACGGTCATTCACGCATCTACCCGTTTGGCTCACCTAGGTTATCCCGCAGGCCTAAGGTATTTCATATACCGCACCGATGCGGCACTTCACAAACTGCTTTCGATGTTTTTTGGTGCAACTGCTCCTCGTACCCTCGCTCGCGACGCGTGCGCAGAGCTGTACCTGTTTTCGAAGAGCCGAAAACACGACTGGGACGCCGTGACTGTTTGCCACTTTTTTCATATTGTGGGCTATCCTATGTACGTACGGAACCACATCCGGTTTCGCAGCTTGTTTTTCTTGTGCTCACGGTTTCTTGGCCATGGCACCTTTGATTTTTTGAACGATCGCTTCAGCCACTGCTGTGATAACCGCGCTCTGTGTATGTTCGTCCGTTTCCTCGTCCGGTGACTCTCCTCTATTTGACTATTCCATTATCTATACTCCCTGCTCATTTTCGATGAATTGGATCAATTGGGGTGCTTGATCCCAAGGCTATGCTCCTACATCATATCGCGGACTCAATGCTAAGGTGGCATTTAACGACCCCGATCTTCCCAGTGGTACCATTATCTGCATATATCACTGCGGTTAGATTCCTGTTTTGTTAAACAAGCGTCGTCTAACCCCGTCTTAACCCTTTCTCCTGAGTATCGACACCTCCTATATCCTTGTCGTAGTAAATAATTCTACACACGCAGGCTTGAAGTCTCCCTCACCCAATTAAGCTGTCGGATTCCCTCTCTTAATTTTCTACAGACCCCAGTTTAGTTTGCGGCACTCCACCGTCTGCATTTTCTGTAACGAGGTGGGAAACAATAGACCACTTCGTTTTCTCGTACCGCGCCTTTACTATACTGAGAAAAAGAGACTTCAAAGTTATTTTCGCAATATTGGCCTGGATCTGACCATTCGCGTTGCACTTTCATTATGAGCTTTCACTCTCTGATACACTCACAGGAATGTTCGCGCCACTGCCTAGGAATTTATTAGTGATTCAAAACGCCTGCCCAGTTAAATGTGTTTCCGTTATAATAATTATCTTTAGTACATTCAGGCTACGTCATTCGTTTTCTCGCATCTGTCGCATTGAATTTTCCAGTGTTCACGAATTGGCAAGTGAAATTTATTAAGCAATGTCAACGTGAGCCTCAATGTGGGTAGGCACCATACGTTCAAAGGACAAGAAGAAGCAGAGCCACTCGTGTTCTGAGACAGTAAAAAAAGGAAAAGGAAGACGTGCACGCCAAGGTTCCATTTCATGTGGCACAGCACCTTTGTGGCTCGCATAAGCGTCAAAGAAGTTCGCAAGCAGGCCGGTCGAGCTACCGAAAGCACGACGGAAAGCAAGGGCCCCGTCACGAGAACCTCTGGGCCTTCGAAGCACCAGCGAGTCCATGGATGCAGCACCGTCGGCGGCGGAGCTGGCGGCGGTGGCCTGGACTCACTCGCACGCGACAGCCATGAACGAGAAAGCGCCGCCGGCAAAGTACTGGCTCAAGCATGGCTGCCATGTCATTTGGGCTCACGCCGACGCTCGCCACCTTGGACGCTTGCCTCGTGTTCGCCGCCATCTCCGTCACTCTGGCCGTCCCCGCGACCGTAATGTGCTTCATCTTCATCACGAACCTAGTCTTGACAACCATCGCCGGCGCCTTCGACGAGCGCGATCAACCACATAGGTTTGGGCGGTAGGCGTCGCCCAGCTGCCCCGACGGCGAGGCGGCTTCTTCCACTTAAGCTTCCGTGTACGTGGTGCCTGACAATTTGGGGCGCGAAGTGCGGACACGCAGAAGGCGAACAGATCGCATAATGTCAACGGGATATCAATTCTGTCCAATCCGGTTTGAGATTTTTGCAATATGACAAATGAATTATACAATGAGACAACGCAGATAAAATGTTTTTATCCCGGCCTTGGATGTTGTGGTTTGCTTTTCTAACATGATCATGCATCGTTGCTTTAAAAGGTTCGATACGGTTTAAACTAGAAAATAGATCGACCGATTACCTTGAAGTGAAAGCTAAGAAAAAGAAGAATCACCGAAACGCGTTTACTTTCCCAAGGAATTGGCAGCTTTGCGTTCCTGGCGGCCGTCGTCGCCTTCCTCGGCTGTCGTATATAAATGACGCGCTCCGGCGCGGGTGCCTTGTGCTCGTGCCTCGTGTCTCGTGCCACGTGCGAGATTAGACGTTAAAATAAAGAAGAATAAAAGAGAGCTGCTTCTGCGCTTGCTATCAGCCCGAACGGTCCCCAGGTCTTTCGCTCGCCGACTCACTCATTGTTGTAGTGGATCTGACCTCGGTCCCTATGACTTGGTCACCCAGACGTGATTGTACGGCAAGCACGACGTCATGTACGAGGCCGTGAACGAGAGACCAACGACCAGCGCATAGGGCCTAGCCATAATGCAGATTCATCTACCGTCCTTTTGGAGACAAAACCCTGCAGCCTGGTTTACTCAGGTGGCGGCCCTCTTCGACCTTTCGCGCATTACTTCGCATCGCGTGAGCTTCCTCAACGCTGTTTCGGCACTCACCGCTGAAGTGGTCGAGGAGTTGCGAGAGGTTGTAGATGCACACTACACCAACCCCTATGACCACTTCAAAACGACATTGCTGCAACGCAAGCCCGTGTCCGTGCACAGACGCCTCCAGAAGATTTTCAACAAAGAGCAGCTCGGTGACCGTCGACCGTCAGAACTTTAACGTCGTGTGCAGCGTCTCCTCAGTCACTGTAGGCTGGACGCAAACAGGCCACTGTTGTTGGAACTGTTCCTCCAGCGCCTGCCGCAAAATCTGGTGGGCGCCGTAATTGGCTACCACACCGGAATACATGCCCCTCGACAATCCTGCTGAGCAGGCTGACCACATTGCTTATTATTCAGCAAGAGGTACTGTGGAAACAACGAGAGTTCCGCTTTCGCAGCTCGAAGATCGGCAGTCTCGATCGCTTTGATTGCTGAACTAGCTGAGGCCATTACTGCACTACGGTCATCGCCCAACCGTCGTCATTCGGGCCGTAGTTTCCGTTCCAGATTCTCTTTCCGGTCCAGTTCCCGGTATGGCCCTCTACTGTGCGAATATTGCTGATATTACAACGAATTCCGTGCCAGCGCAAGTCACTGCCCTTGCAGCTGGCAGGGAAACATGCCGGAAAGTCACTGATGGTGTCCGGTGACTCTTGCCGCACAACAAGGCGCCTGTTCTACGTTACTGACATGATTGCTGGACAACAATTACTCGTGGACAGAAGTGCGGAGGGCAGCGTCATTCTTGTCACCCGTTGAGAATTCCTGTCACCCGAGGAGAATTCCTGTCACCTGCCATTCCTGTCACCTAGCCAAAAAAAAAACCGCGCCCCTTCAAGCAGCAAACAGCTCTTCTATCCACAGATATGGCCAGCGCTTCCTTGCCATCGACTTTGGCTTCGGACACACCTTCTGAGGGATGACCATTGTTGTAGATGCATGCATGGCCGTATTCGGTGCGGATGCTTTGATCTACTTTGCCCCTAGTGTTGCCCTCTCAGCTCGTGGCATCATAAACGCGACGACTAGGATGCCTATACAAGGCATCCGTGCGCACATGACTTCAACCACTAGAACGGCTCGACAGATACCATCATCTGAGATCCCCTCAAATCCTTCATATTTCCCAGCCACCAGGAAACCTTCCAATCTTGATCTGCCAGTGCGTCACAACGTCACGCATCATGTTGTCACCACTGGCCCCCCCTAGTGTTCTACCGACCGAGATGCCTCGCTAGTAACCGCCTTGCCATTGCAAGGAGAGAGTTCGACCTCATGCTGAAAGTGGTAATCATCCGTCCTTCCTTGAACAGTTGGTCTTCAGCTCTCCACATGGTACCAAAACTCGACCCAGGGGATTGGCGCCGGCGCGGCGACTACCGTGCGCTCAATCCGCGCACCTTCCCTCATCGCTATCCACCGCTTCACATTCATGTATTCGCAGCCAACCTAGCTGAAACAGCAAGATAGATTTAGTGAAGGCCTAGCATCAAATCCCTGTTGAGCCAGAGGACATCCCAGAGACTCCGATTGCGACAGCATTCGCGCTTTTCGAGCACGTGCCCATGCCATTAGGGCTGAGAAAGGCTTCTCAGACGTTCCAGAGGTTTATCCACAGTGTCACCCGGGAACTCCACTTCGTCTTTCCATACCTGGATGACCTCCTGCTGGCTAGTATTTTCATCGAACAGCATAGCAAGCATTTGCGCCTGCTATTTTCTCGGCTCCACAAACACGGCCTTCGCATCAACTCCGCAAAGTGTTTCTTCGTGATCCACGACATTGACTTCCTCGGACACCACGTGACTCCCGAAGGAATCAGACCGCTGGAAAAGAAAGTTGAAGATTTGCGTGAGTTGCATCGCCCATACGTCACTGGGAAATCTCGGGGAATTCCTTGGACTGCTCAACTGCCACCGCAGTTTACTTCCTATCATCGCCCCAATTATTATACCACTGACCGAACTTCTCAACACCACTAAACCTCCGTCCGCTGTTCCGCGAGCGGATGCAGCTGTTGCTTAATTAAAGCGGCACACTTCCAGGATTGACATAGATAAATTTTATAAGTTACACAATATTCATATGCAGATCTGACTGTCACACTCCGTGGTTGCTCAGTGGCTATGGTGTTGGGCTGCTGAGCACGAGGTCGCGGGATCGAATCCCGGCCACGGCGGCCGCATTTCGATGGGGGCGAAATGCGAATACACCCGTGTGCTTAGATTTAGGTGCACGTTAAAGAACCCCAGGTGGTCGAAATTTCCGGAGTCCTCCACTACGGCGTGCCTCATAATCAGAAAGTGGTTTTGGCACGTAAAACCCCAAATAATATTATTATTATTACATCTGACTGTCATGGCCGAGCATCTGCGGGAGATATTACTGCATATCTCCGCCGTGTTATCTTAAAACATGCGGCTTTCCATGGCCTTCTATAAAAAATGTAATTTTCCCACTGCTATTATAAAAGTTTAAGAACATTGCCTATATACCATCAAATAATAAATACTTTATAAAAGTGTGACATGATCGTGCTAGAAAAACAGAGCTTAACACCGAAAGCCATGATAGAAACTTTTAATCAGCATAATCTCACTGCATAACTGTTGCGTCATATTAAAAAAATCTAAAATCCACATCGATAGAACAGCTACCACGTTAAAGTTATGCCATCAGTTCGCCTCTGCCATGTCCGCCCTTGACGACCCTTGTTGTCACGCACCACGCAGACGGCAGCTGAAGTGGGAGAAGCCGCCTCAGCGTCGGGGCACCTGTGCGACGCCGGCCGTCCGAACTAGTGTGCTTCAGCGGGCTGGTCAAAGGCACCGCTGGTGACGGTGGTCAAGACCAGGCCCGTGATAAAGAGGAAGCACATGGCGTTCCCGGGGACGGCCGGCGTGACCGAGACGGCGGCGAACGCAAGGAAAGCGCCCATGGTGGCGAGCGTCGGCGTGAGCACAAAGGGCAACCAAGCTTGAGCCGGCACTTTGGCGGCTGCGCGATCTCGTTCATGGCTGCCGCGTCCGAGGGAGTCCAGGCCACCCGTGCCAGCTCCGGCGACGACGGTTCTACATCCATGGTCTCTCCGGTGCTTCGAAGGCCTAGAGCTTCTCGTGACGGGGCCCCTGCTCTCCGTCGTGGTTTCGATAGGTCGACCGGCCTGCTTGCGAACTTCCTGGACGCCAATGCAAGCTGGGAAGGAGCCCAGCCACATGGATGTAGACATAGATGTAGGGTCAGCCACCTAATATGGAACTCTGGCACGTACGGTCTTCTTCGTCTGCCTCAAAACACGAGCGCTTTAAAAGAAGAAGAAGAAGAAAATGATGCTGCTGCTGCTGCTGCTGCTGCTGATGATGATGATGATGATGATGAAGATGATGACCCTGATATGTTTATAGCATACCCACTCATGGGGATTGACTGAGAGTCGGGCACATTTTACATATGTGTTAAGGCAGTAAACTTAAATATATATAATTTTGATTAATAAATTAGTGCGAGGAAAGCTCAAAACGATTAAGTCGACAGTCATTAAGAAAAAGGTATATATTATATAAATGAGGCAATAAAGGAGGAATGAAATGAATAATACAATCAACAATGAAATCTGTATGATTCAAAAAGTAAAATTTTCTCGGACGATACATACATTCCTGTGTGAGTGCCTAAGCATAGACGCCCCGTAAGACAGCAGTATTGGAGTGTTCAATGGCAGGCCGAGGTGTCGCACTGTAATTTCCAATGTGATTTTTTCTCGGGGAGGTGAAACGCCGGCATTCTATTAAGTAGTGTCCAATGGTTTCTAATCACTTTTAAAGGGGCCACAAAGGTGAAATTGCCATACCAGATCGATACATGTATAAATTTATTGGCGGGACTCGACGACGCAGACTCGTTAATGTTACTTACGTCTGTCAGGTTTTCCAAAATTTCCTGCTCCAAGAGAAGTCGTGTAGTTCCGAGGATGATGTCTTCGTATGTTTCTCTTTTCTTTTTCTAATTCTACACATCCCACAAACATACCCTGTGAACGCCCCAGAGCCGCTCTTTTTATCAGCGGCAATATTTGCAATGATCGTTCGAACTCTGCTTTCTCTGCCCATTGCCCCTCTTTCGGTATTCGTTTCCGATTGATCTTCAGACTGGAATTTTGCGTCATGAGAGTCACCAAAGCAGATAAGTTAAATATAACATGACCTATAAAGTTAACCTGCACAATCGGTGGGTTGAAATTCTTGCATTATTTTTCCAGCGGAGCGTTCACGTTCCTGTATCTGCGACTAAAAACGAGGCACGAAAAGAAAGCAGGATGTACGTGTTCATGCATACGGACTTAGCGGAATTTCTCAAATTCTTCGTCTTAAGTTGAAAAATGTATTGTTGCCCGGTCCTCTCTTTCCTTCATTTTTTGCTCCCCCATCAAGCATCTGGGTTTGGCGGTCGTCGTCGTTTCCTCGCCGACTATATTTGTCCATTTATGTAGACAACATGGGGCACTAGGTGGGTTCCCGAATAGACAACTTGCAGTTGCTGCTCTCTGGTCTATGTATATGTCACTGGGCCTGTGCCGTTTAGTACGCACCCGTTTTTAGCCAATACCCCTGAATGGATGTGCAACTGTAACACAGACGGTATGGAGCCTTAAATGTGCTTAGATATGCGTCGTACTTCTCTTTATCGTCAGAATTCCTCCCTCCACAAGCATGACACATCATCTTCGCCTAATGACGCATACAGTTAACAGCTACAGGCCACGAAGAGGCGCTTGAGTAATCCGCGACATCTGTTGCTATAACTCTGGCAAACTTCGTATCATTTAGAACCCAACGTTGCGTTCAACCTGCGCGTAGAATTTTTTCAACATTGTTGAGAAAAAAATCTGAGCTAACAGAAATCCTACTCAAGCATTGATGTACCGGTAGCCGAAAGCTAGACCTCAGAAGTATAAGGACGTTTACCAGGCAAAAAAAAAAAAAATATTCTTGAATAGTATTCCGCTAGATTAACTCAAAACAGGTTTTCTACTCATCAAAAAGTCGCGCTGTAATGCTTTCACTTTTGAAGCGGCACTGCGCGCTGCAGCCGAACGAGAGCGTGGCATTAATTTCCCCCAACACGGTTAAAAATAAAATAAGTATATAGCTAGCGAACAGATCTGTTTACTAGTTTTCTGTGTACTTTACTACCTTCTTGCTATATCGTTCTACTATAGCCAAGACATTCCAATACTAGTACGTGCCGCCGTTACTATCAAGAAAAATGGTTTTGCGGTTTTGCTATAGGTAACAACTATGCTAGTAACACTAGGTAACGACTATTGGTTTTGCGAAGCAACGGCTAGGCCTCAATTGTGTCGCGTGGCGATACAGCGACGATTGTCCATAACTAATAAAGATAGAAGATTTGACTGAGAATGATAATTTTTTGCTGCCGGTGACTCATAGCAGGGGCGGACATCCAAATTTGTGCTAGTAAAGCTGGAAATATAAGTATTTAACACATTTTCACTAACTAACCAATTAGTTGATAGTTGTGAGTGTACGTTGTTATTGCATAACTGAAGTCATCCCCAACGCGAAGCGCACCCTCTTTATAGAAATGCAGCTGTTATCCTCACTTTCGAGAAATGTGTCCTGAATGCCTCCAAAGAAACGTCTTCCTTTTCCTGTTAACAGTTAGGCGCACAGCATTATTCTCATTCCCTGAAGATTGTGCGCGTTTTAAATCAAGCAAAAAAAAAAAATCCGTCTTATGTGTCAGATTGGAGAAGCAAGACGAAATGACTGCGAGCCAGAACGCTATTTTTCTAGTTCAGATATTTTCGGATGTAGCAAGCTGCCAGCCTGCTGGTATCAAGTTTCAAAGTGTGAAACGATTTTTCGCTACTTTACGAAGCACTTTCGCCCGAGGCACGCCGACGCCTCGTTAAGACGCTGCGCACGCCTATAGAGCCAAGCTTAGGCAAGCTACCGTCCGCCAGGGCAAACAATACCCAAGCACTATTCACCAATTTTTCGCCAAACAAGGAAGGAATTCCGTGGAGGAATTCCGCCCCGAGGAATTCCGTGGAGTAGCTGGCTGGCGCATGATGGGCTGCAAAACCCTGTCCAGCTCCAGCGCATCGCGGGATAACCTAAGAACGAAGCCTACTCCCGCACCGGCGAGGGAGACGGTCGCCAACCGCCGCGACGCCCGCGGAACGTTAAACAAGTACTCAAGGCGAGCAGAATGCCGGCCTTCCCGAAGAACGACATCAAGTTCGAGTCGAGTCTCATAAATACGGGAACTGCTCAACGAGGGATACAAAATAAAAAACCCCCTCGACGCTGGAAGAGGACATGGTGTTTAAAAAATATATCTGCTGCACGCACGTGTAGGCAGAACGGCGGACATGAAACGACTGGCCTTTGCTGAGCCGGGCTGATCAGGTAACCTAGCCGGCCATTATACAGGCCCGTGGCTTCCAATCTATCGCACATAAAAAGTAGCAAGCAGCCAGTTTTGTGATCGCGTGCTGCTGTGTGCTGGCGCCCCATCCTGGTGATTCCACAGACGTGGAAGACGTGACAGCGGGACTTCCCTCAGAAACTTGCCAACCACTGCTGCCAGGATTTCTTCCACGTAACGCTGTACAGTCAGTGCGCGATCTAATAAATTGTCATTTAAATGAAATAAAAAAAATAAATTAAATTACAATAAATTTGCAGTTTTACGTCCCAAAACAACGATCTGATTAGGAGGCACGCCGTATTGGGGGACGCAGGAAATTTGGACCACCTGGGGTTGTTTAATAAGGTGCACCTAGATCTAAGTAAACGGGTGTTTTCGCATTTCGCCCCCATTGAAATGCAACCGCCATGGCCGGGTTTCGATCCCGCGACTTTGTGCTTAGCAGCCCGACATCAGTGATCGAAGAAGATGAGACGGATTATTGCACCGGCGTGAATTCCGAACCGCACTTTGAACGACCACTGGTACTGGTGCCGAGTGCGCTTTACCCAGTATGTATTGGAGGCACTGCAAAGTGTGCATTATGCAAACATACCTGGCCATTTATGCTAAAATTGGCTTCATCTGTGCACATGATGTTGCTCAGAAAGTCTGGTGACTCATCGCATTTTGTGACGACCCAATTCGAGAAATCTAGATGAATCCGCAGGTTCCTGTCTTCCAAGTATGGGTACAGGTTAAGGTGGTACGGGTGATAGGCCGAGTCATTTAGAAACCTAAAAACAAATAACTTCAAAATTGGTACCTGGGCGGCCACGTCCTGTATGCTAGCACGAAGGTTTGAGGCCATAGATGCTAGAACATCCTTGAGTAGGCTAAGACTCAAGGACTGAGTCCTCCACCGCTGCTTCTGGAAGTTGCCCCTTTGTCTTAGGTTTTCATAATTTCTGATGACTGTAGACTCGTTCGGTCTACCACCACACTTCCATGACTGATATATGTATATTTGCACCCTTCCTCTTGTTGCCATTTGCCCGGCCACGGCGGCCGCATTTCGATGCGGGCGAAATGCGAAAACACCCGTGTCCTTAGATTTAGGTGCACGTTAAAGAGCCCCAGGTAGTCAAAATTTCCGGAGTCCTCCACTACGGCGTGCCTCATAATCAGAAAGTGGTTTTGGCACGTAAAACCCCAAATATTATTATTATTCTTGCCATTTGTAGCTCCCGAGGCAAGGATAATGTTTTCGTTCTGGACATTAAAGAAAGACATGGCAGCTGGAACGAAACAAAACGCACCTTTGGGCCTGTGCACTGATGTTGTCTATTCGCTTTTGTGGTGCCAGCATTTGTGGCAATAGAAGAAAAAAGAAAAATAAACCATCCGTGCACTTTAAGCAAAGACAACAGCTATCACGGTTTGTTTCCAACCAACACCAAACGCGATGTTTTGCTTCAGCCAGGGCGCTAGAGATAAGGCACTTGCTCTATCGGGGTGTTTTTCTTTATTTCCTTTATTGCGTTCTGGCTAACTCAGATGGAGCTTGTTCGAGGGCGCTGCTTTATGATGCGGATGGGAGCGCAATGAGGTGGTATTTTTCACATTTCGCTGGGGGTATTTATCAGTGGGAAAAAATTAGTACGCAATTAGTACATCGCTGAAAATATCGCAAATAGATGTCCCTTGGCGGTGCCTACAAATGCCTCACTGACACTTAGTTAATTAGGATAGCACGTCTCGAGTTAGATGATAAATTACAATTACCTAATTGAATCTCAGTAATGAGAAGTTACTGGCAGCTACTCCACTGTACCGGAAACAACATGCACTAGGTTTCCTTCGAGTAACGCAATTGCTCCATTTCTAAATCTGGGTGCACGGTAGTATATTGGGGCGCCCTGTTTATATTTATGACCTCTGCGTGCAGGTGACGATGTTTTCATCGCTCATAAATATTGGAAATCATTAGAAGAGCTTTTTTTTTCATGAGTCGTTACTATTGCTTACTGGAAAGAGAAGCAATAGTGAGACACATATCATTCACGTGCATTTCACACGCCGTTGATAAAAGACTTTGCCGAAGGGGTCACTGAAGTGCGCAGGTTTTTTTTCAGGGTCAAAGAAATACGCAACACAAGTTGAAGCAGATGAACATACAGCAACATATTAATTCGCTATGCATAGGCTATCCATACCTTTAGAAATATCTTTTGGCCACGGCGGCGGCATTTCGATGGGGGCGAAATGCGAAAACACCCGTGTACTTATATTTAGGTGCACGTTAAAGAACCCCAGGTGGTCGAAATTTCCGGAGTCCTCCACTACGGCGTGCCTCATAATCAGAAAGTGGTTTTGGCAAGTAAAACACCTTTTTTTTTAAATTTTTTATTTGGCTACCTGCTTCTCTTTCAACAATATAATAAACTCTGTATTGTGTGCATATTTAAATATATTGTGTATGTGCGTCATGTTTACAGTGGAAATTTAAAACATTATTGAAGTGAGACAATACGGACGAGGTAGCCGGCGCTGGTGCTTCTAATGCGCTTGTCCTCCAACTGTCAGCATTTGCAGAAAGAAATCGACAGTATTAATTAAAAGCCGTGCACGTCCGCGCCAACAAGGATGCAGTAAGCTATTAGCCACAATAAAATTTCAGGTGAAAAGGGCCAGGCAATTCAAAACAAACCTCAAATGATGTGGATAACATTACTGTGCCAATGACATTTGGGCGGAGGGGGGAGGTAGGTTTCGGCATCACCGTAGTGGGTGGGGGGGGGGGTAGGGGCAGAGTTCCCCCTCCGGGAAAACTCCGGAGGGGGCACTCTGCCCCCTGCCCCCCGTTGTCGGCGCCTATACCACGTACTGTATCGTTCCAGTCCTTCTGTGCAGTTTCTACATATAAACCAGGAAATGTTGATTGCGGTAATTTTTTTACCTTGTCGCCTCTGTCTTCTTGTGCACGCTCTTCCAATCGACCTCGTGTGTGAATTAGTTCTTTTTTGTATTGTGAGTAATGAGTAGCGGCATGCAGGAACAGATTTTCAGGGGTGTTCAAAGAAACGTTGTAGAGTTCGCCGCAAATAAAGGCAACATGGCCGCCCAGCGCCAGATTGGCCTTTCTGAGAAAAGCTTACGATATTGACGTGCATAAAAAGGAAAACTGTCGGCGTAAAAGACACGTGAAGTGTCCATATCGTGGGTGTCGTGCAGTGCATCCACAGTTTGAGGACGCGTTTGCGGAACTTCTATGGAACGAAAAGCTACAACGTCCTTAGAAAAGTAAACATGTCTGGGCGATTCTTTTTATTGCCATAGCAACTATATCGACACTCCAGGCCCATTGATGACGTCGGCATCGCCGTTCGCGTCGTCGTGATGTTCGGTATGAAGTCTAAAGTCGAGAACACGCTCGATGCGCGCCGTATACGGTATGTGCGAGTGAAAGCACGCGATGGGAGCCGACGCTCGCGCACTCAATAGAGTGTTTTAGTTGAGCGTCATTACGGTACGCTCCGCTCCGAGTCGCCCCGCTAAGCCACAGTGGAGCGGCGGGCGATTTTCAGGTTTTAGTTATACAGTTGGCGTAGCGGAGCGGACTTTGCGTAGTTGCAGCACCCTCTATCCAAATTAAGGGTAATTAAAGAAAATAAAAACACCCCATTCACAAATTTTATATAGTAATATATATATATATATATATATATATATATATATATATATATATATATATATATATATATATATATATATATATATATTTATATATACATATATATAAACTTATTTGTCCGTGAAGTATGTAGACGTATGCTTGTAATGCGTTACCGGTCCATATTATCCAGTGGAAAATATAGCGCCGTCGTGGGGAACCACGTGGTAGCCAGCGAGCTTACTTTTTGCATCCAATCCAATCCTTTCTGACGCCAACGCTAGGCAAGGTTCTGCGCAGCCCGCTCAGCTCAGGCAGCTTGTAAGCGGACTGTGCTTGTCGCTCCGCTAGCCCGCCTGCGGCTAAGCGGAGGGCGCATGCGCATTCGCGCTTCCGCTGCGTTTAGGTGCTGAGCGGAGCGTATTAACGCCAAACTAAAGCACTCTATACTTGCACGCGCGAGGAAGGACAGCGGAGAGCAAACGCACCGTCTTCCGTCGCGCGAAAGGCCGTGGGGAGATATGAGGGAGGGAGGGGGGGAGGCGTTGTGCTGCGGCAGCAATTGCACATTTCGCCACCGGGCGCAAGCGTAACTGACGATGGCGGTAAAAATTAGCGCGCGAAAGGGAAGAAAGTGGGGAGGCAGGGCGGGAAGGAAGGGGTGCGGCTTCTGCCCCGCAGCAACTGCCTACTTTCCGCGGTAAAGCGTGGTCGCGCACGTCGTATCTTGACGGCGATCTGCAGAGAGCTCATACCATTGTGCGTGCTGTGTTATCGCCCCTCAATTTGCGTTGAAGCGATAGACAGAACGAAGGTCATTTGCTGCGGCGGTTGCTGCTGCCGCGCTTGCTCACGCCAGCCTTTTGACAGCGAGTGTCCCCGGTCATCGAGTGTGATGCGTTCATGTTTCACTGTGCGCCCTGACATCATACTGGTTAATTCAGTTGGTAAGCGAATGTTTCTAAGTTTATACGGCCGATAAAAGTACTATCCTAACTTCGTATAGCTGTCTGCCACGCTGCTATCGCAATGGATGCTTCGCCTTTCGGGCGAAACTGCGACTTTTTTTTCACATTTTTCACTTCAACGTAAGGGGTATGGCTATTATCTAGTCTAAACGGTATGATACGTATTCTAGCAGCGTTACATTATCATGTTAGAAAAGCAGAGCATAACGACGAAGGCCGTGATAAAAAGATTTTATTAGCGCAATATCATTGCCTAATTCATTTGTCATATAGCAAAAATCTAAAAACAGGTTCGATAAAACAGCTACGACGTTGACGCCATGCCATCAGTTCGTTTTCTGCGTGTGCGAACTCGACGCCTCAAATTGTCATGCACCACGCAGACGGCAGCTGAAGTGGGAGAAGCCGCCTCGGCGTCGGGGCAGCTGTGCGACGCCGGCCATCCGAACTTGTGTGCTTCAGCGGGCTGGTCGAAGGCAATGGTGACGGTGGTCAAGACCAGGCCCGTGATGAAGAGGAAGCACATGGCGTTCGCAGGGACCGCCGGCGTGACCGAGATGGCGGCGAACGCAAGGAAAGCGTACAAGGTGGCGAGCGTCGGCGTGCGCACAAATAGCAGCTTAGATTGAACCGGTACTTTGGAGGCGGCGCGATCTCGTTCATGGCTGCCGCGTCCGAGGAAGTCCAGGCCACCGCCGCCAGCTCCGGCGCCGACGGTTCTGCATCCATGGTCTCTCCGGTGCTTCGAAGGCCTAGAGCTTCTCGTGACGGGGCACGTGCTTTCCGTCGTAGTTTCGGTACGTCGACCGGCCTCTTTGCGAACTTCCTGGACACCAATGCAAGCTGGAAAGGAGCCCAGCCACATGGATGTAGGCGTAGATGTAGAGCCAGCCACATAAAATGGAACTCTGGCACGTACGGTTTTCTTCGTCTGCCTCAAAACACGAGCGGCTCTAAAGGATGACGATGATGATGACTTTGAAATGCTTGGCGCATACTCATTCATGGGGATTGGCCAAGATTCGGGCAGATTTTACATTTGCTTTAAGATTATAAAAAATTTTAAAACTTTAAATTATAAAAACTATAATTTTGACGCATAAATAAAGCGATTAAAGTTCAAAAGGATTCAGTAGTCAGCCATTAAAGAAAGCTATATATAATATAAATGAGGCAATAAAGGAGGAATGAAATGAATGATACGGTCAAAAATGAAATAGGTATGATATAATAATAAATTTTTCTGTTGCGATGCATACATTCCTGTGTGAGCGCCCAAACACAGACGCTCTGAAAGACAGCAGAACCGGATTGTTGTACCGGACTGTCGCACTGTAATTTCCAATCTCATTTTCCTCAGGCAGGAGAAGCACCGGAATTCCAGGACCTAGTGTTCAATCAATTCTAATGAGTTGAAAAATAGCACAAATCGGTGCATGTCTAAATTTAGGGGTGCGACTCGACAACGCAGCCTCGATAATGTCACTTCCATGTGTCCGGTTTTCCAAAATTTCCTGCTCCAGTGGAATTGTAAGTCGTGTAGTTCCGAGGAGGATGTCTTCTTATGTTCCTCTTTTCTTTTTCTAATTCTACACGTCCCAGAAACATAGACTGAGAACGCCCCATAGCTGCTCTTTTTATCAGCGGCAATATTTGCAATGATCTTTTGAACTCTGCCTTCTCTGCGCAATGCGCCTCTTTCGGTATTCGTTTCCGATTAATCTTCAGGATGGAATTGTGCGTCATGAGAGTCACCAAAGCAGATAAGTAAAATATAACATGACCTATAAAGTTAACCTGCACAATCAGTGGGGCGAAATTTTTCCATAAATTTTCCAGCGCAGCGTCCACGTTCCTGTGTCTGCGACCAAAAGCGTGTCAGCAAAAGAAAGCCGGATGGGCGTGTTCATGCGTACGGACTTGGCAGAATTTCCCAAATTCCTCGTCTATGGAAAATGTGTTGCTGTCCGGTCCTGTCCTTGTTTCGTTTTTTCCTCCGCCATCACTCACCTGGATTTGGAGGTCGTCGTCGTTTCCTCGCCGACTATATTTGTCCATTTATGTGGACAACATGGGAGACTAGGTGGGTTCACGAATAGACAACATGCAGTTGCTGCTCTCTGGTCTATGTATATGTCACTGGGCCTGTGCCGTTTAGTACGCGCCCGTTTTTAGCCAATACCCCTGAAGGGATGGCAACTGTAACACAAACGGTATGGAGCCTTAAATGTGTTTAGATATGCGTCGTACTCCTCTGTGTCGTCAGAATTCCTCCCTCCACAAGCATGACACATCATCATCGCCTTATGACGCATACAGTTAACAGCTACAGGCCACGAAGAGGCGCTTGCGTCATCCGCCACATCTGTTGCTATAACTCTGGCAAACTTCGTATCATTGAGAACCCAACGTTGCGTTCAACCTGCGCGTAGAATTTTTTCAACATTGTTGAAAAACAATCTGAGCTAACAGAAATCCTACTGAAGCATTGATGAACCGGTAGCCGAAAGTCCTCGAAAGTATAAGGACGTTTACCAGGCGAAAAAAAAATAATATTCGCGAAGAGATTCGGATAGATTAACTCAAAACAAGTTTTATACTCGTCAAAAAGTCGCGCTGTAATGCTTTGATTTTTAAAGCGGCCTTGCGCGCTGGAGCCTGTCAAGAACGTTTCATTAATTACACCCAACCATGTTAAAAATAAAATTAGAATATAGGTAGCGAACACATATGTTTACTAGTTTCCTATGTACTTTACTTCCTTTTTACTATATCGCTGTACTATAGCCATGACATTCCAATACTAGTAAGTGCCGCCGCTACTATCAAGAAAGATGGTTTTGTGGTTTTGCTATAGTTAACAACTATGCTAATAACACTAGCTAACGACTATTGGTTTTGCTAAGTATCGGTTAGGCCACAACTGTGTCCCAAGGCAATTCAGCGATGAGTGTCCATAACTAATAAAGATAGAAGATTTGATTGAGAATGATAATTTTTGCTGTCGGTGACTCATAGAAGAGGCGGACATCCGAATTTGTGCTGGTAACGCTGGAAATATAATTATTTAACACATTTTCACTAACTAACCAATTAATTGATAGTTGTGAGTGTACGATTTATTGCATAGCTGCAGTCATCCGCAAAACAAGGCGCACCCTCTTTATAGAAATGCAGCTGTTATCCTCACTTTCGAGAAATGTGTCCTGAAGTCCTCCAATTATATGTCTTCCGTTTCCTGTTAACAGTTAGGCGCACTGCATTATTCTCATTCGCTGAAGATCGTGCGCGTTTTAAATCAAGCACAAAAATCGGTCTTATATGACAGATGTAACAAGGAGGACGAAGTGACTGCGAGCCAGAACGCGCGAGGGAGGAGAGCGAAGAGCAAACGCGCCGTCTTTCGTCGCGCGAAAGGCCGTGGGGAGAAATGAAGGAGGGAGGCGGGAGGCGTCGTGCTGGGGCAGCAATCGCACATTTCGCGACCGGGCGCAAGGTTAAGTGACGATCGCGGCTCAAACTCGCGTGCGCAAGGGAGGAAAGTGGGGAGGCAGAGCGGGAAGGAAGGGGTGCGGCTTCTGCTCCGCAGAAACTGCCTACTTTGCGCGGTGGGGCGTGGTCGCGCACGTCGTATCATGACGGCGATCGGCAGACGGCTCATACCTTTGCGCATGCTGTGTTATTGCCCCTCAATTTGCGTTGAAGCGATAGACAGTACGAAGGTCATTTGCTGCTGCGGTTGCTGCAGCTGCTCTTGCTCACGCCAGCGTTTTGACAGCGAGTGTTCGCGGTCATCGACTGTGATGCGTTCATGTTTCACTGTGCGCCCTGACATCACACTTGTTAATAAGATTGGGTAAGCGAATGTTTCCAAGTTTATATGGCCGATAAAAATACTATCCTTACTTCGTATGGCTGTCTGCCACTCTGCTATCGCAATCGATGCTTCGCCTTTCGGGCGAAACTGCGGCTTCTTTCTCATATTTTTCGCTTCAACTTAAGAGGTATCGCCTATTATCTAGTCTAAACGGCATAAAACATATTATAGCAGCGCTACATTATCATGTTAGAAAGAAAATTAAATTATGGGGTTCAGCGTGCCAAAACCACTTTATGATTATGAGGCTCGCAGTAGTGGAGGACTCCGGAAATTTTGACCACCTGGGGTTCATTAACGTGCACTTAAATCTCAGTCCACGGCTGTTTTCGCATTTCGCCCCCATCGAAATGCGGCCGCTGTGGCCGGGCTTCGATCCCGCGACCTCGTGCTCAGCAGCCCAACACCATAACCACTGAGCAACCACGGCGGGTATCATGTTAGAAAAGCAGAGCATAACAACGAAGGCCGCGATAAAAAGATTTTATTAGTGCAATATCATTGCCTAATTCTTTTGTCATATTGCAAAAAAATAAAAACAGGTTCGATAAAACAGCAACGACGTTGACGCAGTGCCATCAGTTCGCCACCGGCACGTCCGCACTCGACGCCTCAAATTGTCACGCATCACGGAGTCGGCAGCTGAAGTGGGAGAAGCCGCCTCGGCGTCGCGGCAGCTGTGCGACGCCGGCCGGCCAAACCAGTGTGCTTTAGGGGCTCGTAGAAGGCGCTGGTGACGGTCAAGACCAGGCCCGTGATGAAAATCAAGCACATGACGTTCCCAGGGACCGTCGGCGTGACCGAGACGGCGGCGAACGCAAGGAAAGCGTCCAAGGTGGCGAGCGTCGGCGTGGGCACAAATGGCAGCTTAGATTGAGCCGGTACTTTGGAGGCGGCGCGATCTCGTTCATGGCTAACGCGTCCGAGGAAGTCCAGGCCACCGCCGCCAGCTCCGGCGCCGACGGTTCTGCAAGCATGGTCTCTCCGGTGCTTCGAAGGCCCAGAGCTTGTCATGACGAGGCCCCTGCTTTCTGCCGTGCTTTCGGTAGGTTGACCAGCCTCCTGGCGAACTCCTTTGACACTTATGCAAGTTACAAAGGTGTCGTGCCAGATGAAATGCAACCTTGGCGTGCACGGTCTGCTTCTTCTGCCTCAAAACACGAGCACCTATTCTTCCTCTTCTTCTCCTCTTAACGTGTGATGCATACCCACTATCGCATATTGGCTATGGGAGGCTCAGGTGAATTATGCTTGATAACTGTAGAAATTAAATTTCGCAATTTCACGTGGTCGCATTAAAATGTATGCTGTAATTTGTGTCTGTATATATTATTTTATCGTAATGCTCCAGATTTCTATAGCTTGCCTACGATTGTCGTGTTGACGTCAATAAGCTCTAATAACCTCTAACGCTAGTCGCACGCTAGGCTCTCTGCGCACAAACATTCACGCCGTTCCTGCATCTTTAAAGCTGACGCTCTAGAAAACACTTGTTCGCTCAAAATTAGAATATGCCTCGGCCATCTGGGATCTCCCTCAAGCATCACTGACCCTCTCCTTCGAAGGCATTCCCAGAATGGCGCGTCCAGCATTATTCTATCTAATCACTCTCGTCATGCTAGTGTAACACTCGCGAAACAAAGCCTTAACATACCGTATCTTTCAGTACGTCGAGCATACAGGCACCTCTGCCTTTTCCACAACATTTACCACAACCCGGTATTCAAAGAGAAACTTTTAACACCTCCTTCGTACTTTTCATCCCGCTGCGATCACCTTCATAGAGTTTTGCCATCCTGTCGTACGAACGCGTACTATTACACGTTTTTTTCCTCGTGCGTGCAATGACTGGAACAACATTCCCGCGTCGGTCGCCACTACAGACGTATCGAAGTTCAGGACTGCTGTTCTCCATGCCATCTGACAAATATTTTGTTAATTGTTCTGCATTATTTTTCTGTGTATCTACCACTCCGTTCTGTAACGCATACGGGCCTTGAAAGTATGTAAAATAAATAAATAAATAAATAAATAAATAAATAAATAAATAAATAAATAAATAAATCACTCTACCGCCTGTTCGTAAATTCACTGCTTATGATTGGCCTGCACGGACACTAGGCAAACGTGAAACGTCTAGGTCAGGGGCGTAACCAGGGGGGGGGGGCGCTTACGGGGCTTCAGCCCCCCCCCCACCCGAAATTTTTTTGAGCTGTCCATGCGCCGCCGACCAAAGCGACCCCCGGCGCCGGAAACCACTCTTGATTTTGTCTAGGATGTCTTTCTGACGCTCGAAAAGACATTTAACCGCGAAGATTGCGAACTCGGGCTGGATTTCGTGGCAACGCCCATACACCGGGAGTCACATAACGCCAAGCACTCCCATCCGAGCACAAAGTTTCAAGGGCGCTTTGATGGTGAGCGGGGTCGCCGCGGCATCTCACTGAGGCCACGGAATTTATGGAGCGCATGGATATCAACTGCGAAACTTTGTGGGTATAAATCGCATAAGCTTTTGATGTGAAAGGTGCATTGACATTTCCAAAGTAGTGCCTAAGATGTTCAATTGCGGAACTTTGTGGGTTTAATGTTGTTATAAACATTTGACATCAAAGTTCTATTGACTTTTCTAAAGTATTACGTCGGAACATACAACGAGACAAGCCAAATCAACGCACTAGCAGACGAGTTGACAAAGCACGCAGCGAGGTCAAATGAGACGAACCGTTGGGGTGGTTCATTTGTGAAGTCATGTGACATAAATAAAAAAAAAACATTTTTTTTATCCTACGCCAGAACATCCATGTGAAGACACTTCGGCCAGCCAAAGTAACTACGTTCTTATTTATTTTTTCTTCTTTGACTTTTAATCGCGAGGACACATTAGGCCTCTTCGATTTTTTTTCTTCTCGCTACCCTACCCGCGGGCTGCCAGAGCCAGCTAGAGCGCATACGTTTTTCCCGGATGGCCCCGAACACCGCGCGGTGCACTTCGGTGCGCGTTCGGTTTGCTCTGGCCGAGTGGATTTTCACCTGACAGAGTTTTGAGCGCTTTCTGGCTAGCAGGCGAGAAAAAAAAATAATGGCCGCTCGCCGTCATCACTGTGGGGACTCGAAGGATTGCACCGCGTTCCTTGAGCGGAACCTTTCCGGAAAGTCTTGTTTCGCCGGTGTAGGATACTGAGCAGTATGCGTATGGTTCTGAGTGGACCAAGCGTCTCATGTTTTCTTCGGTATTCCTTCCGTAGCCCCATTAGGTGCCCGAAGTAGGCATTCGATTCTGGCCTACATACTTTCCTATGCGTTTTTTTTTTTCATTTCGGTGCCTCCGCCCCACAGAAAAAAAATACATTGTTGCGGCGCAGCGAATTGTCGCATGGCGAAAGTTCGATTTTGATACTTATTTTGCGGAAAGTAATGGGCGACGGGACGCTTCAATTGCCGGATACGTTTATTATATTACTGCGAAAGCAAGTATATGGACACTCCAGGCGCATTACTGCCGTCGCCGTCGCCATCATGTTTCGTATAAAGTCCAAGGATGACAACACCGTGACCACGCGCTGCATGCTGTATGTGCGAGTGAAAGCGTAGGAGGGGAGGTGGAATGGGTGAGCCGACTATGGTGACTCAGTCTTGTGTGCGCAAAGGAGAAAAGCGGGGAGCAATAGCGCCGCCTTCCGTCGCGCGCAATACATGGGGGGGAGTGGATGGAATGGGGGCGGAATCAAGGATTCTTTGAATCTATGATTGTGCAACATGTTTATTTGCCTTGTATGACGCATTATATACAGTTACTTTTTCTTACATACATAGACTCATTGGGGACTTATACGTATACTTAAATATCTTGTTGCGAGGTTTTGTGTATACAGGCACTGAACTTTGTTTCCAGTGACACTTTTTTGTCCTTTATCAAGCCGTATTTTCGCATTTGTATATCCCATTGTATCTTTGCATTTCTAATGTACGAGGGCGAGTCAAATGAAAGTGAGCCTACCCTAACCGCGCAATAATGGTTCGGTTCATTATCTGCGAGGCATGCGCGTAGGAGTACGGCATGTCTCATTTACAAAAGTGACACGCAGGTGTGAAGATAAATGTTCTTTGATGCTCTCATACACACGGTTGAATATGGCTGCGTCACATAATGGATACTTCAACAGTTGAACAGCTCGGTGTCGCGAAGTTTTTGACAGCTGAAGGTGCTTCGAAAACAGAAATTAATCGCCGTATGGCTGCCGTGTACGTTGAACACTGCGTTTCATTGAGCACTGTGAAGGGTTGGAGCAAACGGTTCAAAGGACGTTGCGAAGACATTCCAAGACCGGGCCAAAATCATCATGCCATCACACCCCACACAACTTCAAAGGTTCATGAGCTGATGAAACAAGAACGGAGGATAAGTATCAATGAACTGGCAGACCCTCTGAACATCAGTCACGGTTCGGTTCACGCCATAATTCATTAGCTTCTCGGTTATCGGCTCTTTGGTGCGCAATGGATCCCCAAGATTTTGATCCATCGGGAGAAGACGGAGAAGTTTCGCGTTGCCTTGACTCATCTGATCGCGTATCACAATGAGGATGACGACTTCTTGTTTGCAATTTTGATCGGTGACGAACCTTGGTGCCACTACTACGAGCCTGAAACACGACGGCAAAGCTTACAGTGGAAACATTCGAATTTACCACGCCCGAAGAACGCAAAGCCCATCATTTCAGCTGGAAAGGTGTTGTTGACTATTTTTTCGAACGTCAGTGTCCATTACTGATAGAATTTGCTAAATCTTGAGAGGCTATCAATTGTTTGCGATATTGTGAAACACCAGAACGGCAGCGTGTCGCAGTCAAGAACGAACAACGTTGAAAATTGACGAATGGGGTCACCTTGTTCCACGACAGTGCCTGTCCCCACGTCGCTTATGTGGTTAATACAAAACTGGCAAAGTTCAAGTAGGAAACGCTGCAACATCCGCCATACAGCTCAGACCTGTCACCTTGCGACTTCTACATTTTGGGGCAACCGAAAAAACAGCTCAAGGAAACCAGATACAGACTTTTTGAAGCAGCAACCCGAGGAGTTTTATAAGACGGCAATCACGCGACTCGTTAGTCAATGGGATAAATGTCTAAATTATCATGAAGGCTACTTTTAATTAAGTACCCCGTTCTTGGCTCACATTCATTTGACTTGCCCTCGTAGATCTTGCAGAACTCCTGCTTTTAATACGCGCTCTCTGTCGCGACTACTACTTCGGTGCAATAACTCACGATACACGACAGGGGACAGCTACTCCAGCGTAATACATTGGACCAAACGACCGCGTCATTTAGATTTTTCACTGGCCATTGCATATATACCAGAATGTAAGCACGGTTCTTGAATGACAAAGTTTCATTAACATATTTGTCCTGAACTTGTTCAGTTCATTGCCTTTTAATTTTTCATATCAGCGGCATGCACTGCTTCCTGGTTTCGAACTGATATAGTTCTAAAGTTCGTGTGATATTTTCTTTACTCACCAAATGGACAAAAATATGGAAGCATTGATATCAGTTATTTTGGGCAAAATTTTTGGCACATACGAGTATATTCTTTTACGAAAAAATACATATTTTATTGGTTTGACAGTGCGTAGCGTTCAAGAATTCGTTTGCAGCATCTTTGGCAATGACAATGCAGTTATTATTCATGTATTTGATCCCTCGACAAATTGTTTAAGAGGAAGCTTTAGCTCGGGCCCAATCCGACGCGGCCAATTCAAATACTTGTAAAACGCAGAAACGCTTTTCTGAGATAATCCTGCTTATCACTTTTATTGAAATTGGTTGCATTTGTGAGAGAAAGTTAAATCCTAGTGTCTGTTGGAAACAGAACTTCCATTTAGGGCCTGAATTTTGTTTAAAATATTTTGAAAAATTCGAAAGTTTGAAAAAATAGAAGCACGACGTTATAAAACTAATAGCTATGCATGAAAAACAGATATTGTGGTTCTGTAAACGACATCTGTTATAACAGTCAAAGCAGACAAGTTTGCTTTGTCAATTTGTATTTTACGCGAATTGGTTACGTTGTGCACAAGGGTTCTGCAAAATCAGTATTTCCACAATACTGATTTTTTTTTTAGATTCAAGTGTAACATATCTATTTTGTCCGCTCTAGATGTACTATTAGATGCAATTCAGAGAATTGTGATATCATTTTTCATTGTTGAGTCACGGAGTTTTAAACATGATAGTTTCGTTTTCTGAAAATTTTCGATTTTGGCCATTTTTTATAAATAGGTGTCCACCTAAATGAAAAATTCGAAACGAGCAGTCACTAGAAATAAACTCCTTCATTTAAATTCAGGAAACCTCCTCAAATTTGTTGACGTGGTTGCAGGGAAAAACGAATTCCCCTTCTACGTGTATTTACATAGGAGCACCCGAGCTGAAGCTTCCTCTTAAGGAGGAGGCCGAGCTGCAATGAGGCCCCTCCCCCCCGAACAAAATTTCTGGCTACGCCACTGGTCTAAGTAACTGGTTTACTTCATGTTAACTTGTGTTATAGCGTTGCAAAGCGCCTGCGTTATTTAAGATCCACTCGACAGCTTTAGTGGGAATTTCAGTGACATTTTTGTCGCACTTCAGCAAAAACGCTTCAAAGAATTTCTGCACCACTGGATTGTAATGGTTCATTATTTGTGACGGATAATCACGTCTTTCAATGACAAAGACTACTCTCCGAGAGACATTTTTCAGCAGGTAATAATGCAGTGATAATCTGTGTTATATATATATTTATATTCGTCGCACCGGAAGCGGAAGTGCGATTTCCGTCGTTTGCGACGAAAATCGCAGTCGAAGTGTGACTGCGACCCCCGAATTTCGGCTGCGACAAACCGGTTAGTCGCACCGTATATAATATAACTAAAACAGTGAATAAAAAACATGTAGAGCAGGCTCCATTCTCCCATGCATTCGTTGGCACGCAACGCAGCAAATGAACTGCATTTTCGAGTTTGCTTCGTGCACCTTCGGCAGTTGCCATGAGACAACGTCACCTTTTCGGGTCCTCAGAATTTTTTTTGTTAAATAGCATACAAAAATCGCGCGTACGGAACAACTTAAATAATTGCAACCTCCGTAAGGGGAAATGACAAGACAGCAAAGTACCCGAAGTCTAAACGTTGTGGCGAACGCGGTACCGTTCAGCTGCATTTTCTTGTCGGTTTTCAAGCGTGAATTTCCCGATGCATCTTGAAAGGTTATCTTACCTTACTAATATAATAAATTTCACAGAGCAAACGTATATGCTATCGTACTAAATTCTCTACGGTATCATTAACTCTGTGGCTTGAATAAACAGCGTCATTACTTTGTTTTGGAATATATCATGCACGTTGGTTCTCTTCACTGGAGAATAATTTTCCTTGCACAGAAACCAATAAATATTGAATATGTTGCTGGCTTTGTATCGTTACTGCACCTGTATTAACATTTCCTTTAAACGGTAATTAACTCTACAGTTAGTAAATTAAGTAAATTATTCGCTTGCTGAGGCGACATAGTGACAACCTACCGTACTGCACCCTCATGTAAAACTCGTGTAACATTGCGAAAAGCAGACAAACAGCCTCTTCTTGGGGACATGAAACCGTAGAAGACGACACGATAAAGGAAAGTAAATCAAACCTGCGCAGCGAAGTCAGCCAGTTGCATCCCTTCCTGTGAATCATTGAATTTTTTATGTACAAACGATTCTTGCTCATTCACACCTGAAAAAGTGTACAGAAACATCAATCCCTTACATGTTTCTAATAACATTTTCTAATAAGTTTATGATCACATATATTAGTCTGTAAACCCATATAACGATATCCACTTGGATTACTACCTTCATAAGTAATGAAATACCATGGCACTTGCAAGAACATATTACCCTGGGAATTTGAAAGTAATTTCTGCATTTCAACTATGCACAATATGCGGTTTTTTTATATAAAGGACTTCAAACTGCTTTTTTGCAATGACAAACTTATTTCAAGTTTTACCTACATAACCGGCAAGAAAAAAACAACAAATCTGTAGACAAGAAAATTCTTGTTCAATCTATTCACCTGCTGCTGTGGCTATAGCATTCTCTTTATAACACAAGGCGAGGGGTTGAATTGCCAGTCATGGCAGTCGCATTTCAAGTAGAGTCATAGGTAAAAAATCTCTTGCACTTGGATTTAGTTCATCATCCTTTATTGAACTCTTAAACTTCCAAATAATTTGGCATAGGGGGGCATGCTTGTGCAAAATCTAACACCAATCGAAACGAAAGGGCTCAATTCCATAACAAGCATCTTTTCTGATACTTCGAGAGTCTAAACATTCATTGCATCAATATGTATTTTTCAAAATAACTGCGCAAAACAACATGATTAAGCATAGCAATCAATTTATCAGGAAGCTGGTTCTACAGATGTATCAATGTCCCAAGACATGAGTCCTCATACTACATCGTGCACAAAGCACCAAGAAAACCATTTTCAAGAGTTGTCCCTGCTAAGAGATATGAGTGGACCTTAAGAAGCAGAAGCTTTCTTACAGGGCATTGTGTAACACCGCTTATGAAAGAATGAAGAGAGTGAAGAGGCTTTTAACAGCAGCACCTCAGGCGACTCTAATAAGAGAAACGATGAGCAAGAACATTTCTGGTAGAGCACTTAAGTTCAACAGTAACTTTTTGAGAGACAGAAAATGCCGGATGAGAGTTGGAAGTACATTTGGCCCACCCACACCAACAACACAGGCATACTACAAGTACTACAGTCTATGGTCGACTACAGTCTATGGAAAAGCTATCATATACACAAATCGAGAACGATGCAACAAACTCTCCATAACTCTGCAGACTTTCTTGGCCAATCTGGCCTCTCGGTTTCTGATAAGTCAGCTGACATCGACGTCGGAAAAAAAGACTAGAATCAAGAACTACCCCAGATTGCACATTGCGCTCCACATAGCTGGACAAATATACACGCACGTCAACATCCACAAATCCTCATCTAGTGTAAGACCATGAAGGCAGAGCCAGCACGTGGGTGGAACAATTATGCCATGCCCGGACGCAAATTCCACACCTGGCGAAATGAATAATCTCGAAATCATGGGGAATGGACGCGTGGATATTATGGGAAATCGCAGATGCTGTGCCTGAATCCAAGGTATTGTGGGGTATGAATTACCAGCAGCGCACAAAAAAGGCAACTAATCGAATACAGGCATCGGGTAACAACAGGTCTTTCCAACTTTACCATGCTTGAAGACCTTTATTAGAAAAAGCAAACGAACAAGCACCTTGATAGAGTAAAGTTGCAGCCTGCAGCACAAATTCTTTGTCTGAAGAGCTCAGAACTTGTATTAGGAAGGAACAGCGCCAACTAAGCCGATCACGAGAGGGAGAAGAACACAGGACGAGCGCCAACTTCATCTATCTTTATTTAGCAAAAAATCAGGATATATGAGGAAAATCACGGACATACGCACAATGACCATCATGCATCATCTGGCAAACCGTTCTAGATAGGACATCTCGTTTTTGAAGGAGGTCACGGAAGTATCACTACCACAGCTTTTTCCTCTTTCCTTTATATGGAATGCTTGCAAAACATCACGTGCCTTTGCTTCCCTGCTTCTGCCAAGAATCTTTATCTGTCCGAACCGTGGTTCACACTTCTTGCAGTACAGGCATTGTTTCCGTGGCGAATTTTCTGCCGCTCGGTCACACGCATTGCAAGTTGCACAATGTTGCGAAAGATGCCCACCTCCTTCTTTCAGCGACCGCACATGTTCAGCTGCACGGTCATTCACGCATCTACCCGTTTGGCTCACCTAGGTTTTCCCGCAGGCCAAAGGTATTTCATATACCGCACCGATGCAGCACTTTAAAAACTGTTTTCCATGTTTTTTGGTGCAGCTGCTCCTCGTACCCTCGCTCGCGACGCGTGCGCAGAGCTGTGCCTGTTTTCGAGGAGCCGAAAACACGACTGGGACGCCGTGTCTGTTTGCCACCTTTTTCATATTGTGGGCTATCCTATGTACATACGGAACCACTTCCGGCTTGGCAGCTTGTTTTTCTTGTGCGCACGGTTTCTTGACCATGGCACCTTTGATTTTTTGCAAGGTTGCTTCAGCCACTGCTGTGATAACCGTGCTGTCTGTGTGTTCTTCCGTTTCCGCGTCCGGTAACTCTCCTCTATTTTACTATTCCATTATCTATACTCCTTGCACATTTTCGATGAATTGGATCAATTGGGGTGATTGATCCCAAGGCTATGCTTCTGCATCATATCGCAGACTCAATGCTAAGGCGGCATTTAACGACCCCGATCTTCCCAGTGGTACCATTATCTGCATATATCACTGCGGTTAGATTGCTGTTTTGTTAAACAAGCGTCGTCTAACCCCGCCTTAACCGTTTCTCCTGAGTAGCGACACCTCCTATATCCTTGTCGAAGTAAATAATTCTACACACGCAGGCTGGAAGTCTCCCTCACCCAATTAAGCTGTCGGATTCCCTCTCTTAATTTTCTACAGACCCCAGTTTAGTTTGCGGCACTCCACCGTCTGCATTTTCTGTAACGAGGTGGGAAACAATAGACCGCTTCGTTTTCTCGTACTGCGCCTTTACTATACTGAGAAACAGAGACTTCAAAGTTATTTTCGCAATATTGGCCTGCATCTGAGCATTCGCGTCGCACTTTCATTATGAGCTTTCACTCTCTGATACACTCACAGGAATATTTGCGCCGCTGCCTAGGAATTTATTATTTATACAAAACGCTTGCCCAGTTAAATATGATTCCTTTATCATAATTATGTTTAGTACATTCAGGCTACGTCATTCATTTTCTCGCATCTGTCGCATTGAATCTTCCAGTGTTCACGAATTGGCAAGTGAAATTTATTAAGTAATATCAACCTGGGCATCATTAAATATAACAACGTGGGTATGCACCATACGTTCAAAGGACAAGAAGAAGCAGAGCCACTCGTGTTCTGAGATAGCAGAAAAAAGGAACACGAACACGTGCACGCCAAGGTTCCATTTCATGTGGCAAAGCACCTTTGTGGCTTGCATAAGCGTCAAAGAAGTTCGCAAGCAGGCCGGTCGAGCTACGGAAAGCACGACGGAAAGCAAGGGCCCCGTCACGAGAACCTCTGGGCCTTCGAAGCACCAGCGAGTCCATGGATGCAGCACCGTCGGCGGCGGAGCTGGCAGCGGTGGCCTGGACTCACTCGGACGCGACAGCCATGAACGAGAAAGCGCCGCGGCAAAATACCGGCTCAAGCTGGCTGCAATGTCATTTGGGCTCACGCCGACGCTCGCCACCTTGGACGCTTTCCTCGTGTTCGCCGCCACCTCCGTCACTCCGGCCGTCCCCGCGACCATCATGTGCTTCATCTTCATCACGAACCTAGTCTTGACAACCATCGCCGGCGCCTTCGACAAGCCCGATCAACCACATAGGTTTCGACGGCCGGCGTCGCACAACAGCTGCCCCGACGCCGAGGCGGCTTCTACCACTTAAGCTGCCCTGTCGGTGGTGCCGGACAATTTGGGGCGCCAAGTGCGGACACGCAGATGGCGAACAGATCGCATAATGTCAACGGGATATCAGTTCTGTCCAATCTGATTTTAGATTTTTGCAATGTGACAAATGAATTATACAATGAGACGCAGATAAAAATGTTTTTATACCCGCCTTGGATGTTGTGTGCATGGTTTGCTTTTCTAACATGATCATGTATCGCTGGTATAAAAAGTTAGATACGGTTTAAACTAGAAAATAGATCGACTGATTACCTTGAAGTGAAAGCTAAGAAAAGGAAGTATCGCCGAAACACGTTTACTTTCCCAAGGACTTTGCATCTTTACGTTTCAGGCAGCCGTCGTCGCCTTCCTCGGAAGTCGTATATAAATGGCGCGCTCAGGCGCGGGTGCCTTGTGCTCGTGCCTCGTGTCTCGCGCCACGTGCGAGGTTAGAAGATAAAATAAAAAAGGATAAAAGAGAGCTGCTTCTACGCTTGCTATCGGCCCGAACGGTTCCCAGGTCTTTCGCTCGCCGACTCACTCATTGTTTTAGTGGATCTAACCTCGGTCCCTCTGACTTGGTCACCCAGACGTGATTGTACTGCAAGCACGGCGTCATGTACGAGGCCGTGAACGAGAGACCAACGACCAGCGCATAGGGCCTAGCCATGATGCAGATTCATCTACCGTCCTTTTGGAGACGAAATCCTGCAGCCTGGTTTACTCAGGTGGCGGCCCTCTTCGACCTTTCGCGCATTACTTCGCATCGCGTCAGTTTCCTCCACGCTGTTTCGGCACTCACCGCTTAGGTGGTCGAGGAGTTCCGAGAGGTTGTAGATGCACACAACACCAACCCCTATGACCACTTCAAAACGACATTGCTGCAACGCAAGCCCGTGTCCGTGCGCAGACGCGTCCAGAAGATTTTCAACAAAGAGCAGTTCGGTGACCGTCGACCGTCAGAACTTTAACGTCGTGTGCGGCGTCTCCTCAGTGACTGTAGGCTGGACGCAAATAGCCCGCTGTTGTTGGAACTGTTCCTTCAGCGCCTGCCACAAGAATCTCGTGGGTGCTGTAGTTGGCTACCACACCGGAATACATGCCCCTCGACAATCCTGCTGAGCAGGCCGACCACAATGCTGATTATTCAGCAAGAGGTACTGTGGCAACAACGAGTGTTTCGCTTTCGCACCTCGAAGATCGGCAGTCTCGATCGCTTTGATTGCTGAACTTGCTGAGGCCATTACTGCACTACGGTCATCGCCCAACCGTCGTCAGCCGGGCCGTAGTTTCCGTTCCAGATTCCCTTCCCGGTCCAGTTCCCGGTATGGGCCTCTACTGTGCGAATATTGCTAATATTACAACAAATTCAGTGCCAGCGCAAGTCAGTGCCGTTCCCCTTGCAGCTGGCAGGGAAACATGCCGCAAAGGCACTGATGGTGACCGGTGACTCTTGCCGTACAACAAGGCGCTTATTCTACGTTACTCACATGATTGCTAGACAACATTTTCTCGTGGAAACAAGTGCAGAGCGCAGCGTCATTTTTGTAACCCGTTGAGAATTCCTGTCACCCGAGGTGAATTCCTGTCACCTGCCATTCCTCGACAATCCTGCTGAGCAGGCCGACCACATTGCTGATTATTCAGCAAGAGGTACTGTGGCAACAACGGGTGTTTCGCTTTCGCACCTCGAAGATCAAGCAGCCAACAGCACTTCTATCCACATATATGGCCAGCGCTTTCTTGCCATCGACTTTGGCTTCCGACACACCTTCTGAGGGATGATCATTGTTGCAGATGCATGCATGGCCGTATTCGGTGCGGATTCTGTGACCTACATTGTCCCTAGTGTTGACTTCCGAGCTCGTCGCAGCCTGAACGCGAAGACTAGGATGCCTATACAAGGCATCCGTGCGCCCATGACTTCAACCACTAGAACGGCTCCACAGATACCATCATCTGAGCTCCCCTCACATCCTTCATATTTCCCAGCCACCAGGAGACCTTCCAATCTTGATCTGCCAGTGGGTCACAACGTCACGCATCATGTTGTCACCACTGCCCCCCCCCCTAGTGTTCTGCCGACCGATATGCCTCGCTGGTAACCGCCTTGCCATCGTAAGGAGAGAGTTCGACCTCATGCTGCAAGTGGTAATCATCCGTCCTTCGTTGAGCAATTGGTCTTCAGCTCTCCACATGGTACCAAAACTCGACCCAGGGGATTGGCGCCGGCGCGGCGACTACCGTGCGCACAATCCGCGCACCTTCCCTCATCGCTATCCACCGCTTCACATTCATGTATTCGCAGCCAACCTAGCTGAAACAGCAAGATAGATTTAGTGAAGGCCTAGCATCAAACCCCTGTTGAGCCAGAGGACATCCCAAAGACTGCGATTGCGACAGCATTCGGGCTTTTCGAGTACGTGCCCATGCCATTAGGGCTGAGAAAGGCTGGTCCGACGTTCCAGAGGTTTATCAACAGTGTCACCCGGGCACTCCGCTTCGTCTTTCCATACCTGGATGACCTCCTATTGGCTAGTATTTTCATCGAAAAACATAGCAAGCATTTGCGCCTGCTATTTTCTCGGCTGCACAAACACGGCCTTCGCATCAACTCCGCAAAGTGCGACTTCGTCATCCACGACATTGACTTCCTCGGACACAACGTGACTCCCGAAGGAATCAGACCGCTGGAAAAGAAAGTTGAAGCTTTGCGTGAGTTGCCTCGCCCATACGTCACTGGGAAAGCTCGGGGAATTCCTTGGACTTCTCAACTGCCACCGCAGTTTACTTCCTATCATTGCCCCAATTATTATACCACTGACCGAACTTCTCAACACCCCTAAACCTCCGTCCGCTGTTCCGCGAGCGGATGCAGCTGTTGCTTAATTAAAGCGGCACACTTCCAGGATTGACAGAGATAAATTTTATAAGTTATACATTATTGATATGCACATCTGACTGTCATGGCCGAGCATCTGCGGGAGATATTACAGCATATCTGCGCCGTGTTATCTTAAAACATGCGGCTTTCGATGGCCTTGTATAAAAAATGTAATTTTCCCACTGCTATTATAAAAGTCTAAGAACATTGCCTATACACCATCAAATAATAAATACCTTATAATAGTGTGACATGATCATGCTAGAAAAAAAGAGCTTAACACCGAAAGCCATGATAGAAACTTTTAATGAGCATAATCTCACTGCATAACTGTTGCGTTATATTAAAAAAATCTAAAATCCACATCGATAGAAGAGCTACCATGTTAAAGTTATGCCATCAGTTCGCCTCTGCCATGTCCGCACTTGACGACCCTTGTTGTCACGCACCACGCAGACGGCAGCTGAAGTGGGAGAAGCCGCCTCAGCGTCGGGGCACCTGTGCGACGCCGGCCGTCCGAACTAGTGTGCTTCAGCGGGCTGGTCGAAGGCACTCCTGGTGACGGTGGTCAAGACCAGGCCCGTGATAAAGAGGAAGCACATGGCGTTCCCGGGGACGGCCGGCGTGACCGAGACGGCGGCGAACGCAAGGAAAGCGCCCAAGGTGGCGAGTGTCGGCGTGAGCACAAACGGCAACCAAGCTTGAGCCGGCACTTTGGCGGCTGCGCGATCTCGTTCTTGGCTGCCGCGTCCGAGGGAGTCCAGGCCACCCGTGCCAGCTCCGGCGACGACGGTTCTACATCCATGGTCTCTCCGGTGCTTCGAAGGCCTAGAGCTTCTCGTGACGGGGCCCCTGATTTCCGTCGTGGTTTCGATAGGTCGACCGGCCTGCTTGCGAACTCCCTGGACGCCAATGCAAGCAGGGAAGGAGCCCAGCCACATGTATGTAGGCGTAGATGTAGAGTCAGCCACCTAAAATGGAACTCTGGCACGTACGGTCTTCTTTGTCTGTCTCAAAACACGAGCGCTTTAAAAGATGATGATGATGATGATGATGATGATGATGATGATGACCCTGATATGTTTATAGCATACCCACTCATGGGGATTGCCTGAGAGTCGGGCACATTTTACATATGTGTTAAAGCAGTAAACTTAAATATATATAATTTTGATTAATAAATTATTGCGAAGAAAGCTCAAAACGATTAAGTCGACAGTCATTAAAAAGGCAAATACCATATAAATGAGGCAATAAAGGAGGAATGAAATGAATAATACAATCAACAATAAAATCGGCGTGATTCAAAAAATAAAAATTTCTCGGGCGATGCATACATGGCTGTGTGAGTGCCTAAGCAAAGGCGCCCGGTAATACAGCAGCACTGGAGCGTTCAATGGCAGGCCGAGCTGTCGCACTGTAATTTCCTATGTCATTTTTTTCTCGGGGAGGAGAAACGCCGGCATTCTAGTAAGTAGTGTCCAATGGTTTCTAATCAGTTTTAAAAGAGCCACAAAGGTGAAATTGCCATACCAGATCGATACATGTATAAATTTATTGGCGGGACTCGACGACGCAGACTCGTTAATGTTACTTACGTGTGTCAGGTTTTCGAAAATTTCCTGCTCCAAGGGAAGTGGTGTTGTTCCGAGGATGATGTTTTCGTATGTTTCTCTTTTCTTTTTCTAATTCTACACATCCCACAAACATACCCTGTGAAATCCCCAGAGCCGCTTTTTTTATCAGCGGCAATATTTGCAAAGATCGTTCGAACTCTGCGAATTTCTCTGCCCAATGCGCCTCTTTCGGTATTCGTTTCCGATTAATCTTCAGACTGGAATTATGCGTCATGGAGAGTCACCAAAGCAGATAAATTAAATATAACATGACCTATAAAGTTAACCTCCACAATCGGTGCGGTGAAGTTTTTCCACTATTTTTCTAGCGCAGCGTTCACGTTCCTGTATCTGCCACGAAAAACGAGGCACCAAAAGAAAGCAGGATGGACGTGTTCATGCATACGGACTTAGCGGAATTTCTCAAATTCCTCGTCTTAAGTTGAAAAATCTATTGTTGCCCGGTCCTCTCTTTCCTTCATTTTTTGCTCCCCCATCAAGCATCTGGGTTTGGCGGTCGTCGTCGTTTCGTCGCCGACTATATTTGTCCATTTATGTGGACAACATGGGGCACTAGGTGGGTTCCCGAATAGACAACTTGCAGTTGCTGCTCTCTGGTCTATGTATATGTCACTGGGCCTGTGCGGTTTAGTACGCTCCTGTTTGGATAGCCCTGAATGGATGTGCAACTGTAACACAGACGGTATGGAGCCTTAAATGTGCTTAGATATGCGTCGTACTTCTCTGTGTCGTCAGAATTCCTCCCTCCACCACCATGACACATCATCTTCGCCTAATGACGCATACATTTAACAGCTACAGGCCACAAAGAGGCGCTTGAGTCATCCGCCACATCTGTTGCTATAACTCTGGCAAACTTCGTATCATTTATAACCCCACCGTTGCGTTCAACCTGCGCGTAGAATTTTTTCAACATTGTTGAAAAAAAAATCTGAGCTAACAGAAATCCTTCTCAAGCATTGATGTACCGGTAGCCGAAAGCTAGACCTCAAAAGTATAAGGACGTTTACCAGGGGAAAAAAAAATATTCTTGAATAATATTCGGCTAGATTAACTCAAAAAAAGTTTTCTACTCATCCAAAAGTCGCGCTGTAATGCTTTGATTTTTGAAGCGGCGCTGCGCGCTGGAGCCTGACGTCAACGTGCCATTAATTTCCCCCAACACGGTTAAAAATAAAATTAGTATATAGCTAGCGAACAGATCTGTTTACTAGTTTCCTGTGTACTTTGCTACCTTCTTACTATATCGCTGTACTATAGCCAACACATTCCAATACTAGTACGTGCCGCCGTTACGAAATGCAGCCACTGTGGCCTGGCTCGGGGGCTGCATTGTACTTGACTGAAGACACTCTGTTGCCGGACAACGTTCGTTGGCTACGTCAAAATCGCTGCGGTTTGCGTGCGGTCCGCCGCCAACACTGACGCGGGAAAAGCATCGGCGATTTGTTGGACCGCGAGGGCCGCGATCTTGCGCGGGTCAACGGCGGTCCGCACGAACTGGTGACGACATATCACATGATGCGCGGACGGCGGTCCAGAAGAGCAATTTGGTCCGTCGTGTGGTTCGGCCTTTATCACATCTGCTGTGGTTTTCGTGATGACCGACGTTGGAATTCTACGGCAGACATCCGTTATATCCTTGTCTTGAGCTAATGTGACGTCCTTCTCGATCATGTAACCACCATCTTTCACATAACCCCAGAGGAATAAATCGAGTGGAGAAATATCAGGTAACCTAGCCGGCCAATTACAGGCCCGTGCCTTCCAATCAATTGCACATGAAAAGTTGCATACACCTAGTTTCGTGCTCGCGTGCTGCTGTGTGCTGGCGCCCCATCCTGGTGATACCACAGACGTGTAAGATGTGGCAACGGGACTACGCTCAGAAACTTGTCAACCACTGCTGCAAGGATTTCTTCCACGTAACGCTGTACAGTCAGTGCATGATCAAATAAATTGTCAATTAAATTAAATAAAAAAAATTAAATTATATTACATTAAGTTTGCGGTTTTACTTCCCAAACCCACGATCTGATTATGAGGCACACCGTAGTGGGGGACGCAGGAAATTTGGATCACCTGGGGTTGTTTAATAAGGTGCACCTAGATCTAAGTAAACGGCTGTTTTCGCATTTCGCCCCCATCGAAATGCAGCCGCCATGGCCGGGTTTGCATCCCGCGACGTCGAGCTTAGCAGCCCGACATCAGTGATCGAAGAAGATGAGACGGATTATAGCACCGGCGTGAATTCCGAACCACACACTGAACGACCACTGGTACTGGTGCCGAGTGCGCTTTACCCAGTGTGTTTTGGAGGCACTTCAAAGTGTGCATTTTGCAAACATACCTGGCCATTTATGCTAAAATTGGCTTCATCTGTGCACATGAGGTTGCTCAGAACGTCTGGTGACTCATCGCATTTTGTGACGACCCAATTCGAGAAATCTAGATGAATCCGCAGGTTCCCGTCTTCCAAGTATTGGTACAGGTTAAGGTGGTACGGGTGAAAGGCCGAGTCATTTAGAAACTTAAAAACACATGACTTCAAAATTGGTACCTGGGCGGCCACGTCCTGTATGCTAGCACGAAGGTTTGAGGCCATAGATGCTAGAACATCCTTGAGTAGGCTAAGACTCAAGGACTGAGTCCTCCACCGCTGCTTCTGGAAGTTGCCCCTTTGTCTTAGGTTTTCATAATTTCTGAGGACTGTCGATGCGTTCGGTCTACCGCCACACTTCCATGACTGATACATGTATATTTCAACCCTTCCTCTTGTTGCCATTTGCAGCTCCCAAGGCAAGGATCATGTTTTCGTTCTTCACATTAAAGAAAGACATGGCGGCTGGAACGAAACAAAACGCACCTTTAAGCCTGTGCACTGATGTTGTCTATTCGCTTTTGTAGTGCCAGCATTTGTGGCAATAATAGAAAAAAGAATAAACTATCCGTGCACTTTAAGCAAAGACAACAGCTATCACAGTTTGTTTCCAACCAACACCAAACGCGATGTTTTGCTTCAGCCAGGGCGCTAGAGATAAGGCACTTGCTCTATCGGGGTGTCCTTTATTTCGTTCTGGCTAACTCAGATGGAGCTTGTTCGAGGGCGCTGCTTTATGATGCGGATGGGAGCGCAATGAGGTGGTATTTTTCACATTTCGCTGGGTGTATTTATCAGTGGGAAAAAATTAGTACGCAATTAGTACGTCGCTGAAAATATCGCAATTAGATGACCCTTGGCGGTGCCTACAAATGCCTCACTGACACTTAGTTAATTAGGATAGCACGTCTCGAGTTAGATAATTAATTACAATTACATAATTGAATCTCAGTAATGAGAAGTTACTGGCAGCTACTGCGCTATACCGGAAACTACATGCACTAGGTTTCCTTCGAGTAACGCAATTGCTCCATTTCTAAATCTGGGTGCACGGAAGTATATTGGGGCGCCCTGTTTATATTTATGACCTCTGCGTGCAGGTGACGATGTTTTCATCGCTCATAAATATTGGAAATTATTAGAAGTGCTTTTTTTTCATGACTCGTTACTATTGCTTACTGGAAAGAGAAGCAATAGTGAGACACATATCATTCAAGTGCATTTCACACGCCGTTGATAAAAGACTTTGCCGAAGGGGTCACTGAAGTGCGCAGGTTTTTTTCAGGGTCAAACAAATACGCAACACAAGTTGAAGCAGATGAACATACAGCAACATATTAATTCGCTAGGCATAGGCTATCCATACCTTTAGAAATATCTTTTGGCCACGGCGGCCGCATTTCGATGGGGGCGAAATGCGAAAACACCCGTGTAGTTATATTACGGAGTGCCTCATAATTAGACAGTGGTTTTGGCAGGTAAAACACCTTTTTTTTAAATCTTTTATTTGGCTACCTGCTTCTCTTTCATCAATATAATAAACTCTGTATTGTGTGCATATTTAAATATATTGTGTATGTGCGTCATGTTTACAGTGGAAATTTAAAACAGTATTGAAGTGAGAAAATACGGACGAGGTAGCCGGCGCTGGTGCTTCTAATGCGCTTCTCCTCCAACTGTCAGCATTTGCAGAAAGAAAGCGACAGTATTAATTAAAAGCCGTGCACGTCCGCGCCAACAAGGATGCAGTAAGCTATTAGCCACAATAAAATTTTTGGTGAAAAGGGCCAGGCAATTCAAAACAAACCTCAAATGATGTGGATGACATTACTGTGCCAATGACATTTGGCGGGAGGGGGGAGGTAGGTTTCGGCATCACCGTAGTGGGGGGGGGGGGGGTAGGGGCAGAGTTCCCCCTCCGGGAAAACTCCGGAGGGGGCACTCTGCCCCCTGCCCCCCGTTGTCGGCGCCTATACCACGTACTGTATTGTTCCAGTCCTTCTCTACAATTCCTACATATAAACCAGGAAATGTTGATTGCGGTAATTTTTTTACCTCGTCGCCTCTGTCTTCTTGTGCACGCTCTTCCAATTGACCTCGTGTGTGAATTAGTTCTTTTTTTGTATGGTGAGCAATGAGTAGCGGCATGCAGAAACAGATTTTTAGGGGCGTTCAAGAGAAACGTAGAGTTCGCCGCAACTAAAGGCAACATGGCCGCCCAGCGCCAGATTGGCCTTTCTGAGAAAAGCTTGCGATATTGGCGTCCATAAAAAGGAAAACTGTCGGCGTAAAAGCCACGTGAAGTGTCCATTTCGTGGGTGTCGTGCAGTCACACCACAGTTTGCGGAGCTTCTATGGAAGGAAAAGCTACAGCGTCCTTAGAAAAGTAAACATGTCTGGGCGATTCTTTTTATTGCCATAGCAACTACATCGACACTCCTGGCCCATTGATGCCGTCGGCATCGCCGTTCGCGTCGTCGTGATGTTCGGTATGAAGTCTAAAGTCGAGAACACGCTCGATGCGCGCCGTATACGGTATGTGCGAGTGAAAGCACGCGAGGGGAGCCGACGCTCGCGCACTCAATAGAGTGTTTTAGTTGAGCGTCATTACGGTACGCTCCGCTCCGAGTCGCCCCGCTAAGCCACAGTGGAGCGGCGGGCGATTTTCAGGTTTTAGTTATACAGTTGGCGTAGCGGAGCGGACTTTTCGTAGTTGCAGCACCCTTTATCCAAATTAAGGGTAATTGAAGAAAATAAAAACACCCCATTCATAAATTTTATATATTAAAACGTATATATATATATATATATATATATATATATATATATATATATATATATATATATATATATATATATATATATATATATATATATATATATATATATATAACTTATTTGTCCGTGAAGTATGTAGACGTATGCTTGTAATGCGTTACCGGTCCATATTATCCAGTGGAAAATATAGCGCCGTCGTGGGGAACCACGTGGTAGCCAGCAAGCTTACTTTTTGCATCCAATCCAATCCTTTCTGCCACCAACGCTAGGCAAGGTTCTGCGCAGCCCGCTCAGCTCAGGCAGCTTGTAAGCGGACTGCGCTTGTCGCTCCGCTAGCCCGCCTGCGGCTAAGCGGAGGGCGCATGCGCATTCGCGCTTCCGCTGCGTTTAGGTGCTGAGCGGAGCGTATTAACTTTAAACTAAAGCACTCTATACTTGCACGCGCGAGGAAGGACAGCGGAGAGCAAACGCGCCGTCTTCCGTCGCGCGAAAGGCCGTGGGGAGATATGAGGGAGGGAGGGGGGGAGGCGTTGTGCTGCGGCAGCAATTGCACATTTCGCGACCGGACGCAAGCGTAACTGACGATGGCGGTAAAAATTAGCGCGCGAAAGGGAAGAAAGTGGGGAGGCAGGGCGGGAAGGAAGGGGTGCGGCTTCTGCCCCGCAGCAACTGCCTACTTTGCGCGGTAAAGCGTGGTCGCGCACGTCGTATCTTGACGGCGATCTGCACAGGGCTCATACCATTGTGCGTGCTGTGTTATCGCCCCTCAATTTGCGTTGAAGCGATAGACAGAACGAAGGTCATTTGCTGCGGCGGTTGCTGCTGCCGCGCTTGCTCACGCCAGCCTTTTGACAGCGAGTGTCCCCGGTCATCGAGTGTGATGCGTTCATGTTTCACTGTGCGCCCTGACATCATACTGGTTAATTCAGTTGGTAAGCGAAGTTGGTAAGCGAACTTCGTATGGCTGTCTGCCACGCTGCTATCGCAATCGATGCTTCGCCTTTCGGGCGAAACTGCGACTTTTTTTTCACATTTTTCGCTTCAACGTAAGGGGTATGGCTATTATCTAGTCTAAACGGTATGATGCGTATTCTAGCAGCGTTACATTATCATGTTAGAAAAGCAGAGCATAACGACGAAGGCCGTGATAAAAAGATTTTATTAGCGCAATATCATTGCATAATTCATTTGTCATATAGCAAAAATCTAAAAACAGGTTCGATAAAACAGCTACGACGTTGACGCCATGCCATCAGTTCGTTTTCTGCGTGTGCGAACTCGACGCCTCAAATTGTCATGCACCACGCAGACGGCAGCTGAAGTGGGAGAAGCCGCCTCGGCGTCGGGGCAGCTGTGCGACGCCGGCCGTCCGAACTTGTGTGCTTCAGCGGGCTGGTCGAAGGCACTGGTGACGGTGGTCAAGACCAGGCCCGTGATGAAGATGAAGCACATGGCGTTCGCAGGGACCGCCGGCGTGACCGAGATGGCGGCGAACGCAAGGAAAGCGTACAAGGTGGCGAGCGTCGGCGTGCGCACAAATAGCAGCTTAGATTGAACCGGTACTTTGGAGGCGGCGCGATCTCGTTCATGGCTGCCGCGTCCGAGGAAGTCCAGGCCACCGCCGCCAGCTCCGGCGCCGACGGTTCTGCATCCATGGTCTCTCCGGTGCTTCGAAGGCCTAGAGCTTCTCGTGACGGGGCACGTGCTTTCCGTCGTGGTTTCGGTAGGTCGACCGGCCTCTTTGCGAACTTCCTGGACACCAATGCAAGCTGGAAAGGAGCCCAGCCACATGGATGTAGGCGTAGATGTAGAGCCAGCCACATAAAATGGAACTCTGGCACGTACGGTTTTCTTCGTCTGCCTCAAAACACGAGCGGCTCTAAAGGATGACGATGATGATGACTTTGAAATGTTTGGCGCATACTCATTCATGGGGATTGGCCAAGATTCGGGCAGATTTTACATTTGCTTTAAGATAGAAAAATTATAAAAACTATAATTTTGACGCATAAATTAAAGCGATTAAAGTTCAAAGGATTCAGTAGGCAGCCATTAAAAAAAGCTATATATAATATAAATGAGGCAATAAAGGAGGAATGAAATGAATAATACGGTCAAAAATGAAATAGGTATGATATAATAATAAATTTTTCTGTTGCGATGCATACATTCCTGTGTGAGCGCCCAAACACAGACGCTCTGAAAGACAGCAGAACCGGATTGTTGTACCGGACTGTCACACTGTAATTTCCAATCTCATTTTCCTCAGGCAGGAGAAGCACCGGAATTCCAGGACCTAGTGTTCAATCATTTCTAATGAGTTGAAAAATAGCACAAATCGGTGCATGTCTAAATTTAGGGGTGCGACTCGACAACGCAGCCTCGATAATGTCACTTCCATCTGTCTGGTTTTGCAAAATTTCCTGCTCCAGTGGAATTGTAAGTCGTGTAGTTCCGAGGAGGATGTCTTCTTATGTTCCTGTTTTCTTTTTCTAATTCTACACGTCCCACAAACATAGACTGAGAACGCCCCATAGCTGCTCTTTTTATCAGCGGCAATATTTGCAATGATCTTTTGAACTCTGCCTTCTCTGCGCAATGCGCCTCTTTCGGTATTCGTTTCCGATTAATCTTCAGAATGGAATTGTGCGTCATGAGAGTCACCAAAGCAGATAAGTAAAATATAACATGACCTATAAAGTTAACCTGCACAATCAGTGGGGCGAAATTTTTCCATAAATTTTCCAGCGCAGCGTACACGTTATTGTGTCTGCGACCAAAAGCGTGTCAGCAAAAGAAAGCCGGATGGGCGTGTTCATGCGTACGGACTTGGCAGGATTTCCCAAATTCCTCGTCAATGGAAAATGTGTTGCTGTCCGGTCCTGTCCTTGTTTCGTTTTTTCCTCCGCCATCACTCACCTGGATTTGGAGGTCGTCGTCGTTTCCTCGCCGACTATATTTGTCCATTTATGTGGACAACATGGGAGACTAGGTGGGTTCACGAATAGACAACATGCAGTTGCTGCTCTCTGGTCTATGTATATGTCACTAGGCCTGTGCCGTTTAGTACGCGCCCGTTTTTAGACAATACCCCTGAATGGATGGCAACTGTAACACAAACGGTATGGAGCCTTAAATGTGTTTAGATATGCGTCGTACTCCTCTGTGTCGTCAGAATTCCTCCCTCCACAAGCATGACACATCATCTTCGCCTTATGACGCATACAGTTAACAGCTACAGGCCACGAAGAGGCGCTTGCGTCATCCGCCACATCTGTTGCTATAACTCTGGCAAACTTTGTATCATTGAGAACCCAACGTTGCGTTCAACCTGCGCGTAGAATTTTTTCAACATTGTTGAAAAAAAATCTGAGCTAACAGAAATCCTACTGAAGCATTGATGAACCGGTAGCCGAAAGTCCTCGAAAGTATAAGGACGTTTACCAGGCGAAAAAAAAATAATATTCGCGAAGAGATTCGGATAGATTAACTCAAAACAAGTTTTATACTCGTCAAAAAGTCGCGCTGTAATGCTTTGATTTTTGAAGCGGCCTTGCGCGCTGGAGCCTGTCGAGAACGTTTCATTAATTACACCCAACCATGTTAAAAATAAAATTAGAATATAGGTAGCGAACACATATGTTTACTAGTTTCCTGTGTACTTTAATTCCTTTTTACTATATCGCTGTACTATAGCCATGGCATTCCAATACTAGTAAGTGCCGCCGCTACTATCAAGAAAGATGGTTTTGTGGTTTTGCTATAGTTAACAACTATGCTAATAACACTAGCTAACGACTATTGGTTTTGCTAAGTAACGGTTAGGCCACAACTGTGTCCCATGGCAATTCAGCGATGAGTGTCCATAACTAATAAAGATAGAAGATTTGATTGAGAATGATAATTTTTGCTGTCGGTGACTCATAGAAGAGGCGGACATCCGAATTTGTGCTGGTAACGCTGGAAATATAATTATTTAACACATTTTCACTAACTAACCAATTAATTGATAGTTGTGAGTGTACGATTTATTGCATAGCTGCAGTCATCCGCAACACAAGGCGCACCCTCTTTATAGAAATGCAGCTCTTATCCTCACTTTCGAGAAATGTGTCCTGAAGTCCTCCAATGATATGTCTTCCGTTTCCTGTTAACAGTTAGGCGCACTGCATTATTCTCATTCGCTGAAGATCGTGCGCGTTTTAAATCAAGCACAAAAATCGGTCTTATATGACAGATGTAACAAGGAGGACGAAGTGACTGCGAGCCAGAACGCGCGAGGGAGGAGAGCGAAGAGCAAACGCGCCGTCTTTCGTCGCGCGAAAGGCCGTGGGGAGAAATGAAGGAGGGAGGCGGGAGGCGTCGTGCTGGGGCAGCAATCGCACATTTCGCGACCGGGCGCAAGGTTAAGTGACGATCGCGGCTCAAACTCGCGTGCGCAAGGGAGGAAAGTGGGGAGGCAGAGCGGGAAGGAAGGGGTGCGGCTTCTGCTCCGCAGAAACTGCCTACTTTGCGCGGTGGGGCGTGGTCGCGCACGTCGTATCATGACGGCGATCGGCAGACCGCTCATACCTTTGCGCATGCTGTGTTATTGCCCCTCAATTTGCGTTGAAGCGATAGACAGTACGAAGGTCATTTGCTGCTGCGGTTGCTGCAGCTGCTCTTGCTCACGCCACCGTTTTGACAGCGAGTGTTCGCGGTCATCGACTGTGATGCGTTCATGTTTCACTGTGCGCCCTGACATCACACTTGTGAATTGATTTGGTAAGCGAATGTTTCCAAGTTTATATGGCCGATAAAAGTACTATCCTTACTTCGTATGGCTGTCTGCCACTCTGCTATCGCAATCGATGCTTCGCCTTTCGGGCGAAACTGCGGCTTCTTTCTCATATTTTTCGCTTCAACTTAAGAGGTATCGCCTATTATCTAGTCTAAACGGCATAAAACATATTATAGCAGCGCTACATTATCATGTTAGAAAGAAAATTAAATTATGGGGTTTAGCGTGCCAAAACCACTTAATGATTATGAGGCTCGCAGTAGTGGAGGACTCCGGAAATTTTGACCACCTGGGGTTCATTAACGTGCACTTAAATCTCAGTCCACGGTGTTTTCGCATTTCGCCCCCATCGAAATGCGGCCGCTGTGGCCGGGCTTCGATCCCGCGACCTTGTGCTCATCAGCCCAACACCATAGCCACTGAGCAACCACGGGGGGTATCATGTTAGAAAAGCAGAGCATAACAACGAAGGCCGCGATAAAAAGATTTTATTAGTGCAATATCATTGCCTAATTCTTTTGTCATATTGCAAAAAAATAAAAACAGGTTCGATAAAACAGCAACGACGTTGACGCAGTGCCATCAGTTCGCCACCGGCACGTCCGCACTTGAAGCCTCAAATTGTCACGCATCACGGAGGCGGCAGCTGAAGTGGGAGAAGCCGCCTCGGCGTCGAGGCCGCTGTGCGACGCCGGCCGGCCAAACCAGTGTGCTTCAGCGGCTCGTAGAAGGCGCTGGTGACGGTCAAGACCAGGCCCGTGATGAAAATCAAGCACATGGCGTTCGCAGGGACCGCCGGCGTGACCGAGACGGCGGCGAACGCAAGGAAAGCGTCCAAGGTGGCGAGCGTCGGCGTGGGCACAAATGGCAGCTTAGATTGAGCCGGTACTTTGGAGGCGGCGCGATCTCGTTCATGGCTGCCGCGTCCGAGGAAGTCCAGGCCACCGCCGCCAGCTCCGGCGCCGACGGTTCTTCAAGCATGGTCTCTCCGGTGCTTCGAACGCCCAGAGCTTGTCATGACGAGGCCCCTGCTTTCTGCCGTGCTTTCGGTAGGTTGACCAGCCTCCTGGCGAACTCCTTTGACGCTTATGCAAGTTACAAAGGTGTCGGGCCAGATGAAATGGAACCTTGGCGTGCACGGTCTGCTTCTACTGCCTCAAAACACGAGCACCTCTGCTTCCTCTTCTTCTCCTCTGAACGTGTGATGCGTACCCATTATGGTATATTGGCTATGGGAGCCTCAGGTGAATAATGCTTGATAATGGAAAAAAATTAACAGAATATGGCAAATCGAAAAGCACGTTTTTCACACTACGATATTAAAAACTAATGTTGGATGGGAAACGCTACGCATATGACGAAGCCAATGAAAGTATTTATGAAATGCGCGGAACGCATACACTTAGCACAGCTCTTCGTTCTGGCCGTAATTTACAGCCAAGTTAGGGCCATCCGAGGGGAGGTGCCTTAAAAGATTGCGGCTGTTCAGTTCTTTTTACTAACATTCGTAGTTTTTTTGCTAAGAAAGATGAATTATGTGCTGTTATTAACGACTGTAATGCTGACATCATTGTACTCACAGAAACATGGTCAAATAGCAAAATAACAAACCCCAAACTGTTTGAGTGCGACAAACAATACATTGTTTACCGAAGTGACCGAACAGGTAGAATTGGTGGTGGCGTTCTGCTCTCCGTTAAGGAATGGATTAATTGTTTTTGTGTCACCATTAATACGAATTTAGAGCTAATTTGGTGCTGTATAACTATTAGTTTTAAGAAAATAATACTAGCTGTGTGCTACCGATCCCCATCAAGCGGCTCATCCTTTTGCGATGACTTATATGATTGTTTAAATAAGATTACCATGCGTTACCAGCACAAAACACATCTTCACTCCTGGACCTAATTCTGACGTCATCGCCCGATAACTTTTCTGTGGTGACACACATGCCCGGACTGAACGATCATGACATCTTGCATTTTACACTTACAACAACACAACAAAAAACATACCGACAGCGGGAAAAGTTCCGAGATTATGAGAAAGCTAACTATCAAGCCATCAACACAGAACTATGCATATTTCTCGACACTTTCCTACCACTTCATCTGCAACTCTCCGTAGAAACTAACTGGTCTATTTTCAAAAATAAAATAAGTGAGCTTATCACCAAACACGTGCCCGTTCGATCCGTCTATACTAACAATAAAGCACCATGGTACAGCACATATCTGAATCGGTCATCCAACAGGAAAAAACGTTTATTCCGTACAGCGAAACATTCCTCAAAACAGACACATTGACTAGCATACAAACACGCAGCAATTTCATATATTAAAGCCCTAAGGTGAGCCAAATTTTCATTCATTAATTGTAAACTTCGAAATTTATTGAAGACTAATCCAAAGCTCTTCTGGGAAACCATACGAGGAAATAACCATAAAACTGGAATATCATTACTGACAACTTCTGGGGACCCAGTACCTGACCTATTGTGTTCTACTGTGCTTAACAATACTTTCACTCAGTCATTCTCATCACCTCAGATCCCTGATCCGATGCCTGAGATAAATTCAACTAACTACCACTTCATGGATCCCATCGTTTTCGACTCAACCGGTATCAAAGCCATATTACAGAAATTAAAACATAAAGCATCATGTGGGGTAGATGACATTGACACTATATTCTTACAAAACACAGCGGAATACTGTTCAATCCTACTGCAATGCATTTACTCACAATCTTACAACTCTGGCACCTTACCGTATGATTGGAAAATTGGCAAAGTAATCCCCATTCACAAAACTGGACCAAGCCATGATCCACAGAACTATAGACCTATTTCACTTACATCTGTACCATGCAAAGTTATGGAGCATATAATATACATGCATCTAGTTAATTTTCTTGAAAATAACAACTTCTTCACAGTTATGCAGCATGGTTTCCGTAAGAACTTCTCCTGTGACACTCAGCTCATCCTCTTCACTAATGACCTACATGCCAATTTAGATTCTGGTTTTTAGAGCGCAGCTCTTTGGCGTCCGTTCCTGGGTTTCGCGTCGTCGTCGGCGTTGTCGTCGGCCTCGTAACCAGCTCCGCCCCCCTTTCATCCCCCCAGCGCTAGCAGCGACCGACTGATACCGCTGGATGCCGCTGACGCCGCTAGAGAGTCAAGATAACGTGACTGCATAGAACACCGTCGCCGCCATGCAGAAAGAGGAGGAAAGGGTCCCCCACCCTGTTCTTGTGTGGCGGATAGGGTGCTCTTCAGTTGCCGACGCGCCGGTTATTTCACGTAGGCCCCGGCACGTCGACGAACACGTGACCACCTTCCCACGGCTAGACCTGGTTCTTAGCGCTGCGGAAGCGAGGGTATCATATTGTTTGTGTCGGCATCGGCGGCGTTGCCCCTGAAACCAACTCCGCAGCTGGGGTTGACTCACTATCGGCGTCAGCGGCATCAGTCAGTCGCTGCTATCTCTTCCCGCCTCCCTTTATCGTGTTGTCCGCTTGCTGCGCGCGCTTCTGCCCCCATCGTTTGCCGCTGGGTGTACACGCCGCCCCCCTCCCCCCTCTTCCTGCGAGTCTCCGGTTGTCAAAGCGCCTGCTCGAACTTAATTGCTTTCTTCGCTCCTCCTCCAATGCAACCCCTGTGCGGTGGCAATCAGAGAGCCAGATCGGTGGCGGCGGATCTGTATATGTGCACCGCCCGAGCCGAAATTGCCGCTGCCGTTCGCCACTGCGAAATTATCTGCCAGTTCTTTCTGAGCCATGAGCGAGACGACCGATGGAAGTCCTCCGTCTGCTGCTGCTGCTGCTGCTGCTAAACGAGCTGCCAGAGCAGAGGCCCAGCGCCGTCGCCGTCAGAATCCAGAGGTGCGTGCCGCCGAAGCAGAAGCTTACCGTCGCCGCCGTCGAGATGATCCAGGAGTACGCGTCGCCGAAGCAGAGGCTAAGCGCCGCCGCCGAGAAGACCCTGCCGTTCGCGCCGCCGAAGCGGAGGCTCATCGCCGCCGTCGAGAGCAACCAGCAGTAAGCGAGGCTGAAGCAGAAGCTCATCGCCGCCGCCGAGAAGACCCTGCAGTTCGCGCCGCCGAAGCCGAGGCTCATCGCCGCCGTCGAGAGCAACCAGCAGTAAGCGAGGCTGAAGCAGAAGCTCATCGCCGCCGCCGAGAAGACCCTGCCGTTCGCACCGCCGAAGCGGAGGCTCATCGCCGCCGTCGAGACCAACCAGCAGTAAGCGAGGCTGAAGCAGAAGCTCATCGCCGTCGCAGAGAAGACTCTACCGTTCGCGCGGCCGAGGCCGAGGCCAAACGCAAACAAAGGCTCGCAAACAGTCAGGGTGCAACAAATGCTTTCCGGCGACAGTTTACAGACAATCCGTTTGCAAGTGTGTGTTCAGTGTGTGATCGGCTCTGGTTCCAAAATGACGTGAAACCGCTTCCGGATACGTGCCGTGAGAATCTCCGGTGTGCGTTTCCCAACTCTTTGCTGCGCTCAAATTTCGCATTAGGAAGTAACGTAATCGTCGGTAATTTTTTTAACAGACTGTATATTTCTCGACTTTTCCAAAGCGTTTGACAAAGTGAACCATGCATTGCTTCTTCATAAATTAAATGTTCTAAACATAGACCCCTCCTTAATTGATTGGATTCGCGCGTTTCTGACATCACGTGTTCAATTTGTAACCACTAATGACGCTAACTCACCTTTAGCTCCAGTTTACTCCGGCGTCCCGCAAGGGTCTGTGCTCGGTCCTTTCTTATTCCTAATTTATATTAATGACTTGCCCACTCACGTTTCCTCGAACATTTGTCTATTTGCGGATGACTGCGTCTTGTATCGTAAGATAACTAATATTTCAGATATTCTGCTAATTCAGGAGGATCTCCATAACATAAATAAGTGGTGTCGTACATAGCGCATGGAATTAAACATTAGAAAGTGTAAGACTATGAGGATTTCTCGTACTAACGTGACCTGCCCCACCTATACGCTAAATAACATCCCACTAGAATGTGTAACGTCATATCGGTACTTGGGGGTTCACATTGCCAGCAATCTATCCTGGAAAACTCATATAGATGACATAACATCCAAGGCCACTCGTACACTGGGATACTTTCGTCGGAAATTTTCTCTAGCACCATCATCGCTAAAACTCTTACTGTACACAACTTACATTCGTCCACAAATAGAGTACGCATCATCAGTATGGGACCCTGGTCATGACACCCTCAAACAGTCTCTAGAGGCAATACAGAATCGATCAGCCCGTTTCATTCTCACCAACTACCAAAGAACTGCGAGTGTCACTAACATGAAAGCTCTCCTACACCTCCCACTGCTACCAACCCGTAGAAAACTATCTCGCATATGTCTTTTCCATAAAATCTACTACCACAACACATCTTTACGTTCTATCTTTGTTCAACCGCCACCATACATTTCATCTCGCATTGACCACCGCCAAAAGGTAAACATTCCGCACTGCAACACCGTCGGCTTTTCATATTCATTTCTTCCCCAAACGAGCAAAATTGGAATAACTTACCCGCATTACTTACAAGCATAACTGACACCAATAACTTTAAGAGCACACTTCAAAGTTTCATGTTATAAATTGATGTTGCGTTTGTTTGTTCTGTATAATAACTGCTTTTATGCCATAATGTTAAGTTATGGCTTGTATTATTATATGCTATGTTCTATCCTTTCTATTTTTGTTACGCCATGTATTTTTGCCACGCTTACAAGTTTCTATTTTCCATTCTTAATATTTTGTATACGATGTTTTTTTTTGCCATATTGTTTGCCTTCCTTCCTTATTTTGTGATTTGCCTCTGTATTTACTTTGCCCCTCCGCTCTGCAATGTACAACCGTACCTTGAGGGTATGATAAATAAATAAATAAAATAAAAGTGTAGAAATTAAATTTCACAATTTCACGTGGTCGCATTAAAATGTATGCTGTAATTTGTGTCTGTATTTCTTATTTTATCGTAATGCTCCAGATTTCTATAGCTTGCCTACGATTGTCGTGTTGACGTCAATAAGCTCTAATAACCTCTAACGCTAGTCGCACGCTAGGCTATCTGCGCACAAACATTCACGCCGTTCCAGCATCTTTAAAGCTGACGCTCTACAAAACACTTGTTCGCTCAAAATTAGGATATGCCTCGGCCATCTGGGATCTCCCTCAAGCATCACTGACCCTCTCCTTCGAAGGCATTCCCAGAATGGCGCGTCCAGCATTATTCTATCCAATCACTCTCGTCATGCTAGCGTAACAATCGCGAAGCAAAGCCGTAACATACCGGATCTTTCAGTACGTCGAGCATACAGGCACCTCTGCTTTTCCACAACATTTACCACAACCCGGTATTCAAAGAGAAACTGCTTCGGCGGCCGCATTTCGATGGGGGCGAAATGCGAAAACACCCGTGTGCTTAGATTTAGGTGCACGTTAAAGAACCCCAGGTGGTCAAAATTTCCGGAGTCCTCCACTACGGCGTGCCTCATAATCAGAAAGTGGTTTTGGCACGTAAAACCCCAAATATTATTAAATATTATTAAAGAGAAACTGCTTCGTACTTTTCATCCCGCTGCGATCACCTTCATAAAGGTTTGCCATCTTGTCATACGAACGCGTACTATTACTCGTTTTTTTTTCTCGTGCGTGCAATGACTGGAACAACCTTCGTGCGTCGGTCGCAACTACACACGTATCTAAGTTCAGGATTGCTGTTCTCCATGCCATCTGACAAATCATTTATTAATTCTGCATTATCTTTCTGTGTATCAACCACTCCGTTCTGTAACGCATACGGGCCTTGAAAGTATGTAAAATAAATAAATAAATAAATAAATAAATAAATAAATAAATCACTCTACCGCCTGTTCGTAAATTCACTGCTTATGATTGGCCTGCACGGACACTAGGCAAACGTGAAACGTCTAGGTCAGGGGCGTAACCAGGGGGGGGGGCGCTTACGGGGCTTCAGCCCCCCCCCACCCGAAATTTTTTTGAGCTGTCCATGCGCCGCCGACCAAAGCGACCCCCGGCGCCGGAAACCACTCTGGATTTTGTCTAGGATGTCATTCTGACGCTCGAAAAGACATTTAACCGCGACGATTGCGAACTCGGGCTGGATTTCGTGGCAACGCCCATACACCGGGAGTCACATAACGCCAAGCAGTCCCATCCGAGCACAAAGTTTCAAGGGCGCTTTGATGGTGAGCGGGGTCGCCGCGGCATCTCACTGAGGCCACGGAATTTATGGAGCGCATGGATATCAACTGCGAAACTTTGTGGGTATAAATCTCATAAGCTTTTGATGTGAAAGGTGCATTGACGTTTCCAAAGTAGTGCTTAAGATGTTCAATTGCGGAACTTTGTGGGTTTAATGTTGTTATAAACATTTGACGTCAAAGTTCTATTGACTTTTCTAAAGTATTACGTCGGAACATACAACGACACAAGCCAAATCAGACGAGCAGACAAGCAGACGAGTTCACAAAGCACGCAGCGAGGTCAAATGAGACGAAGCGTTGGGGTGGTCCTTCCTGCCGTCATGTGACATAAAAAAATAAAAACATTTTTTTTATCCTACTCCAGAACATCCATGTGAAGACACTTAGTCCAGCCAAAGTAACTACGTTCTTATTTATTTTTTCTACGTTAACTTTTATTCGCGAGGACGCATTAAGCCTCTTCGATTTTTTTTCTTCTCGCTACCCTATCCGCGGGCTGCCAGAGCCAGCTAGAGCGCATACGTTTTTCCCGTATGGCCCCAACCACCGCGCGGTGCAGTTCGGTGCGCGTTCGGTTTGCTCTGGCCGAGTGGATTTTCACCTGACATAGTTTTGGACGCTTTCTGGCTAGCAGACGAGAAAAAAAAAACAATGGCCGCTCGCCGTCATCACTGTGGGGACTCGAAGGATTGCACCGCGTTCCTTGAACGGAACCTTTCCGGAAAGTCTTGTTTCGCCGGTATAGGATACTGAGCAGTATGCGCATGGTTCTGAGTGGACCAAGCATCTCATGTTTTCTTCGGTATTCCTTCCGTAGCCCCATTAGGTGCCCGAAGTAGGCATTCGATTCTGGCCTACATAATTTCCTATGCTTTTTTTTTTCATTTCGGTGCCTCCGCCCCACAGAAAAAAAATACATTGTTGTGGCGCAGCGAATTGTCGCATGGCGAAAGTTCGATTTTGATACTTATTTTGCGGGAATTAATGGGCGACGGGACGCTTCAATTGCCGGATACGTTTATTATATTATTACGAAAGCAAGTATATGGACACTCCAGGCGCATTACTGCCGTCGCCGTCGCCCTCATGTTTCGTATAAAGTCCAAGGATGACAACACCGTGACCACGCGCTGCATGCTGTATGTGCGAGTGAAAGCGTAGGATGGGAAGTGGAATGGGTGAGCCGACGATGGTGGCTCAGTCTTGTGTGCGCAAAGGAGAAAAGCGGCGAGCAAAGCGCCGCCTTCCGTCGAGCGCAATACATCGGGGGGAGTGGATGGAATAGGGGCGGAATCTAGATTCTGTGAATCTATGATTGTGCAACATGTTTATTTGCCTTGTTTGACGCATTATATACAGCTACTTTTTCTTACATACATAGACTCATTGGGGACCTATACGTATACTTAAATATCTTGTTGCGAGGTTTTGTGTATACATGCAGTGAACTTAGTTTCCAGTGACACTTTTTTGTCCTTTATGAAGCCGTATTTTCGCATTTGTATATCCCATTGTATCTTTGCATTTCTAATGTATGAGGGCGAGTCAAATGAAAGTGAGCCTACCCTAACCGCGTAATATTGGTTCGGTTCATTATATGCGAGGCATGCGCGTAGGAGAACGGCATGTCTCATTTACAGAAGTGACACGCAGGTGTGAAGATAAATGTTCTTTGATGCTCTCATACACTGGGTTGAATATGGTTGCGTCACATAATGGATACTTCGAAAGTTGAACAGCTCGGTGTCGCGAAGTTTTTGACAGCTGAAGGTACTTCCAAAACAGAAATTAATCGCCGTATGGCTGCCGTGTACGTTGAACACTGCATTTCATTGACCACTGTGAAGGGTTGGAGCAAACGGTTCAAAGGACGTTGCAAAGACATTCCAAGGCCGTGCCAAAACCATCATGCAATCACCCCCCACACAACTTCAAAGGTTCATGAGCTGATGAAACAAGAACGGAGGAAAAGCATCAATGAACTGGCAGACCGTCTGAACATCAGTCACGGTTCGGTTCACGCCATAATTCATGAGCTTCTCGGTTATCGGCTCTTTGGTGTGCAATGGATCCCCAAGATTTTGATCCATCGGCAGAAGACGGAGAAGTCTGATCGCGTATCACAATGAGGATGACGACTTCTTGTTTGCAATTTTGATCGGGGACGAACCTTGGTGCCACTACTACGAGCCTGAAACACGACGGCAAAGCTTACAGTGGAAACAATCGAATTTGCCACGCCCAAAGAACGCAAAGCCCATCATTTCCGCTGGAAAGGTGTTGTTGACTTTTTTTTCGATCGTCAGGGGTCATTACTGGTAAAATTTGCTAAATATTGAGAGGCTATCAATTGTTTCCGATATTGTGAAACGCCAAAACGGCAGCGTGTCGCAATCAAGAACGAACAACGTGGAAAATTGACGAATGGGGTCACGTTGTTCCACGACAATGCCTGTCCCAACGTCGCTTATGTGGTTAATACAAAACTGGCAAAGTTCAAGTAGGAAACGCTGCAACATCCGCCGCACAGCTTAGACCTGTCACCTTGCGACATCTACATTTTGGCGTAACCGAAAAAAACAGCTCAAGGGAAGGAGATACAGACTTCTTGAAGCAGCAACCTAAGGAGTTTTATAAGACGGGAATCACGCGACTCGTTAGTCAATGGGACAAATGTCTAAATTCTCATGAAGACTACTTTTAATTAGGTACCCCGTTGTTGGCTCACATTCATTTGACTTGCGCTCGTACATCTTGCAGAACTCCTGCTTTTTATACGTGCTCTCTGTCGCGACTATAACTTCGGTGCAATAACTCACGATACACGACAGGGGACAGCTACTCCTGCGTAATACATTGGAACAAACGACAGCGTCATTGAGATTTTTCACTGGCCATTGCATATATACAAGAATGTAAGCACGGTTCTTGATTGACAAAGTTTCATTGACATATTTGTCCTCAACTTGTTCAATTCATTGCCTTTAAAATTTTCATATTAGCGGCATGCACTGCTTTCCTGGTTTGGAACTGATATAGTTCTAAAGTTCGTGTGATACTTTCTTTACTCAATATATAGACAAAAATATGGATGCATTCATATCAGTTATTTCGGGCAAAATTTTTGGCACATACGAGTATATTCTTTTACGAAAAAATTCATATTTTATTGGTTTGACAGTGCGTAGCGTTCAAGAATTCGTTTGCAGCATCTTTGGCAGTGACAATGCAGTTATTATTCATGTATTTGATCCCTCGACAAATTGTTTAAGAGGAAGCTTTAGCTCGGGCCCATTCCGACGCTGCCTATTCAAATACTTGTAAAACGCAGAAACGCTTTTCTGAGATAATCTTGCTTACCGCTTTTATTGAAATTGGTTGCATTTGAGAGAGAAAATAAAATCCTAGTGTCTGTTGGAAACAGAACTTCGATTTAGGGACTGAATTTTGTTTTAAATATATTGAAAAATTCGAAAGTTTGAAAAAATAGAAGCACGGCGTTTACAAACTAATAGCTATGGATGAAGAACAGATATTGTGGTACTGTAAACGGCATCTATTATAACAGTCAAAGCAGACAAGTTTGCTATGTCAATTTGTATCTTACGTGAATTGGTTACGTTGTGCACAAGGATTCTGCAAAAGCCGTATTTCCACTATACTGAATTTTTTTGAGATTCCTGTGTAACATATCTATTTTGTCCGCTGTAGATGTACTATTAGATGCAATTCACAGAATTGTGATATCATTTTTCATTGTTGAGTCACGGAGCTTTAAACATGATAGTTTCGTTTTCTGAAAATTTTCTATTTTGGCCATTTTTTATAAATAAGTGACCACCTAAATGAAAAATTCGAAACCAGCAGTCACTAGAATTAAACTTTTTCTTTTAAATTCAAGAAACCTCCTCTAATTTGTTGAAGTGGTTGCAGGGAAAAACGAATTCCCCTTCTACATGTATTTGCATAGGAGCACCCGAGCTGAAGCTTCCTCTTAAAGGGAAGCTGTAACGGTTTTCAATTTCAATGAATTGCTGGGATTGGGAAGAACAGACCTAATAATTTAAGGTTCCGAAATTTTTTTCTTCGTTTTGTTAAAATAATGGGCGGAAATCACTTTCTAAATCATCCCCGCGGACACGCCCCCATCGCTTCCCGGAGCGCCGGGTGAGGTGGTTGCCAGAGGAGAGAACCGGCGAGAGTGACGTCATTCGCGGAGAGCGAGCTGCCGGACCGGCGTGCTGGCATGCCTCTTTCCGTCCTGCGCTTTACTGAACGACGCTACGAGAGCTTTGCCGCCGCCGCCGCTCACGTTTGTTTTCTTTTGCGATTTTCGTAAACTGTTCTTTCCTTCTGTGCTGCGTGAGTGCCCACAGCCAAGGGCGCCCAACATGCCCTCGTTCTGTGCTGCATTCGGCTGCGCGAACACAGGCAGGCGAGACGATGTGGTGTTTCACAGGTTCCCGAAGGACAAGAAGGTTGCAGCGCAGTGGATCCATGCGGTGAGGAGAGATAAGTTCGTGCCGACGAAATCAACTGTGCTGTGCTCGGACAATTTCCGCGATAGCCGGATAGCCTTACGACAAATGCGGAAACGCGTTATTGCTAGCGTTGCTACACTCCGTTTCATACATCAGGTGCAACGCTGTGGAAGCTTGAGATACTTCTTGCAGTGGCTCCGTTCGCACTTAAAAAAAGTTCGGTGTTTCTTGACCCGATTTTTTAGAAAATTTTCCATATATAAGCTCAGTTCTGAATGAAAAGAAAGAATTTACCCATAGAAACAATCAATGTACTTATACGGCTGCTAACACGCTCTTTTAAATCAATTTTCTTTTCGGCATTGTTTAATTGCAGCCCGTCGCGGCAGCTTCACGTGCATGCTCGCGCGAGCAAACGCCACTGGCACGCTGTGAAGCATAGACGGAAACGCGCGCAGTAATAAATTTTGGTGACCGGACTTCGTGCGTAGCTTCCACAGCGTTGCACCTGAGGTATGAAATGGAGTATAGGCTTGCCTAGTGACATTCGACGTACGGTTGCAGTTATCGTGTTTACCACACGGCGGTGCTAAAACTTCCCAATATCTTTATGTCAACACTAGCATGGAGCACACATACCGATTCTTGATCGAGCCACAATCGCAAAGTCGTCGAACCATAGTATGAGTATTGCACATGTAATACCTCTGGCCATCTCTGGATGTGTATGATAAGCAACTTCCATTACTGTACCTCGCAGCACTGCATGTGCGCGCTTTGAAACGCGGCACTGATGTTCGCGATCGTGTATCAACACTCAAAAAACCACGGGACTTTAGACAAGCAGCGGCAAGGTGCTTGACATCGCGGAATTGTGCCCGTGTTTACAATCTAATAAGAAGTTAGTGCTTCGGCATCCTTCCAGCAGCAAGTTCCCAGTGACACTTTAGCGCATTTTTTCTCCCGTCATTGGAACGTGCAGCTACATGAAAAAAAAAACATACGTACCAGCTAAGATTTCCAACGCGCGAGAAGGTGCACACATCGCTCACACTGTTGGCACACGCAACATCGTCGTTGCCGCCGTTGCCGCCATCGTTTTCCGTATCGGCTGTCGGTTCGAACATGTACGGTGAAAATACAAGCTGTCCGAGACAATGAGAACGTTCCATAATGCTTACAACTCGCCTGCGAAGCCAGAACAGAACAGCGTGCTACACTGAAACGGCGGCGCCGACCGGCGACTGCCGCGAATGACATGTAAAGCGGCCCCGACCAATCACGGGCAACAGCGGCGTTCGCGCGATGCCCTGAGGCGCTGGTGCGCGTTTTCATAAAAAACAGCCGCTTGCATTTGTTTCCGCACTTTTTGAACCAGATATTCGTGTCCAGGGGACTCAAAACTATAGAATGCCGCAGGGAACTCATTTTTTTCGAAAAGTGTTTCAGCTTCCCTTTAAGGAGGAGGCCGAGCTGCCATGTGGCCCCTCCCCCCCGAACAAAATTTCTGGCTACGCCACTGGTCTAGGTAACTGGTTTACTTCATGTTAACTTGTGTTATAGCGTTGCAAAGCGCCTGAGTTATTTAAAATCCACTCGACACCTTTACTGGGAATTTCAGTGACATTTCTGTCTCACTTCAGCAAAAACTCTTCAAAGAATTTCTGCAACACTGGATTGTAATGGTTCATTATTTGGTGACGGATAATCACGTCTGTCAATGACATAGATAACTCTCCCAGAGACATTTTTCAGCTGGTAATAATGCAATGATAATCTGTGTTATATATATATATTCGTCGCACCGGAAGCGGAAGTGCGATTTCCGTCGTTTGCGACGAAAATCGCAGTCGAAGTGTGACTGCGACCCCCGAATTTCGGCTGCGACAAACCGGTTAGTCGCACCGTATATAATATAACTCAAACAGTGAATAAAAAACATGTAGAGCAGGCTCCATTCTCCCATGAATTCGTTGGCACGCAACGCAGCAAATGAACTGCATTTTCGAGTTTGCTTCGTGCACCTTCGGGAGTTGCCACGAGACAACGTGACCTTTTCGGGTCCTCGCAATTTTTTTTTTGTTGAATAGCACAGAAAAAAAAATTACCGACGATTACGTTACTTCCTAATGCGAAATTTGAGCGCAGCAAATAAGCTGTTTCACCTTTTCGATAGATTGAGGCAATGAAATCGAGCAACACATGTATGCGCTATCACAGAATTTTTTTTATATTTCCCGTACTCCTGGATCATCTCGACGGCGGCGACGGTAAGCTTCTGCTTCGGCGGCACGCACCTCTGGATTCTGACGGCGACGGCGCTGGGCCTCTGCTCTGGCAGCTCGTTTAGCAGCAGCAGCAGCAGCAGCAGACGGAGGACTTCCATCGGTCGTCTCGCTCATGGCTCAGAAAGAACTGGCAGATAATTTCGCAGTGGCGAACGGCAGCGGCAATTTCGGCTCGGGCGGTGCACATATACAGATCCGCCGCCACCGATCTGGCTCTCTGATTGCAACCGCACAGGGCGAACGGCAGCGGCAATTTCGGCTCAGGCGGTGCACATATACAGATCCGCCGCCACCGATCTGGCTCTCTGATTGCCACCGCACAGGGGTTGCATTGGAGGAGGAGTGAAGAAAGGAATTAAGTTCGAGCCGGCGCTTTGACAACCGGAGACTCGCAGGAAGAGGGGGGAGGGGGGCGGCGTGTACACCCAGCGGCAAACGATGGGGGCAGAAGCGCGCGCAGCAAGCGGACAACACGATAAAGGGAGGAGGGAAGAGATAGCAGCGACTGACTGATGCCGCTGACGCCGATACAGGGGGGGGACCCTTTCCTCCTCTTTCTGCATGGCGGCGACGGTGTTCTATGCAGTCACGTTATCTTGACTCTCTAGCGGCGTCAGCGGCATCCAGCGGTATCAGTCGGTCGCTGCTAGCGCTGGGGGGATGAAAGGGGGGCGGAGCTGGTTACGAGGCCGACGACGACGCGAAACCCAGGAACGGACGCCAAAGAGCTGCGCTCTAAAATCGCGCGTACGGAACAACTTAATAATTGCAACCTCCGCAAGAGGAAATGACAAGACAGCAAAGTACCCGAAGTCTAAACGTTGTGGCGAACGCGGTACCGTTCAGCTGCATTTTCTTGTCGGTTTTCAAGCGTAAATTTCCCGATGCATCTCGAAAGGTTATCTTACCTCACTAATATAATAAATTTCACAGAGCAAACGTATAGGCTATCGTACTAAATTCTCTACGGTATCATTAACTCTGTGGCTTGAATAAACAGCGTCATTACTTTGTTTTGGAATATATCATGCACGTTGGTTCTCTTCACTGGAGAATAATTTTCCTTGCACAGAAACCAATAAACATTGAATATGTTGCTGGCTTTGTATCGTTACTGCACCTGTATTAACATTTCCTTTAAACGGTAATTAACTCTACAGTTAGTAAATTAAGTAAACTATTCGCTTGCTGAGGCGACATAGTGACAACCTACCGTACTGCACCCTCATGTAAAACTTGTGTAACAATGCGAAAAGCAGACAAACAGGCTCTTCTTGGGGAAATGAAACCGTAGAAGACGACACGATAAAGGAAAGTAAATAAAACCTGTGCAGCGAAGTCAGCCAGTTGCATGCCTTCCTGTGAATCTTTGAATTTTTATGTACAAACGATTCTTGCACATTCACACCTGAAAAAGTGTACAGAAACATCAATCCCTTACCCGTTTCTAATAACAGTTTCTAATAATTTATGATCACATATATTAGTCTGTAAACCCATATAACGATATACACTTGGATTACTACCTTCATAAGTAATGAAATACCATGGCACTTGCAAGAACATATCACCCTGGGAATTTGAAAGTAATTTCTGCATTACAACTATGCTCAATATGCGGTTTTTTATATAATGGAATACAAACTGCTTTTTTGCAATGACAAACTTATTCCAAGTTTTACCTACATAACCGGCAAGAAAAAAACAACAAATCTGTAGACAAGAAAATTGTTGTTCAATCTATTCACCTGCTGCTGTGGCTATAGCATTATCTTGATAACACAAGGCGAGGGGTAGAATTGCCAGTCATGGCAGTCGCATTTCAAGGAGAGCCATAGGTAAAAAATCTCCTGCACTTGGATTTAGTTCATCATCCTTTATTGAACCCTTAAACATCCAAATACTTTGGCATAGGGGGGCATGCTTATACAAAATCTAACACCAATAGAAACCAAAGGGCGCAATTCTATAACAAGCATCTTTTCTGATACTTCGAGAGTGTAAACATTCATTGCACCAATATATATTTTTCAAAATAACTGCACAAATAAACATGATTAAGCATAGCAATCATTTTATCAGGAAGCTGGTTCTACAGATGTATCAATGTCCCAAGACATGAGTCCTCATACTACATCGTGCACACAGCACCAAGAAAACCATTTTCAAGAGTTGTCCCTGCTAAGAGATATGAGTGGACCTTAAGAAGCAGCAGCTTTCTTACAGGGCATTGTGTAACACCGCTTATGAAAGAATGAAGAGAGTGAAGAGGCTTTTAACAGCAGTACCTCAGGCGACTCTAATAAGAGAAAGGATGAGCAAGAAAATTTCTGGTAGAGCACTTATGTTCAACAGTAACTTTTTGAGAGACAGAAAATGCCGGGTGAGAAATGGAGGTACATTTGGCCCACCCACACCAACAACACAGGCATAGAAGTACTACAGTCTATTGTCTACTACAGTCTGTGGGAAAGCTATCATATACAGAAATCGAGAACGATGCAACAAACTCTCCATAACACTGCAAATTTTCTTGGCCAATCTGGCCTCTCGGTTTCTGATAAGTCAGCTTACATCGACGTCGAAAAAAAAGACTAGAATCAAGAACTACCCCAGATTGCACATTGTGCTCCACATAGCTGGACAAATATACACGGAAGTCAACATCCACAAATCCTCAGCTAGTGTAAGACCATGAAGGCAGAGCCAGCACGTGGGTGGAACAATTATGCCATGCCTGGACGCAAATTCCACACCTGGCGAAATGAATAATCTCGAAATCATGGGGAGTGGACGCGTGGATATTATGGAAAATCGCAGATGCTGTGCCTGTATCCAAGGTATTCTGCGGTATGAATTACCAGCAGCGCACAAAATAGACAACTCAACAAATACAGGCATGGGGTAACAAAAGGTCTTTCCAACGTTACCATGCTTGAAGACCTTTATGAGAAAAAGCAAACGAACAAGAACCTAGACAGAGTAAAGTTGCAGCTTTCAGCACAAATACTTTGTCTGAAGAGCTCAGAACTTGGATTAGGAAGGAACAGCGCCAACTAAGCCGATCACGAGAGGGAGAAGAACACAGGACGAGCGCCAACTTTATCTATCTTTATTTACCGAAAAATCAGCAAATATGAGGAAAATCACGGACATACGGACAATTACCATCATGCATCATCTGCCGAACCGTTCTAGATAGGACATCTCGTTTTTGAAGGAGGTCACGGAATTATCAATACCACAGCTTTTTCCTCTTTCCTTTATATGGAATGCTTGCAAAACATCACGTGCCTTTGCTTCCCTGCTTCTACCAAGAACCTTTATCTGTCCGAACCGTGGTTCACACTTCTTGCAGTACAGGCATTGTTTCCGTGGCGAATTTTCTGCCGCTCTGTCACACGCATTGCAAGTTGCACAATGTTGCGAAAGATGCCCACCTCCTTCTTTCAGCGACCGCACATGTTCAGCTGCACGGTCATTCACGCATCTACCCGTTTGGCTCACCTAGGATTTCCCGCAGGCCAAAGGTATTTCATATACCGCACCGATGCAGCACTTTAAAAACTGTTTTCCATGTTTTTTGGTGCAGCTGCTCCTCGTACCCTCGCTCGCGACACGTGCGCAGAGCTGTGCCTGTTTTCGAGGAGCCGAAAACATGACTGGGACGCCGTGTCTGTTTGCCACCTTTTTCATATTGTGGGCTATCCTATGTACATACGGAACCACTTCCGGCTTGGCAGCTTGTTTTTCTTGTGCGCACGGTTTCTTGACCATGGCACCTTTGAATTTTGCAAGATTGCTTCAGCCACTGCTGTGATAACCGTGCTGTCTATGTGTTCTTCCGTTTCCGCGTCCGGTAACTCTCCTCTATTTGACTATTCCATTATCTATACTCCCTGCTCAATTTCGATGAATTGGATCAATTTGGGTGCTTGATTCCAAGGCTATGCTCCTGCATCATATCGCGGACTCAATGCTAAGGTGGCATTTAACGACCCCGATCTTCCCAATAGTACCATTATCTGCATATATCACTGCGGTTAGATTGCTGTTTTGTTAAGCAAGCCTCGTCTAACCCCGTCTTAACTGTTTCTCCTGAGTATCGACACCTCCTACATCCTTGTCGTAGTAAATAATTCTACGCACGCAGGCTGGAAGTCTCCCTCACCCAATTAAGCTGTCGGATTCCCTCTCTGAATTTTCTACAGACCCCAGTTTAGTTTTCGGCATTCCGCGGTCTGCATTTTCTGTAACCAGGTGGCAAACAATAGACCACTTCGTTTTCTCGTACCGCGTCTTTACTATACTCAGAAAAAGAGCCTTCAAAGTTATTTCCGCAATATTGGCCTGGATCTCACTATTCCGGTTGCACTTTCATTATGAGCTTTCACTCTCTGATGCACTCACAGGAATATTTGCGCCACTGCCTAGGAATTTATTATTGATGCAAAACGCTTGCCCAGTTAAATATGATTCCTTTATCATAATTATGTTTAGTACATTCAGGGTACATCACTCATTTTCTCGCATCTGTCGCATTGAATTTTCCAGTGTTCACGAATTGGCAAGTGAAATTTATTAAGCAATATCAACGTGGGCATCATTAAATATAACAACGTGGGTATGCACCATACGTTCAAAGGACAAGAAGAAGCAGAGCCACTCGTGTTCTGAGATAGCAGAAAAAAGGAACATGAAGACGTGAACGCCAAGGTTCCATTTCATGTGGCAAAGCACCTTTGTGGCTTGCATAAGCGTCAAAGAAGTTCGCAAGCAGGCCGGTCGAGCTACCGAAAGCACGACGGAAAGCAAGGGCCCCGTCACGAGAACCTCTGGGCCTTCGAAGCACCAGCGAGTCCATGGATGCAGCACCGTCGGCGGCGGAGCAGGCGGCGGTGGCCTGGACTCACTCGGACGCGACAGCCATGAACGAGAAAGCGCCGCGGCAAAATACCGGCTCAAGCTGGCTGCCATGTCATTTGGGCTCACGCCGACGCTCGCCACCTTCGACGCTTTCCTCGTGTTCGCCGCCATCTCCGTCACTCCGGCCGTCCCCGCGACCATCATGTGCTTCATCTTCATCACGAACCTAGTCTTGACAACCATCGCAGGCGCCTTCGACGAGCCCGATCAACCACATAGGTTTCGGCGGCCGGCGTCGCACAGCTGCCCCGACGGCAAGGCGGCTTCCACCACTTAAGCTTGCGTGTCCGTGGTGCCTCACAATTTGGGGCTCGAAGTGCGGACACGCAGAAGGCAAACAGATCGCATAATGTCAACGGGATATCAGTTCTGTCCAATCCGATTTTAGATTTTTGCAATGTGACAAATGAATTATACAATGAGACAACGCAGATAAAGATGTTTTAATCCCGGCCTTGGATGTTGTGGTTTGCTTTTCTAACATGATCATGTATCGCTGGTATAAAAGGTTAGATAAGGTTTAAACTAGAAAATAGGTCGACAGATTACCTTGAAGTTAAAGCGAAGAAAAAGAAGTATCGCGGAAACACGTTTGCTTTCCCAAGGACTTTGTAGCTTTACGTTTATAGCAGCCGTCGTCGCCTTCCTCGGCTGTCGTATATAAATGGCGCGCTCCGGCGCGGGTGTCTTGTGCTCGTGCCTCGTGTCTCGTGCTGCGTGCGAGATTAGAAGCTAAAATAAAAAAGAATAAAAGAGAGCTGCTTCTGCACTTGCTATCGGACCGAACGGTTCCCAGGTGTTTCGCTCGCCGACTCGCTCATTGTTGTAGTGGATCTGACCTCGGTCCCTATGACTTGGTCACCCAGACGTGATTGTACGGCAAGCACGACGTCATGTACGAGGCCGTGAACGAGAGACCAACGACCAGCGCATAGGGCCTAGCCATGATGCAGATTCATCTACCGTCCTTTTGGAGACGAAATCCTGCAGCCTGGTTTACTCAGGTGGCGGCCCTCTTGGACCTTTCGCGCATTACTTCGCATCGCGTGAGCTTCCTCCACGCTGTTTCGGCACTCACCGCTTAGGTGGTCGAGGAGTTCCGAGAGGTTGTAGATGCACACTACACCAACCCCTATGACCACTTCAAAACGACATTGCTGCAACGCAAGCCCGTGTCCGTGCACAGACGCCTCCAGAAGATTTTCAACAAAGAGCAGCTCGGTGACCGTCGACCGTCAGAACTTTAACGTCGTGTGCAGCGTCTCCTCAGAGACTGTAGGCTGGACGCAAACAGGCCACTGTTGTTGGAACTGTTCCTTCAGCGCCTGCCGCAATATCTCGTGGGCGCCGTAATTGGCTACCACACCGGAATACATGCCCCTCGACAATCCTGCTGAGCAGGCCGACCACATTGCTGATTATTCAGCAAGAGGTACTGTGGCAACAACGAGCGTTTCGGTTTCGCACCTCGAAGATCGGCAGTCTCGATCGCTTTTATTGCTGAACTTGCTGAGGCCATTACTGCGCTACGGTCATCGCCCAACCGTCGTCAGCCGGACCGTAGTTTCCGTTCCAGATTCCCTTCCCGGTCCAGTTCCCGGTATGGCCCTCTACTGTGCGAATTTTGCTGATATTACAACAAATTCCGTGCCAGCGCAAGTCAGTGCCCTTGCAGCTGGCAGGGAAACATGCCGGAAAGTCACTGATGGTGGCCGGTGACACTTGCCGTATAACAAGGCACCTGTTCTACGTTACTGACATGATTTCCGGACAACAATTACTCGCGGACACAAGTGCGGAGGGCAGCGTCATTCTTGTGACCCGTTGAGAATTCCTGTCACCCGAGGAGAATTCCTGTCACCTGCCATACTAGCCTATACAAGGTATCCGTGCGCCCATGACTTCAACCACTAGAACGGCTCCACAGATACCATTATCAGAGCTCCCCTCAAATCCTTCATATTTCCCAGCCACCAGGATACCTTCCCATCTTGATCTGCCAGTGCGTCACAACGTCACGCATCATGTTGTCACCACTGGCCCCCCCTAGTATTCTGCCGACCGAGATGCCTCGCAGGTAACCGCCTTGCCATCGCAAGGAGAGAGTTCGACCTCATGCTGCAAGTGGTAATCATCCGTCCTTCGTTGAGCAATTGGTCTTCAGCTCTCCACATGGTACCAAAACTCGACCCTGGGGATTGGCGCCGGCGCGGCGACTACCGTGCGCTCAATCCGCGCACCTTCCCTCATCGCTATCCACCGCTTCACATTCATGTATTCGCAGCCATCCTAGCTGAAACAGCAAGATAGATTTAGTGAAGGCCTAGCATCAAATCTCTGTTGAGCCAGATGACATCCCAAGAACTGCGATTGCGACAGCATTCGGGCTTTTCGAGTACGTGCCCATGCCATTAGGGCTGAGAAAGGCTGCTCCGACGTTCCAGAGGTTAATCAACAGTGTCACCCGGGAACTTCGCTTCGTCTTTCCGTACCTGTATGACCTCCTGTTGGCTAGTATTTTCATCGAAAAACATAGCAAGCATTTGCGCCTGCTATTTTCTCGGCTCCACAAACACGGCCTTCGCATCAACTAAGCAAAGTGTGTCTTCGTTATCCACGACATTGACTTCCTCGGACACCACGTGACTCCCGAAGGAATCAGACCGCTGGAAAAGAAAGTTGAAGCTTTGCGTTAGTTGTCTCGCCCATACGTCACTTGGAAATCTCGGGGAATTCCTTGGACTGCTCAACTGCAACCGCAGTTTACTTCCTATCATCACCCCAATTATTATACCACTGACCGAACTTCTCAACACCCCTAAACCTCGGTCCGCTGTTCCGCGAACGGATGCAGCTGTTGCTTAATTAAAGCGGCACACTTCCAGGATTGACCGAGATAAATTTTATAAGTTACACATTGTTGATATGCACATCTGACTGTCATGGCCGAGCATCTGAGGGAGATATTACAGCATATCTCCGCCGTGTTATCTGAAAACATGCGGCTTTCAATGGCCTTCTATAAGAAATGTAGTTTTCCCACTGCTATTATAAAAGTTTAAGAACGTTGCCTATATACCATCCAATAATAAATACTCTATAAAAGTGTGACGTGATCATGCTAGAAAAACAGCGCTTAACACCGAAAGCCATGATAGAAACTTTTAATCAGCATAATCTCACTGCATAACTTTTGCGTCATAATTAAAAACTTTAAATTCCACATCGATAGAACAGCTACCACGTTAAAGTTATGCCATCAGTTCGCCTCTGCCATGTCCGCACTTGACGCCCCATGTTGTCACGCACCACGCAGACGGCACCTGAAGTGGGAGAAGCCGCCTCAGCGTCGGGGCACCTGTGCGACGCCGGCCGTCCGAACTAGTGTGCTTCAGCGGGCTGGTCGAAGGCACTGCTGGTGACGGTGGTCAAGACCAGGCCCGTGATAAAGAGGAAGCACATGGCGTTCCCGGGGACGACCGGCGTGACCGACATGGCGGCGAACGCAACGAAAGCGCCCAAGGTGGCGAGCGTCGGCGTGAGCACAAACGGCAACCAAGCTTGAGCCGGCACTTTGGCGGCTGCGCGATCTCGTTCATGGCTGCCGCCTTCAGGGCACCCGAGCCCGCTCCGGCGACGACGGTTCTACATCCATGGTCTATCCGGTGCTTCGAAGGCCTAGAGCTTCTCGTGACGGGGCCCCTGATTTCCGTCGTGGTTTCGATAGGTCGACCGGCCTGCTTGCGAACTTCCTGGACGCCAATGCAAGCTGGGAAGGAGCCCAGCCACATGGATGTAGGCGTAGATGTAGAGTCAGCCACCTAAAATGGAACTCTGGCACGTGCGGTCTTCTTTGTCTGCCTCAAAACACGAGCGCTTTAAAAGAAGAAGATGATGATGATGATGATGATGATGATGATGATGATGACCCTGATATGTTTAGAGCATACCCACTCATGGGGATTGACTAAGAGTCGGGCACATTTTAAATATGTGTTAAGGCAGTAAACTTAAATATATATAATTTTGATTAATAAATTAGACCGAGGAAAGCTCAAAACGATTAAGTCGATAGTCATTAAAAAAAAGGTAAATACAATATAAATGAGGCAATAAAGGAGGAATGAAATGAATAATACAATCAACAATGAAATCTGTATGATTCAAAAAATAAAATTTTCTCGGGCGATGCGTACCTTCCTGTGTGAGTGCCTAAGCAATGGCGCCAGGTAATACAGCAGCACTGGAGCGTTCAATGGCAGGCCGAGCTGTCGCACTGTAATTTCCTATGTCATTTTTTTCTCGGGGAGGAGAAACGCCGGCATTCTATTAAGTAGTGTCCAATGGTTTCTAATCAGTTTTAAAAGTGCCACAAAGGTGAAATTGCCATACCAGATAGATACACGTATAAATTTATTGGCGGGACTCGACGACGCACACTCGTTAATGTCACTTACGTCTGTCAGGTATTCGAAAATTTCCTGCTCCAAGGGAAGTGGTGTAGTCCCGAGGATGATGTTTTCGTATGTTTCTCTTTTCTTTTTCTAATTCTACACATCCCACAAACATACCCTGTGAACTCCCCAGAGCCGCTCTTTCTGTCAGCGGCAATATTTGCAATGATCTTTTGAACTCTGCTTTCTCTGCCCAATGCGCCTCTTTCGGTATTCGTTTCCGATTAATCTTTAGACTGGAATTGTGCGTCATGGAGAGTCACCAAAGCAGATAAGTTAAATATAACATGACCTATAAAGTTAACCTCCACAATCGGTGGGGTGAAGTTCTCTGTATCGTCAGAATTCCTCCTTCCACAAGCATGACACATCATCTTCGCCTAATGACGCACACAGTTAAAAGCTACAGGCCACAAAGAGGCGCTTGAGTCATCCGCCACATCTGTTGCTATAACTCTGGCAAACTTCGTATCATTTAGAACCCCACCTTTGCGTTCAACCTGCGCGTAGAATTTTTTCAACATTGTTGAAAAAAAAAACTGAGCTAACAGAAATCCTTCTCAAGCATTGATGTACCGGTAGCCGAAAGCTAGACCTCAAAAGTATAAGGACGTTTACCAGGCAAAAAAAAAATATTCTTGAATAATATTCGGCTAGATTAACTCAAAAAAAGTTTTCTACTCATCCAAAAGTCGCGCTGTAATGCTTTGATTTTTGAAGCGGCGCTGCGCGCTGCAGCCTGACGTCAACGTGGCATTAATTTCCCCCAACACGGTTAAAAATAAAATTAGTATATAGCTAGCGAACAGATCTGTTTACTAGTTTCCTGTGTACCTTCTTACTATATCGCTGTACTATAGCCAACACATTCCAATACTAGTACGTGCCGCCGTTACTATCAAGAAAGATGGTTTTGTGGTTTTGCTATAGTTAACAACTATGCTAGTAACACTAGCTAACGACTATTGGTTTTGCGAAGCAACGGCTAGGCCTCAATTGTGTCGCGTGGCGATACAGCGACGATTGTCCATTACTAATAAAGATAGAAGATTTGATTGAGAACGATAATTTTTTGCTGCCGGTGACTCATAGCAGGGGCGGACATCCAAATTTGTGCTAGTAAAGCTGGAAATATAATTATTTAACACATTTTCACTAACTAACCACTTAATTGATTGTTGTGAGTTTACGTTGTTATTGCATAACTGAAGTCATCCGCAACGCGAAGCGCAACCTCTTTATAGAAATGCAGCTGTTATTCTCACTTTCGAGAAATGTGTCCTGAATGCCTCCAATGAAACGTCTTCCTTTTCCTGTTCACAGTTAGGCGCACTGCATTATTCTCATTCCCTGAAGATCGTGCGCGTTTTAAATCAAGCAAAAAAAAACGGTCTTATATGGCAGATTGTAGAAGGAGGACGAAGTGACTGCGAGCCAGAACGCTATTTTTCTAGTTCAGATATCTTCGGATGTAGCAAGCTGCCAGCCTGTTGGTATCAAATTTCAAAGTGTGAAACGATTTTTCGCTACTTTACGAAGCACTTTCGTCCGAGTCACGCGGGCGCCTCGTTAAGACGCTGCGCACGCCTATAGAGCCAAGCTTAAGCAAGCTACCGCCCGCCGGGCCAAAGAATACCCAAGCACTATTCACCAGTTTTTCGGCAAGGAAGGAGGTCCAGGTCAAGGGATAGGATATGTTCCCCGAGGAATTCCGTGGAGTAGCTGGCTGGCGCATGATCGGCTGCAAAACCCTGTCCGGCTCCAGCGCATCGCGGGATAACCTAACGAAGCCTACTCCCGCAACGTCGAGGGAGACGGTCGACAATCGCCGCGACGCCCGCGTAGCGTTAAACAAGTACTCAAGGCCAGCAGAATGCCGGCCTTCCCGAAGAACGACATCAAGTTCGAGTCGAGTCTCATAAATACGGGAACTGCTCAACGAGGGATAAAAAATAAAAAACCTGCTCTACGCTCCAAGAGCACATGGTGTTTAAAAAATATATCTGCTGCACGCACGTGTAGGCAGAACGGCGGACATGAAACGACTGGCCTTTGCTGAGCCGGGCTGATCAGGTAACCTAGCCGGCCATTATACAGGCCCGTGGCTTCTAATCTGTCGCACGTAAAAAGTAGCATGCAGCCAGTTTCGTGCTCGCGTGCTGCTGTGTGCTGGCGCCCCATCCTGGTGATTCCACAGACGTGGAAGACGTGACAGCGGGACTTCGCTAAGAAACTTGTCAACCACTCCTGCAAGGATTTCTTCCACGTAACGCTGTACAGTCAGTGCGTGATCAAATAAATCTTCAATTAAATTGAATTTAAAAAAAATAAAGTACATTACATTAAATTTGCGGTTTTACGTCCCAAAACCACGATCTGATTATGAGGCACGCCGTAGTGGGGGACGCAGGAAATTTGGACCACCTGGGGTTGATTAATAAGGTGCACATAGATCTGAGTCAACGGGTGTTTTCGCATTTCGCCCCCATCGAAATGCAGCCGCCATGGCCGGGTTTGGATCCCGCGACGTCTTGCTTTGCAGCCCGACATCAGTGATCGAAGAATATGAGACGGATTATAGCACCGGCGGGAATTCCGAACCACACACTGAACGACCACTGCTACTGGTGCCGAGTGCGCTTTACCCTGTGTGTATAGGAGGCACTTCAAAGTGTGCATTACGCAAAGATACCTGGCCATTTATGGTAAAATTGGCTTCATCTGTGCACATGATGTCGCTCAGAACGTCTGGTGACTCATCGCATTTTGTGACGACCCAATTCGAGAAATCTAGATGAATCCGCAGGTTCCTGTCTTCCAAGTATTGGTACAGGTTAAGGTGGTACGGGTGATATGCCGAGTCATTTAGAAACCTAAAAACACATGACTTCAAAATTGGTACCTGGGCGGCCACGTCCTATATGCTAGCACGAAGGTTTGAGGCCATAGATGCTAGAACATCCTTGAGTAGGCTAAGACTCAAGGACTGAGTCCTCCGCCGCTGCTTCTGGAAGTTGCCCCTTTGTCTTAGGTTTTCATAATTTCTGATGACTATCGATGCGTTCGGTCTACCGCCACACTTCCATGACTGATACATGTATATTTGCACCCTTCCTCTTGTTGCCATTTGCAGCTCCCAAGGCAAGGATCATGTTTTCGTTCTGCACATTAAAGAAAGACATGGCGGCTGGAACGAAACAAAATGCACCTTTAAGCCTGTGCACTGATGTTGTCTATTCGCTTTTGTGGTGCCAGCATTTGTGGCAATAAAAGAAAAAAGAAAAATAAACCATCCGTGCACTTTAAGCAAAGACAACAGCTATCACAGTTTGTTTCCAACCAACACCAAACGCGATGTTTTGCTTCAGCCAGGGCGCTAGAGATAAGGCACTTGCTCTATCGGGGTGCTTTTCTTTATTTCCTTTATTTCGTTCTGACTAACTCAGATGGAGCTTGTTCGAGGGCGCTGCTTTATGATGCAGATGGCAGCGCAATGAGGTGGTATTTTTCACCTTTCGCTGGGTGTATTTATCAGTGGGAAAAAATTAGTACGCAATTAGTACGTCGCTGAAAATATCGCAATTAGATGTCCCTTGGCGGTGCCTACAAATGCTTCACTGACACTTAGTTAATTAGGATAGCACGTCGCGAGTTAGATAATAAATTACAATTACCTAATTGAATATCAGTAATGAGAAGTTACTGGCAGCTACTCCACTGTACCGGAAACAACATGCACTAGGTTTCCTTCGAGTAACGCAATTGCTCCATTTCTGAATCTGGGTGCACGGAAGTACATTGGGGCGCCCTGTTTATATTTATGACCTCTGCGTGCAGGTGACGATCTTTTCATCGCTCATAAATATTGCAAATCATTAGAAGAGCTCTTTTTTTTCATGAGTCGTTACTATTGCTTACTGGAAAGAGAAGCAATAGTGAGACACATATCATTCACGTGCATTTCACACGCCGTTGATAAAAGACTTTGCCGAAGGGGTCACTGAAGTGCGCAGGTTTTTTTCAGGGTCAAAGAAATACGCAACACAAGTTGAAGCAGATAAACATACAGCAACATATTAATTCGCTAGGCATAGGCTATCCATACCTTTAGAAATATCTTTTGGCCACGGCGGCCGCATTTCGATGGGGGCGAAATGCGAAAACACCCCTGTAGTTCTATTACGGAGTGCCTCATAATCAGAAAGTGGTTTTGGCAGTTAAAACACCTTTTTTTTAAATCTTTTATTTGGCTAATTGCTTCTCTTTCATCAATATAATAAACTCTGTATTGTGTGCATATTTAAATATATTGTGTATGTGCGTCATGTTTACAGTGGAAATTTAAAACATTATTGAAGTGAGAAAATACGGACGAGGTAGCCGGCGCTGGTGCTTCTAATGCGCTTGTCATCCAACTGTCAGCATTTGCAGAAAGAAAGCGACAGTATTAATTAAAAGCCGTGCACGTCCGCGCCAACACGGATGCAGTAAGCTATTAGCCACAATAAAATTTTTGGTGAAAAGGGCCAGGCAAGTCAAAACAAACCTCAAATGATGTGGATGACATTACTGTGCCAATGACATTTGGGGGAGGGGGGAGGTAGGTTTCGGCATCACCGTAGTGGGTGGGGGGAGGGGGGGGGTGTAGGGGCAGAGTGCCCCCTCCGGGAAAACTCCGGAGGGGGCATCTGCCCCCTGCCCCCCGTTGTCGGCGCCTATACCACGTACTGTATCGTTCCAGTCCTTCTCTACAATTCCTACATATAAACCAGGAAATGTTGATTGCGGTAATTTTTTTACCTCGTCGCCTCTGTCTTCTTGTGCACGCTCTTCTAATTGACCTCTTGTGTGAATTACTTCTTTTTTTGTATGGTGAGCAATGAGTAGCGGCATGCAGAAACAGATTTTTAGGGGCGTTCAAGAGAAACGTAGAGTTCGCCGCAACTAAAGGCAACATGGCCGCCCAGCGCCAGATTGGCCTTTCTGAGAAAAGCTTGCGATATTGGCGTCCATAAAAAAGAAAACTGTCGGCGTAAAAGCCACGTGAAGTGTCCATATCGTGGGTGTCGTGTAGTGAATCCACAGTTTGCGGAGCTTCTATGGAAGGAAAAGCTACAACGTCCTTAGAAAAGTAAACATGTCTGGGCGATTCTTTTTATTGCCATAGCAACTACATCGACACTCCTGGCCCATTGATGCCGTCGGCATCGCCGTTCGCGTCGTCGTGATGTTCGGTATAAAGTCTAAAGTCGAGAACACGCTCGAAGCGCGCCGTATACGGTATGTGCGAGTGAAAGCACGCGATGGGAGCCGACGCTCGCGCACTCAATAGAGTGTTTTAGTTGAGCGTCATTACGGTACGCTCCGCTCCGAGTCGCCCCGCTAAGCCACAGTGGAGCGGCGGGCGATTTTCACGTTTTAGTTATACATTTGGCGTAGCGGAGCGGACTTTTCGTAGTTGCAGCACCCTCTATCCAAATTAAGGGTAATTAAAGAAAATAAAAACACCCCATTCATAAATTTTATATAGTAAAACGTATATATATATATATATAACTTATTCGTCCGTGAAGTATGTAGACGTATGCTTGTAATGCGTTACCGGTCCATATTATCCAGTGGAAAATATAGCACCGTCGTGGGGAACCCCGTGGTAGCCAGCGAACTTGCTTTTTGCATCCTATCCAATCCTTTCTGACCCCAACGCTAGCTAAGGTGCTGCGCAGCCCGCTCAGGTCAGGCAGCTTGTAAGCGGACTGTGCTCGTCGCTCCGCTAGCTCGCTTGCGGCTAAGCGGAGGGCGCTTGCGCATTCGCGCTTCCGCTGCGTTTAGCTGCTGAGCGGAGCGTAATTACGCCAAACTAAAACACTCTAAACTTGCACGCGCGACGAAGGACAGCGGAGAGCAAACGCGCCGTCTTCCGTCGCGCGAAAGGCCATGGGGAGATATGAGGGAGGGAGGGGGGAGGTGTTGTGCTGCGGCAGCAATTGCACATTTCGCGACCGGGCGCAAGCGTAACTGACGGTGGCGGTAAAAATTAGTGCGCGAAAGGGAAGAAAGTGGGGAGGCAGGGCGGGAAGGAACGGGGGCGGCTTCTGCCCCGCAGCAACTGCATACTTTGCGCGGTAAAGCGTGGTTGCGCACGTCGTATCTTGACGGCGATCTGCAGACGGCTCATACCATTGTGCGTGCTGTGTTATCGCCCCTCAATTTGCGTTGAAGCGATAGACAGCGCGAAGGTCATTTGCTGCGGCGGTTGCTGCTGCAGCACTTGCTCACGCCAGCCTTTTGACAGCGAGTTTCCGCGGTCATCGACTGTGATGCGATCATGTTTCACTGTGCGCCCTGACATCATACTGGTTATTTCAGTTGGTAAGCGAATGTTTCTACGTTTATACGGCCGATAAAAGTACTATGCTTACTTCGTATGGCTGTCTGCCACTCTGCTATCGCAATCGATGCTTCGCCTTTCGGGCGAAACTGCGACTTTTTTTTCACATTTTTCACTTCAACGTAAGGGGTATGGCTATTATCTAGTCTAAACGGTATGATACGTATTCTAGGAGCGCTACATTATCATGCTAGAAAAAAAATAAATTATGGGGTTTAGCTTGCCAAAACCACTTTATGATTATGAGGCTCGCCGTACTGGAGGAGTCCGGAAATTTCGACCACCTGGGGTTCTTTAACGTTCACCTAAATCTAAGTACATGGGTATTTTCGCATTTCGCCCCCATCGAAATCGGCCACTGTGGCTGCGATTCGATCCCGCGACCTCGTGCTCAGCAGCCCAACACCATAGCCACTGAGCAACCACGGCGGCTATCATGTTAGAAAAGCAGAGCATGACAACGAAGGCCGCGATAAAAAGATTTTATTAGCGCAATATCATTGCTTAATTCTTTTGTCACATTGCAAAAAAATAAAAACAGGTTCAATAAAACAGCAACGACGTTGACGCCATGCCATCAGTTCGCCACGGGCACGTCCGCACTTGAAGCCTCAAATTGTCACGCATCACGGAGGCGGCAGCTGAAGTGGGAGAAGCCGCCTCGGATTCGGGGCAGCTGTGCGAAGCAGGGAGCCCAAACCAGTGTGCTTCAGCGGCTCGTAGAAGGCGCTGGCATCGGTGGTCAAGACCTGGCCCGTGATGAAAATGAAGCACATGGCGTTCGGAGGGACCGCCGGCGTGACCGAGACGGCGGCGAACGCAAGGAAAGCGTCCAAGGTGGCGAGCGTCGGCGTGGGCAGAAATTGCAGCTTAGATTGAGCCGGTACTTTGGAGGCGGCGCGATCTCGTTCATGGCTGCCGCGTCCGAGGAAGTCCAGGCCACCGCCGCCAGCTCCGGCGCCGACGGTTCTGCATCCATGGTCTACCTGGTGTTTCGAAGGCCCAGAGCTTCTCGTGACGGGGCCCTTGCTTTCTGCCGTGCTTTAGGTAGGTTGACCAGCCTCCTGGCGAACTCCTTTGACGCTTATGCAAGTTACAAAGGTGTCGTGCCAGATGAAATGGAACCTTGGCGTGCACGGTCTGCTTCTTCTGCCTCAAAGCACGAGCACCTCTGCTTCCTCTTCTTCTCCTCTGAACGTGTGATGCATACCCACTATGGTATATTGGTTATGGGAGGCTCAGGTGAATAATGCTTGATAATGGAAAAAAATTAACAGAATATGGCAAATCGAAAAGCCCGTTTTTCACACTACGATATTAAAAACTAATGTTGGATGGGAAACGCTACGCATATGACGAAGCCAATGAAAGTATTTATGAAATGCGCAGAACGCATACACTTAGCACAACTCTTCGTTCTGGCCGTAAGTTACAGCCAAGTTAGGGTCATCCGAGGGGAGGTGCCTTAAAAGATTGCGGCTGTTCAGTTCTTTTTACTAACATTCGTAGTTTTTTTGCTAAGAAAAATGAATTATGTGCAGTTATTAACGACTGTAATGCTGACAACATTGTACTCACAGAAACATGGTTAAATAGCAAAATAACAAACCCCAAACTGTTTGAGTGCGACAAACAATACGCTGTTTACCGAAGTGACCGAACAGGCAGAATTGGTGGTGGCGTTCTGCTCGCCGTTAAGGAATGTATTAATCGTTTTTGTGTGACCATTAATACGAATTTAGAGCTAATTTGGTGCTGTATAACTATTAGTTTTAAGCAAATAATACTAGCTGTGTGCTACCGAACGCCATCAAGCGACTCATCCTTTTGCGATGACTTATATGATTGTTTAAATACGATTACCATGCGTTTCCCCGAAACTGAAATTATACTATTAGACGATTTTAATTTTCCTAACATTGTCTGGTCACATGTCAATCCCTTTTCTGATCCTTCGTCGGCCGAGGCCAATCGGTTCATTTCCATTTATTCTGACTTCGGCTTATCGCAGATCGTCAGACTTCCAACACGTGTAGAACAAAACACATCTTCACTCCTGGACCTAATTCTAACGTCATCGCCAGATAACTTTTCTGTGGTGACGCACATGCCCGGACTGAACGATCATGACATCTTGCATTTTACATTTACAACAACACAACAAAAAACATACCGACAGCGGAAAAAGTTCCGAGATTATGAAAAAGCTAACTATCAAGCCATCAACACAGAACTATGCATACTTCTCGACACTTTCCTACCGCTTCCTCTGCAACTCTCCGTAGAAAATAACTGGTCTATTTTCAAAAATAAAATAGGTGAGCTTATCACCAAACACGTGACCGTTCGATCCGTCTATACTAACAATAAAGCACGATGGTACAGCACATATTTGAATCGGTCATCCAACAGGAAAAAACGTTTATTCCGTACAGCGAAACATTCCTCAAAACAGACACATTGACTAGCATACAAACACGCAGCAATTTCATATATTAAAGCCCTAAGGTGAGCCAAATTTTCATTCATTAATTGTACACTTTCAAATTTATTGAAGACTAATCCAAAGCGCTTCTGGGAAACCATACGAGGAAATAACCATAAAACTGGAATATCATTACTGACAACTTCTGGGGACCCAGTACCCGACCTATTGTGTTCTACTGTGCTTAACAATACTTTCACTCAGTCATTCTCATCACCTCAGATCCCTGATCCGATGCCTGAGATAAATTCAACTAACTACCACTTCATGGATCCCATCGTTTTCGACTCAACCGGTATCAAAGCCATATTACAGAAATTAAAACCTAAAGCATCATGTGGGGTAGATGACATTATTAATATATTCTTACAAAACACAGCGGAATACTGTTCAATCCTACTGGAATGCATTTACTCACAATCTTACAACTCTGGCACCTTACCGTATGATTGGAAAATTGGCGAAGTAATCCCCATTCACAAAACTGGACCAGCCCATGATCCACAGAACTATAGACCTATTTCACTTACATCTGTACCATGCAAAGTTAGGGAGCTTATGATATACACGCATCTAGTTAATTTTCTTGAAAATAACAACTTCTTCACAGTTATGCAGCATGGTTTCCGTGATCACTTCTCCTTTGACACTCAGCTCATCCTCTTCACTAATGACCTACATGCCAATTTAGATTCTGGTTTTTTAACAGACTGTATATTTCTCGACTTTTCCAAAGCGTTTGACAAAGTGAACCATGCATTGCTTCTTCATAAATTAAATGTTCTAAACATACACCCCTCCGTAATTGATTGCATTCGCGCGTTTCTGACATCACGTGTTCAATTTGTAACCACTAATGACGCTAACTCACCTTTAGCTCCAGTTGACTCCGGCGTCCCGCAAGGGTCTGTGCTCGGTCCTTTATTATTCCTAATTTATATTAATGACTTGCCCACTCAGGTTTCCTCGAACATTTGTCTATTTGCGGATGACTGCGTCTTGTATCGTAAGATAACTAATTTTTCAGATATTCTACTAATTCAGGAGGATCTCCATAACATAAATGAGTGCTGTCGTACATGGCGCATGGAATTAAACATCAGAAAGTGTAAGACTATGAGGATTTCTCATACTAACGTGACCTGCGCCACCTATACGCTAAATAACATCCCACTAGAATGTGTAACGTCATATCGGTACTTGGGGGTTCACATTGCCAGCAATCTATCCTGGAAAACTCATATTGATCACATAACATCCAAGGCCACTCGTACAATGGGATACTTTCGTCGGAAATTTTCTCTAGCACCATCATCGCTAAAACTCTTATTGTACACAACTTACATTCGTCCACAAATAGAGTACGCATCATCAGTATGGGACCCTGGTCATGACACCCTCAAACAGTCTCTAGAGGCATTACAGAATCGATCAGCCCGTTTCATTCTCACCAACTACCAAAGAACTGCGAGTGTCACTAACATGAAAGCTCTCCTACACCTCCCACTGCTATCAACACGTAGAAAACTATCTCGCATATGTCTTTTCCATGAAATCTACTACCACAACTCATATTTAGGTTCTATCTTTGTTCAACCGCCACCATACATTTGATCTCGCATTGACCATCGCCAAAAGGTAAACATTCCGCACTGCAACACCGTCGGCTTTTTATATTCCTTTCTTCTCCAAACGAGCAAAGATTGGAATAACTTACCCGCATTACTTAAGCATAACTGACACCAATAACTTTAAAAGCACACTTCAAAGTTTCATGTTATAAATTGATGTTGCGTTTGTTTGTTCTGTATAATAACTGCTTTTATGCCACAATGTTAAGTTATGGCTTGTATTATTATATGCTATGTTCTTTCCTTTCTATTTTTGTTACGCCATGTATTTTTGCCGCGCTTACAAGTTTCTATTTTCCATTCTTAATATTTTGTATACGATGTTTTTTTTTTTGCCATATTGTTTGCCTTCCTTCCTTATTTTGTGATTTGCCTCTGTATTTACCTTGCCCCTCCCCTCTGCAATGTACAACCGTACCTTGAGGGTATGATAAATAAATAAATAAAATAAAAGTGTAGAAATTAAATTTCACAATTTCACGTGGTCGCATTAAAATGTATGCTGTAATTTGTGTCTGTATTTCTTATTTTATCGTAATGCTCCAGATTTCTATAGCTTGCCTACGATTGTCGTGTTGACGTCAATAAGCTCTTATAACCTCTAACCCTAGTCGCACGCTAGGCTATCTGCGCACAAACATTCACGCCGTTCCTGCATCTTTAAAGCTGATGCTCTACAAAACACTTTTTCGCTCAAAATTAGAATATGCCTCGGCCATCTGGGATCTCCCTCAAGCATCACTGACCCTCTCCTTCGAAGGCATTCCCAGAATGGTGCGTCCAGCATTATTCTATCTAATCACTCTCGTCATGCTAGCGTAACACTCGCGAAGCCAAGCCTTAACATACCGGAGCTTTCAGTACGTCGAGCATACAGGCACCTCTGCTTTTGCACAACATTTACCACAACCCGGTATTCAAAGAGAAACCCCTTCGTACTTTTCATCCCGCTGCGATCACCTTCATAAAGTTTTGCCATGTTGTCATACGAACGCGTACTATTACTCGTTTTTTTTCTCGTGCGTGCAATGACTGGAACAACCTTCCCGCGTCGGTCGCCACTACAGACGTATCGAAGTTCAGGATTGCTGTTCTCCGTGCCATCTGACAAATCTTTTATTAATTGTTCTGCATTATCTTTCTGTGTATCTACCACTCCGTTCTGTAACGCATACGGGCCTTGAAAGTATGTAAAATAAATAAATAAATAAACAAATAAATGACTCTACAGCATGTTCGTAAATTCACTGCTTATGAGTGGCCTGCACGGACACTAGGCAAACGTGAAACGTCTAGGTCAGGGGCGTAACCAGGGGGGGCGGGCGCTTATAGGGCTTCAGCCCCCCCCCCCCCCCAAAAAAAAAAAAAATTTTTTGTGCTGTGCATGCGCCGCCGACCAAAGCGACCCCCGGCGCCGGAAACCACTCTGGATTTTGTCTAGGATGTCTTTCTGACGCTCGAAAAGACATTTAACCGCGAAGATTGCGAACTCGGGCTGGATTTCGTGGCAACGCCCATACACCGGGAGTCACATAACGCCAAGCACTCCCATCCGAGCACAAAGTTTCAAGGGCGCTTTGATGGTGAGCGGGGTCGCCGCGGCATCTCACTGAGGCCACGGAATCTTAGGAGCGCATGGATATCAATTGCGAAACTTTGTGGGTATAAATCCCATAAGCTTTTGATGTGAAAGGTGCATTGACATTTCCAAAGTAGTGCTTAAGATGTTCAATTGCGGAACTTTGTGGGTTTAATGTTGTTATAAACATTTGACGTCAAAGTTCTATTGACTTTTCTAAAGTATTACGTCGGAACATACAATGAGACAAGCCAAATCAGACGAGCAGACAAGCAGACGAGTTGAGAAAGCACGCAGCGAGGTCAAATGAGACGAAGCGTTGGGGTGGTTCATTTGTGCCGTCATGTGACATAAAAAAATAAAAACATTTTTTTTATCCTACGCCAGAACATCCATGTGAAGACACTAAGGCCAGCCAAAGTAACTACGTTCTTATTTATTTTTTCTACTTTGACTTTTATTCGCGAGGACAAATTAAGCCTCTTCGATTTTTTTTCTTCTCGCTACCCTACCCGCGGGCTGCAAAAAGCCAACTAGAGCGCATACGTTTTTCCCGTATGGCCCCGACCACCGCACGGTGCACTTCGGTGCGCGTTCGGTTTGCTCTGGCCGAGTGGATTTTCACCTGACAGAGTTTTGGACGCTTTCTGGCTAGCAGACGAGAAAAAAAACAATGGTCGCTCGCCGTCATCACTGTGGGGACTAGAAGGACTGCACCGCGTTCCTTGAGCGGAACCTTTCCGGAAAGTCTTGTTTCGCCGGTATAGGATACTGAGCAGTATGCGTATGGTTCTGAGTGGACCAAGCGTCTCATGTTTTCTTCGGTATTCCTTCAGTAGCCCCATTAGGTGCCCAAAGTAGGCATTCGATTTTGGCCAACGTACTTTCCTATGCACTTTTTTTTCATTTCGGTGCCTCCGCCCCACAGAAAAAAAAACATTGTTGCGGCGCAGCGAATTGTCGCATCGCGAAAGTTCGATTTTGATACTTATTTTGCTGAAAGCAATGGGCGACGGGACGCTTCCATTGCCGGATACGTTTATTATATTATTGCGAAAGCAACTATATGGACACTCCAGGCGCATTACTGCCGTCGCCGTCGCCCTCATGTTTCGTATAAAGTCCAAGGATGACAACACCGTGACCACGCGCTGCATGCTGTATGTGCGAGTGAAAGCGTAGGAGGGGAGGTAGAATGGGTGAGCCGACGATGGTGGCTCAGTCTTGTGTGCGCAAAGGAGAAAAGCGGCGAGCAAAGCGCCGCCTTCCGTCGCGCGCAATACATCGGGGGGAGTGGATGGAATAGGGCGGAATCTAGATTCTGTGAATCTATGATTGTGCAACATGTTTATTTGCCTTGTTTGACGCATTATATACAGTTACTTTTTATTACATACGTAGACTCATTGGAGACTTATACGTATACTTAAATATCTTGTTTCGAGGTTTTGTGTATACATGCATGCAGTGAACTTAGTTTCCAGTGACACTTTTTTGTCCTTTATGAAGCCGTATTTTCGCATTTGTATATCCCATTGTATCTTTGCATTTCTAATGTGTGAGGGCGAGTCAAATGAAAGTCAGCCTACCCTAACCGCGCAATAATGGTTCGGTTCATTATCTGCGAGGCATGCGCGTAGGAGAACGAAGTGTCTGATTTACAGAAGTGACACGCAGGTGTGAAGATAAATGTTGTTCTATGCTCTCATACACTGGGTTGAATATGGTTGCGTCACATAATGGATGCTTCGAAAGTTGAACAGCTCGGTGTCGCGAAGTTTTTGACAGCTGAAGGTGCTTCCAAAACAGAAATTATTCGCCGTACGGCTGCCGTGTACGTTGAACACTATATTTCATTGACCACTGTGAAGGGTTGGAGCAAACGGTTCAAAGGACGTTGCAAAGACATTCCAAGACCGGGCCAAAACCATCATGCAATCACCCCCCACACAACTTCAAAGGTTCATGAGCTGATGAAACAAGAACGGAGGAAAAGCATCAATGAACTGGCAGACCGTCTGAACATCAGTCACTGTTCGGTTCACGCCTTTATTCATGAGCTTCTCGGTTATCGGCTCTTTGGTGTGCAATGGATCCCCAAGATTTTAATCCATCGGGAGAAGACGGAGAATTTTCGCGCTGCCTTGACTCATCTGATCGCGTATCACAATGAGGATGACGACTTCTTGTTTGGAATTTTGATCGGGGACGAGCCTTGGTGCCACTACTACGAGCCTGAAACACGACGGCAAAGCTTACAGTGGAAACAGTCGAATTTACCACGCCCAAAGAACGCAAAGCCCATCATTCCCGCTGGAAAGGTGTTGTTGACTTTTTTTTCGATCGTCAGGGTCCATTAGTGGTAAAATTTGTTAAATATTGAGAGGCTATCAATTGTTTCCGTTATTGTGAAACGCCAGAACGGCAGCGTGTCGCAATCAAGAACGAACAACTTGGAAAATTAACGAATGGGGTCATCTTGTTCCACGACAATGCCTGTCCCCACGTCGCTTATGTGGTTAATACAAAACTGGCAAAGTTCAAGTAGGAAACGCCGCAACATCCGCCGCACAGCTCAGACCTGTCACCTTGCGACATCTACATTTTGGGGTAACCGAAAAAACAGCTCATGCGAAGCAGATACAGATTTTTGAAGCAGCAACCTAAGGAGTTTTATAAGACGGGAATCACGCGACTCGTTAGTCAATGGGACAAATGTCTAAATTCTCATGAAGACTACTTTTAATTAAGTACCCCGTTGTTGGCTGACATTCATTTGACTTGCGCTCGTACATCTTGCAGAACTCCTGCTTTTTATACGTGCTCTGTGTCGCGACTATAACTTCGGTGCAATAACTCACGATACACGACAGGGGACAGCTACTCCTGCGTAATACATTGGAGCAAACGACAGCGTCATTGAGATTTTTCACTGGCCATTGCATATATACAGGAATGTAAGCCCGGTTCTTGAATGACAAAGTTTCATTAACATATTTGTCCTCAACTTGTTCAGTTCATTGCCTTTTAATTTTCCATATTAGCGGCATGCACTGCTTTCCTGGTTTCGAACTGATATAGTTCTAAAGTTCGTGTGGTACTTTCTTTACTCAATATATAGACAAAAATATGGATGCATTCATATCAGTTATTTTGGGCAAAATTTTTGGCCCATACGAGTATATTCTATTACGAAAAAAACACATATTTTATTGGTTTGACAGTGCGTAGCGTTCAAGAATTCGTTTGCAGCATCTTTGGCAGTGAGAATGCAGTTATTATTCATGTATTTGATCCCTCGACAAATTGTTTAAGAGGAAGCTTTAGCTCGGGCCCAATCCGACGCGGCCTATTCAAATACTTGTAAAACGCAGAAACGCTTTTCTGAGATAATCTTGCTCATCGCTTTTATTGAAATTGGTTGCATTAGAGAGAGAAAGTTAAATCCTAGTGTCTGTTGGAAACAGAACTTCGATTTAGGGCCTGAATTTTGTTTTAAATATTTTGAAAAATTCGAAAGTTTGAAAAAATAGAAGCACGGCGTTTACAAACTAATAGCTATGAATGAAGAACAGATATTGTGGTTCTGTAAACGGCATCTATTATAACAGTCAAAGCAGACAAGTTTGTTATGTCAATTTGTATCTTATGCGAATTGGTTACGTTGTGCACAAGGATTCTGAAAAAACCGTATTTCCACTATACAGAATTTTTTTTTAGATTCATGTGTAACATATCTATTTTGTCCGCTGTAGATGTACTATTAGATGCAATTCACAGAATTGTGATATCATTTTTCATTGTTGAGTCACGGAGTCTTAAACATGATAGTTTCGTTTTCTGAAAATTTTCGATTTTGGCCAATTTTTATAACTAAGTGACCACCTCAATGAAAACTTCGAAACCAGCAGTCACTAGAATTAAACTTTTTCTTTTAAATTCAAGAAACCTCCTCTAATTTGTTGAAGTGGTTGCAGGGAAAAACGAATTCCCCTTCTACATTTATTTACATAGGAGCACCGAGCTGAAGCTTCCTCTTAAGGAGGAGGCCGAGCTGCAATGTGGCCCCTCCCCCCCGAACAAAATTTCTGGCTACGCCACTGGTCTAGGTAACTGGTTTACTTCATGTTAACTTGTGTTATAGCGTTGCAAAGCGCCTGCGTTATTTAAAATCCACTCGACACCTTTACTGGGAATTTCAGTGACATTTTTGTCTCACTTCAGCAAAAACTCTTCAAAGAATTTCTGCAACACTGGATTGTAATGGTTCATTATTTGGTGACGGATAATCACGTCTGTCAATGACAAAGGTAACTCTCCCAGAGACATTTTTCAGCCGGTTATAATGCAATGATAATCTGTGTTATATATATATATATATATATATATATATATATATATATATATATATATATATATATATATATATATATATATATTCGTCACACCGGAAGCGGAAGTGCGATTTCCGTCGTTTGCGACGAAAATCGCAGTCGAAGTGTGACTGTGACCCCCGAATTTCGGCTGCGACAAACCGGTTAGTGGCACCGTATATAATATAACTAAAACAGTGAATAAAAAACATGTAGAGCAGGCTCCATTCTCCCATGCATTCGTTGGCACGCAACGCAGCAAATGAACTGCATTTTCGAGTTTGCTTCGTGCACCTTCGGCAGTTGCCATGAGACAACGTCTCCTTTTCGGGTCCTCAGAATTTTTTTTGTTAAATAGCATACAAAAATCGCGCATACGGAACAACTTAAATAACTGCAACCTCCGTAAGGGGAAATGACAAGACAGCAAAGTACCCGAAGTCTAAACGTTGTGGCGAACGCGGTACCGTTCAGCTGCATTTTCTTGTCGGTTTTCAAGCGTGAATTTCCTGATGCATCTTGAAAGGTTATCTTACCTCACTAACAAAATAAATTTCACAGAGCAAACGTATAGGCTATCGCACTAAATTCTCTTCGGTATCATTAACTCTGTGGCTTGAATAAACAGCGTCATTAATTAGTTTTGGAATATATCATGCACGTTGCTTCTCTTCACTGGAGAATAATTTTCCATGCACAGAAACCAATAAACATTGAATATGTTGCTGGCTTTGTATCGTTACTGCACCTGAATTAACATTTCCTTTAAACCGTAATTAACTCTACAGTTAGTAAATTAAGTAAATTATTCGCTTGCTGAGGCGACATAGTGGCAACCTACCGTACTGCACCCTCGTGTAAAACTCCTGTAACAATGCGAAAAGCAGACAAACAGCCTCTTCTTGGGGACATGAAACCGTAGAAGACGACACTATAAAGGAAAGTAAATAAACCTGTGCAGCGAAGTCAGCCAGTTGCATGCCTTCCTGAGAATCTTTGAATTTTTATGTACAAACGATTCTTGCACATTCACACCTGAAAAAGTGTACAGAAACATCAATCCCTTACATGTTTCTAATAACAGTTTCTAATAAGCTTATGATCACATATAGTAGTCTGTAAACCCATATAACGATATCCACTGGGATTACTACCTTCATAAGTAATGAAATACCATGGCGCTTGCAAGAACATATCACCCTGGGAATTTGAAAGTAATTTCTGCATTACAACTATGCACAATATGCGGTTTTTTATATAATGGACTACAAACAGCTTTTTTGCAATGACAAACTTATTCCAAGTTTTACCTACATAACAGGCAAGAAAAAAACAACAAATCTGTAGACAAGAAAATTGTTGTTCAAGCTATTCACCTGCCTCTGTGGCTATAGCATTCTCTTGATAACACAAAGCGAGGGGTAGCATTGCCAGTCATGGCAGTCGCATTTCAAGGAGAGTCATAGGTAAACAATCTCCTGCACTTGCATTCAGTTCATCATCCTTTATTGAACCCTTAAACTTCCAAATACTTTGGCATAGGGGGCATGCCTATGCAAAATCTAACACCAATCGAAACCAAAGGGCGCAATTGTATAACAAGCATCTTTTCTGATACTTCGAGAGTGTAAACATTCATTGCACCAATATGTATTTTTCAAAATAACTGCACAAATAAACATGATTAAGCATAGCAATCAATTTACCAGGAAGCTGGTTCTACAGATGTATAAATGTCCCAAGACATTAGTCCTCATACTACATCGTGCACACAGCACCAAGAAAACCATTTTCGAGAGTTGTCCCTGCTGAGAGATATGAGTGGACCTTAAGAAGCAGAAGCTTTCTTACAGGGCATTGTGTAACACCGCTTATGAAAGAATGAAGAGAGCGAAGAGGCTTTTAACAGCAGTACCTCAGGCGACTCTAATAAGAGAGACGATGAGCAAGAAAATTTGTGGTAGAGCACTTAAGTTCAACAGTAACTTTTTGAGAGACAGAAAATGCCGGTGAGAGACAGAATACCGGGTGAGAGTTGGAGGTACATTTGGCCCACCCACACCAACAACACAGGCATACTACAAGTGCTACAGTCTATGGTCTACTACAGTCTATGGGAAAGCTATCATATACAGAAATCGAGAACGATGCAACAAACTCTCCATAACACTGCAGACTTTCTTGGCCAATCTGGCCTCTCGGTTTCTGATAAGTCAGCTTACATCGACGTCGGAATAAAAGACTAGAATCAAGAACTACCCCAGATTGCACATTGCGCTCCACATAGCTGGACAAATATACACGCACGTCAACATCCACAAATCCTCATCTAGTGTAAGACCATGAAGGCAGAGCCAGCACGTGGGTGGAACAATTATGCCATGCCAGGACGCAAATTCCACACCTGGCGAAATGAATAATCTCGAAATCATGGGGAGTGGACGCGTGGATATTATGGAAAATCGCAGATGCTGTGCCTGTATCCAAGGTATTCTGCGGTATGAATTACCAGCAGCGCACAAAATAGACAACTCAACAAATACAGGCATCGGGTAACAACAGGTCTTTCCAACTTTACCATGCTTGAAGACCTTTATGAGAAAAAGCAAACGAACAAGCACCTAGACAGAGTAAAGTTGCAGCCTGCAGCACAAATACTTTGTCTGAAGAGCTCAGAACTTGGATTAGGAAGGAACAGCGCCAACTAAGCCGATCACGAGAGGGAGAAGAACACAGGACGAGCGCCAACTTTATCTATCTTTATTTCCCGAAAAATCAGCAAATATGAGGAAAATCACGGACATACGCACAATGACCATGATGCATCATCTGCCAAACCGTTCTAGATAGGAAATTTCGTTTTTGAATAGGGTCACGGAATTATCAATACCACAGCTTTTTCCTCTCTGCTTTATATGGAATGCTTGCAAAACATCACGTGCCTTTGCATCCCTGCTTCTGCCAAGAATCTTAATCTCTCCGAACCGTGGTTCACACTTCTTGCAGTACAGGCATTGTTTCCGTGGCGAATTTTCTGCCGCTCGGTCACACGCATTGCAAGTTGCACAATGTTGCGAAAGATGCCCACCTCCTTCTTTCAGCGACCGCACATGTTCAGCTGCACGGTCATTCACGCATCTACCCGTTTGGCTCACCTAGGTTTTCCCGCAGGCCAAAGGTATTTCATATACCGCACCGATGCAGCACTTTAAAAACTGTTTTCCATGTTTTTTGGTGCAGCTGCTCCTCGTACCCTCGCTCGCGACACGTGCGCAGAGCTGTGCCTGTTTTCGAGGAGCCGAAAACATGACTGGGACGCCGTGTCTGTTTGCCACCTTTTTCATATTGTGGGCTATCCTATGTACATACGGAACCACTTCCGGCTTGGCAGCTTGTTTTTCTTGTGCGCACGGTTTCTTGACCATGGCACCTTTGATTTTTTGCAAGGTTGCTTCAGCCACTGCTGTGATAACCGTGCTGTCTTTGTGTTCTTCCGTTTCCGCGTCCGGTAACTCTCCTCTATTTTACTATTCCATTATCTATACTCCCTGCTCATTTTCGATGGATTGGATCAATTGGGGTGCTTGATCCCAAGGCTATGCTCCTGCATCATATCGCGGACTCAATGCTCAGGCGGCATTTAACGACGCCGATCTTCCCAGTGGTACCATTATCTGCATATATCACTGCGGTTAGATTGCTGTTTTGTTAAACAAGCGTCGTCTAACCCCGTCTTAACCGTTTCTCCTGAGTAGCGACACCTCCTATATCCTTGTCGTAGTAAATAATTCTACGCACGCAGGCTGGAAGTCTCCCTCACCCAATAAAGCTGTCGCATTCCCTCTCTTAATTTTCTACAGACCCCAGTTTAGTTTTCGGCATTCCGCCGTCTGCATTTTCTGTAACGAGGTGGCAAACAATAGACCACTTTGTTTTCTCGTACCGCGCCTTTACTATACTGAGAAAAAGAGCCTTCAAAGTTATTTTCGCAATTTTGGCCTGGATCTCACTATTCCGGTCGCACTTTCATTATGAGCTTTCACTCTCTGATACACTCACAGGAATATTTGCGCCGCTGCTTAGGAATTTATTATTGATACAAAACGCTTGCCCAGTTAAATATGATTCCTTTATCATAATTATGTTTAGTACATTCAGGGTACATCATTCATTTTCTCGCATCTGTCGCATCGAATTTTCAAGTGTTCACGAATTGGCAAGTGAAATTTATTAAGCAATATCAACGTGGGCATCATTAAATATAACAACGTGGGTATGCACCATACGTTCAAAGGACAAGAAGAAGCAGAGCCACTCGTGTTCTGAGATAGCAGAAAAAAGGAACACGAAGACGTGAACGCCAAGGTTCCATTTCATGTGGCAAAGCACCTTTGTGGCTTGCATAAGCGTCAAAGAAGTTTGCAAGCAGGCCGGTCGAGCTACGGAAAGCACGACGGAAAGCAAGGGCCCCGTCACGAGAACCTCTGGGCCTTCGAAGCACCAGCGAGTCCATGGATGCAGCACCGTCGGCGGCGGAGCTGGCAGTGGTGGCCTGGACTCACTCGGACGCGACAGCCATGAACGAGAAAGCGCCGCGGCAAAATACCGGCTCAAGCTTGGCTGCCATGTCATTTGGGCTCACGCCGACGCTCGCCACCTTGAACGCTTTCCTCGTGTTCGCCGCCATCTCCGTCACTCCGGCCGTCCCCGCGACCATCATGTGCTTCATCTTCATCACGAACCTAGTCTTGACAACCATCGCAGGCGCCTTCGACGAGCCCGATCAACCACATAGGTTTCGGCCGCCGGCGTCGCACAACAGCTGCCCCGACGCCGAGGCGGCTTCTACCACTTAAGCTGCCCTGTCGGTGCTGCCGGACAATTTGGGGCGCCAAGTGCGGACACGCAGAAGGCAAACAGATCGCAAAATGTCAACGGGATATCAGTTCTGTCCAATCCGATTTTAGATTTTTGCAATGTGACAAATGAGTTATACAATGAGACAACGCAGATAAAGATGTTTTTATCCAGGCCTTGGATGTTGTGGTTTGCTTTTCTAACATGACCATGTATCGCTGGTATAAAAGGTTAAATAGGGTTTAAACTAGAAAATAGATCGACTGATTACCTTGAAGTGAAAGCTAAGAAAAGGAAGTATCGCCGAAACACGTTTACTTTCCCAAGGACTTTGCATCTTTACGTTTCTGGCAGCCGTCGTCGCCTTCCTCGGCTGTCGTATATAAATGGCGCGCTCCGGCGCGGGTGTCTTGTGCTCGTGCCTCGTGTGTCGTGCCGCGTGCGAGATTAGAAGCTAAAATAAAAAAGAATAAAAGAGAGCTGCTTCTGCACTTGCTATATGACCGAACGCTTCCCAGGTATTTCGCTCGCCGACTCAGTCGTTGTTGTAGTGAATCTGACCTCGGTCCCTATGACTTGGTCACCCAGACGTGATTGTACGGCAAGCATGACGTCATGCACGAGGCCGTGAACGAGAGACCAACGACCAGCGCATAGGGCCTAGCCATGATGCAGATTCATCTACCGTCCTTTTGGAGACGAAATCCTGCAGCCTGGTTTACTCAAGTGGCGGCCCTCTTCGACCTTTCGCGCATTACTTCGCATCGCGTGAGCTTCCTCCACGCTGTTTCGGCACTCACCGCTTAGGTGGTCGAGGAGTTCCGAGAGGTTGTAGATGCACACTACACCAACCCCTATGACCACTTCAAAACGACATTGCTGCAACGCAAGCCCGTGTCCGTGCACAGACGCCTCCAGAAGATTTTCAACAAAGAGCAGCTCGGTGAACGTCGACCGTCAGAACTTTAACGTCGTGTGCAGCGTCTCCTCAGAGACTGTAGGCTGGACGCAAACAGGCCACTGTTGTTGGAACTGTTCCTTCAGCGCCTGCCGCAATATCTCGTGGGCGCCGTAATTGGCTACCACACCGGAATACATGCCCCTCGACAATCCTGCTGAGCAGGCCGACCACATTGCTGATTATTCAGCAAGAGGTACTGTGGCAACAACGAGCGTTTCGCTTTCGCACCTCGAAGATCGGCAGTCTCGATCGCTTTGATTGCTGAACTTGCTGAGGCCATTACTGCACTACGGTCATCGCCGAACCGTCGTCAGCCGGGCCTTAGTTTCCGTTCGAGATTCCCTTCCCGGTCGAGTTCCCGGTATGGGCCTCTACTGTGCGAATGTTGCTGATATTACAACAAATTCCGTGCCAGCGCAAGTCAGTGCCGTTCCCCTTACAGCCGACAGAGAAGCATGCCGCAAAGGCACTGATGGTGACCGGTGACTCTTGCCGTACAACAAGACGCTTGTTCTACGTTACTGACATGATTGCTAGACAACATTTTCTCGTGGACACAAGTGCAGAGCGCAGCGTCATTTTTGTCACCCGTTGAGAATTCCTGTCAGCCGAGGAGAATTCCTGCCACCTGCCATTCCTCTCATCCGGCCAGAAAACCGCGCCCCTTCAAGCAGCCAACAGCACTTCTATCCACATATATGGCCAGCGCTTTCTTGCCATCGACTTTGGCTTCCGACACACCTTCTGAGGGATGATCATTGTTGCAGATGCATGCATGGCCGTATTCGGTGCGGATTCTCTGACCTACTTTGCCCCTAGTGTTGACCTCCGAGCTCGTCGCATCCTGAACGCGAAGACTAGGATGCCTATACAAGGCATCCGTGCGCCCATGACTTCAACCACTAGAACGGCTCGACAGATACCATCATCTGAGCTCCCCTCACATCCTTCATATTTCCCAGCCACCAGGAAACCTTCCAATCTTGATCTGCCAGTGGGTCACAACGTCACGCATCATGTTGTCACCATTGCCCCCCGCCTAGTGTTCTGCCGACCGATATGCCTCGCTGGTAACCGCCTTGCCATCGTAAGGAGAGAGTTCGACCTCATGGTGCAAGTGGTAATCATCCGTCCTTCGTTGAGCAATTGGTCTTCAGCTCTCCACATGGTACCAAAACTCGACCCAGGGGATTGGCGCCGGCGCGGCGACTACCGTGCGCTCAATCCGCGCACCTTCCCTTATCGCTATCCACCGCTTCACATTCATGTATTCGCAGCCAACCTAGCTGAAACAGCAAGATAGATTTAGTGAAGGCCTAGCATCAAATCTCTGTTGAGCGAGAGGACATCCCAAGAACGGCGATTGCGACAGCATTCGGGCTTTTCGAGTACGTGCCCATGCCATTAGGGCTGACAAAGGCTGCTCCGACGTTCCAGAGGTTAATCAACAGTGTCACCCGGGCACTTCGCTTCGTCTTTCCGTACCTGGATGACCTCCTATTGGATAGTATTTTCATCGAAAAACATAGCAAGCATTTGCGCCTGCTATTTTCTCGGCTCCACAAACACGGCCTTCGCTTCAACTCCGCAAAGTGTGTCTTCGTTATCCACGACATTGACTTCCTCGGACACCACGTGACTCCCGAAAGAATCATACCGCTGGAAAAGAAAGTTGAAGCTTTGCGTTAGTTGCCTCGCCCATACGTCACTTGGAAAGCTCGGGGAATTCCTTGGACTGCTCAACTGCCACCGCAGTTTACTTCCTATCATCACCCCAATTATTATACCACTGACCGAACTTCTCAACACCACTAAACCTCCGTCCGCTGTTCCGCGAACGGATGCAGCTGTTGCTTAATTAAAGCGGCACACTTCCAGGATTGACAGAGATAAATTTTATAAGTTACACAATATTGATATGCACATCTGACTGTCATGGCCGAGCATCTGCGGGAGATATTACAGCATGTCTCCGCCGTGTTATCTTAAAACATGCGGCTTTCGATGGCCTTGTATAAAAAAGGTAATTTTCCCACTGCTATTATAAAAGTTTAAGAACATTGCCTATATACCATCCAATAATAAATACTCTATAAAAGTGTGACGTGATCATGCTAGAAAAAGAGAGCTTAACACCGAAAGCCATGATAGAAACTTTTAATCAGCATAATCTCGCTGCATAACTGTTGCGTCATATTAAAGAACTCTAAATTCCACATTAATAGAACAGCTATCACGTTAAAGTTATGCCATCAGTTCGCCTCTGGCATGTCCGCACTTGACACCCCATGTTGTCACGCATCACGCAGACGGCAGCTGAAGTGGGAGAAGCCGCCTCGGCGTCGGAGCAGCTGTGCGACGCCGGCCGTCCGAACTAGTGTGCTTCAGCGGGCTGGTCGAAGGCACTGCTGGTGACGGTGGTCAAGACCAGGCCCGTGATAAAGAGGAAGCACATGGCGTTCCCGGGGACGACCGGCGTGACCGAGACGGCGGCGAACGCAAGGAAAGCACCCAAGGTGGCGAGCGTCGGCGTGAGCACAAACGGCAGCCAAGCTTGATCCGGCACTTTAGCGGCTGCGCGATCTCGTTCATGGCTGCCGCGTCCGAGGGAGTCCAGGCCAACCGTGCCAGCTCCGGCGACGACGGTTCTACATCCATGGTCTATCCGGTGCTTCGAAGGCCTAGAGCTTCTCGTGACGGGGCCCCTGATTTCCGTCGTGGTTTCGATAGGTCGACCGGCCTGCTTGCGAACTCCCTGGACGCCAATGCAAGCAGGGAAGGAGCCCAGCCACATGGATGTAGCCGTAGATGTAGAGTCAGCCACCTAAAATGGAACTCTGGCACGTACGGTCTTCTTTGTCTGCCTCAAAACACGAGCGCTTTAAAAGAAGATGATGATGATGATGATGATGATGATGATGATGATCACCCTGATATGTTTAGAGCATACCCACTCATGGGGATTGACTAAGAGTCGGGCAGATTTTAAATATGTGTTAAGGCAGTAAACCTAAATATATATAATTTTGATTAATAAATTAGAGCGAGGAAAGCTCAAAACGATTTAGTCGACAGTCATTTAAGAAAAGGTAAATACAATATAAATGAGGCAATAAAGGAGGAATGAAATGAATAATACAATCAACAATGAAATCTGTATGATTCAAAAAATAAAATTTTCTCGGGCGATGCGCACATTCCTGTGTAAGTGCCTAAGCAATGGCGCCCGGTAATACCGCAGCACTGGAGCGTTCAATGGCAGGCCGAGCTGTCGCACTGTAATTTCCAATGTCATTTTTTTCTCGGGGAGGAGAAACGGCGGCATTCTATTAAGTAGTGTCCAATGATTTCTAATCAGTTTTAAAAGTGCCACAAAGGTGAAATTGCCATACCAGATAGATACACGTATAAATTTATTGGCGGGACTCGACGACGCACACTCGTTAATGTCACTTACGTCTGTCAGGTATTCGAAAATTTCCTGCTCCAAGGGAAGTGGTGTAGTCCCGAGGATGATGTTTTCGTATGTTTCTCTTTTCTTTTTCTAATTCTACACATCCCACAAACATACCCTGTGAACTCCCCAGAGCCGCTCTTTCTGTCAGCGGCAATATTTGCAATGATCTTTTGAACTCTGCTTTCTCTGCCCAATGCGCCTCTTTCGGTATTCGTTTCCGATTAATCTTTAGACTGGAATTGTGCGTCATGGAGAGTCACCAAAGCAGATAAGTTAAATATAACATGACCTATAAAGTTAACCTCCACAATCGGTGGGGTGAAGTTCTCTGTATCGTCAGAATTCCTCCTTCCACAAGCATGACACATCATCTTCGCCTAATGACGCACACAGTTAAAAGCTACAGGCCACAAAGAGGCGCTTGAGTCATCCGCCACATCTGTTGCTATAACTCTGGCAAACTTCGTATCATTTAGAACCCCACCTTTGCGTTCAACCTGCGCGTAGAATTTTTTCAACATTGTTGAAAAAAAAAACTGAGCTAACAGAAATCCTTCTCAAGCATTGATGTACCGGTAGCCGAAAGCTAGACCTCAAAAGTATAAGGACGTTTACCAGGCAAAAAAAAATATTCTTAAATAATATTCGGCTAGATTAACTCAAAAAAAGTTTTCTACTCATCCAAAAGTCGCGCTGTAATGCTTTGATTTTTGAAGCGGCGCTGCGCGCTGCAGCCTGACGTCAACGTGGCATTAATTTCCCCCAACACGGTTAAAAATAAAATTAGTATATAGCTAGCGAACAGATCTGTTTACTAGTTTCCTGTGTACCTTCTTACTATATCGCTGTACTATAGCCAACACGTTCCAATACTAGTACGTGCCGCCGTTACTATCAAGAAAGATGGTTTTGTGGTTTTGCTATAGTTAACAACTATGCTAGTAACACTAGCTAACGACTATTGGTTTTGCGAAGCAACGGCTAGGCCTCAATTGTGTCGCGTGGCGATACAGCGACGATTGTCCATAAGTAACAAAGATAGAAGATTTAATTGAGAACGATAATTTTTGCTGCCGGTGACTCATAGCAGAGGCGGACATCCAAATGTGTGCTAGTAACGCTGGAAATATAATTATTTAACACATTTTCACTAACTAACCAAATTATTGATTGTTGTGAGTGGACGTTGTTATTGCATAACTGAAGTCATGCGCAACGCAAAGCGCACCCTCTTTATAGAAATGCAGCTGTTATCCTCACTTTCGATGAATGTGTCCTGAAGGCCTCCAATGAAATGTCTTCCTTTTCCTGTTCACAGTTAGGCGCACTGCATTATTCTCATTCCCTGAAGATCGTGCGCGTTTTAAATCAAGCAAAAAAAAAAAAAGATCGGTCTTATATGGCAGATTGTAGAAGGAGGACGAAGTGACTGCGAGCCAGAACGCTATTTTTCTAGCTCAGATATCTTCGGAAGTAGCAAGCTGCCCATCAAACTGGTATCAAATTTCAAAGTGTGAAACGATTTTTCGCTACTTTACGAAGCACTTTTGCCCGAGCCACGCCGACGCCTCGTTAAGACGCTGCGCACGCCTATAGAGCCAAGCTTAGGCAAGCTACCGTCCGCCAGGCCAAACAATGCCCAAGCACTATTCACCTGTTTTTCGCCAAACAAGGAGGTCCAGGCCGAAGGAGAGAGAATGTTCCCCGAGGAATTCCGTGGAGTAGCTGGCTGGCGCATGATCGGCTGCAAAACCCTGTCCGGCTCCAGCGCATCGCGGGATAACCTAACGAAGCCTACTGCCGCAACGTCGAGGGAGACGGTCGACAATCGCCGCGACGCCCGCGTAGCGTTAAACAAGTACTCAAGGCCAGCAGAATGCCGGCCTTCCCGAAGAACGACATCAAGTTCGACTCCAGTCTCATAAAGACGGGAACTGCTCAACGAGGGATAAAAAATAAAAAACCTGCTCGACGCTCCAAGCGCACATGGTGTTTAAAAAATATATCTGCTGCACGCACGTGTAGGCAGAACGGCGGACATGAAACGACTGGCCTTTGCTGAGCCGGGCTGATCAGGTAACCTAGCCGGCCATTATACAGGCCCGTGGCTTCTAATCTGTCGCACGTAAAAAGTAGCATGCAGCCAGTTTCGTGCTCGCGTGCTGCTGTGTGCTGGCGCCCCATCCTGGTGATTCCACAGACGTGGAAGACGTGACAGCGGGACTTCCCTCAGAAACTTGTTAACCACACCTTCAAGGATTTCGTCCACGTAACGCTGTCCAGTCAATGCGTGATCAAAGAAAATTTTAAATTAAATTATATTGATTATGAGGCCCGGTTGATCTGATTATGAGGCACGCCGTAGTGGGGGACGCCGGAAATTTGGACCACCTGGGGTTGTTTAACGTGCACCTAGATCTAAGTAAACGGGGGGTTTCGCATTTCCCATCGAAATGCAGCCACCGTGGCCGGGCTCGGGGGCTGCATTGGACTTGACTGAAGACACTCTGTTGCCGGACAACATTCGGTGGCTACGTCAAAATCGCTGCGGTTTGCGTGCGGTCCGCCGCCAAAACTGACGCGGGAAAAGCCTCGGCGATTTGTTGGACCGCGAGGGCTGCGATCTTGCGAGGGTCAACGGCGGTCCGCACGAACTGGTGACACCATATCACATGATGCGCGGACGGCGGTCCAGAAGAGCAATTTTGTCCGTCGTGTGCATCGGCCTTTATCACATCTGCTGTGGTTTTCGTGATGACCGACGTTGGAATTCTACGGCAGACATCCGTTATATCCTTGTGTTGAGGTAATGTGACGTCCATCTCGATCATGTAACCACGATCTTTCACATAACCCCAAATTAAGAAATCGAGTGGAGAGAGGTCAGGTAACCTAGCCGGCCAATTACAGGCCCGTGCCTTCCAATCTATTGCACATAAAAAGTCGCATACACCTAGTTTCGTGCTCGCGTGCTGCTGTGTGCTGGCGCCCCATCCTGGTGATTCCACAGACGTGTAAGATGTGGCAACGGGACTTCGCTCAGAAACTTGTCAACCACTCCTGCAAGGATTTCTTCCACGTAACGCTGTACAGTCAGTGCGTGATCAAATAAATCTTCAATTAAATTGAACTTAAAACAATAAAGTACATTACATTAAATTTGGGGTTTTACGTCCCAAAACCACGATCTGATTATGAGGCACGCCGTAGTGGGGGACGCAGGAAATTTGGACCACCTGGGGTTGATTAATAAGGTTCACCTAGATCTGAGTGAACGGGTGTTTTCGCATTTCCCCCCACCGAAATGCAGCCGCCATGGCCGGGTTTGGATCCCGCGACGTCTTGCTTTGCAGCCCGACATCAGTGATCGAAGAAGATGAGACGGATTATAGCACCGGCGGGAATTCCGAACCACACACTGAACGACCACTGCTACTGGTGCCGAGTGCGCTTTACCCTGTGTGTATAGGAGGCACTTCAAAGTGTGCATTACGCAAAGATACCTGGCCATTTATGGTAAAATTAGCTTCATCTGTGCACATGATGTCGCTCAGAACGTCTGGTGACTCATCGCATTTTGTGACGACCCAATTCGAGAAATCTAGATGAATCCGCAGGTTCCTGTCTTCCAAGTATTGGTACAGGTTAAGGTGGTACGGGTGATATGCCGAGTCATTTAGAAACCTAAAAACACATGACTTCAAAATTGGTACCTGGGCGGCCACGTCCTATATGCTAGCACGAAGGTTTGAGGCCATAGATGCTAGAACATCCTTGAGTAGGCTAAGACTCAAGGACTGAGTCCTCCGCCGCTGCTTCTGGAAGTTGCCCCTTTGTCTTAGGTTTTCATAATTTCTGATGACTGTCGATGCGTTCGGTCTACCGCCACACTTCCATGACTGATACATGTATATTTGCACCCTTCCTCTTGTTGCCATTTGCAGCTCCCAAGGCAAGGATCATGTTTTCGTTCTGCACATTAAGGAAAGACATGGCGGCTGGAACGAAACAAAATGCACCTTTAAGCCTGTGCACTGATGTTGTCTATTCGCTTTTGTGGTGCCAGCATTTGTGGCAATAAAAGAAAAAAGAAAAATAAACCATCCGTGCACTTTAAGCAAAGACAACAGCTATCACAGTTTGTTTCCAACCAACACCAAACGCGATGTTTTGCTTCAGCCAGGGCGCTAGAGATAAGGCACTTGCTCTATCGGGGTGCTTTTCTTTATTTCCTTTATTTCGTTCTGACTAACTCAGATGGAGCTTGTTCGAGGGCGCTGCTTTATGATGCAGATGGCAGCGCAATGAGGTGGTATTTTTCACCTTTCGCTGGGTGTATTTATCAGTGGGAAAAAATTAGTACGCAATTAGTACGTCGCTGAAAATATCGCAATTAGATGTCCCTTGGCGGTGCCTACAAATGCTTCACTGACACTTAGTTAATTAGGATAGCACGTCGCGAGTTAGATAATAAATTACAATTACCTAATTGAATATCAGTAATGAGAAGTTACTGGCAGCTACTCCACTGTACCGGAAACAACATGCACTAGGTTTCCTTCGAGTAACGCAATTGCTCCATTTCTGAATCTGGGTGCACGGAAGTACATTGGGGCGCCCTGTTTATATTTATGACCTCTGCGTGCAGGTGACGATCTTTTCATCGCTCATAAATATTGCAAATCATTAGAAGAGCTCTTTTTTTTCATGAGTCGTTACTATTGCTTACTGGAAAGAGAAGCAATAGTGAGACACATATCATTCACGTGCATTTCACACGCCGTTGATAAAAGACTTTGCCGAAGGGGTCACTGAAGTGCGCAGGTTTTTTTCAGGGTCAAAGAAATACGCAACACAAGTTGAAGCAGATGAACATACAGCAACATATTAATTCGCTAGGCATAGGCTATCCATACCTTTAGAAATATCTTTTGGCCACGGCGGCCGCATTTCGATGGGGGCGAAATGCGAAAACACCTCTGTAGTTCAATTACGGAGTGCCTCATAATCAGAAAGTGGTTTTGGCAGTTAAAACACCTTTTTTTTAAATCTTTTATTTGGTTAATTGCTTCTCTTTCATCAATATAATAAACTCTGTATTGTGTGCATATTTAAATATATTGTGTATGTGCGTCATGTTTAAAGTGGAAATTTAAAACATTATTGAAGTGAGAAAATACGGACGAGGTAGCCGGCGCTGGTGCTTCTAATGCGCTTGTCATCCAACTGTCAGCATTTGCAGAAAGAAAGCGACAGTATTAATTAAAAGCCGTGCACGTCCGCGCCAACACGGATGCAGTAAGCTATTAGCCACAATAAAATTTTTGGTGAAAAGGGCCAGGCAAGTCAAAACAAACCTCAAATGATGTGGATGACATTACTGTGCCAATGACATTTGGGGGGAGGGGGGAGGTAGGTTTCGGCATCACCGTAGTGGGTGGGGGGAGGGGGGGGTGTAGGGGCAGAGTGCCCCCTCCGGGAAAACTCCGGAGGGGGCATCTGCCCCCTGCCCCCCGTTGTCGGCGCCTATACCGCGTACTGTATCGTTCCAGTCCTTCTCTACAATTCCTACATATAAACCAGGAAATGTTGATTGCGGTAATTTTTTTACCTCGTCGCCTCTGTCTTCTTGTGCACGCTCTTCCAATTGACCTCGTGTGTGAATTAGTTCTTTTTTTGTATGGTGAGCAATGAGTAGCGGCATGCAGAAACAGATTTTTAGGGGCGTTCAAGAGAAACGTAGAGTTCGCCGCAACTAAAGGCAACATGGCCGCCCAGCGCCAGATTGGCCTTTCTGAGAAAAGCTTGCGATATTGGCGTCCATAAAAAAGAAAACTGTCGGCGTAAAAGCCACGTGAAGTGTCCATATCGTGGGTGTCGTGTAGTGAATCCACAGTTTGCGGAGCTTCTATGGAAGGAAAAGCTACAACGTCCTTAGAAAAGTAAACATGTCTGGGCGATTCTTTTTATTGCCATAGCAACTACATCGACACTCCTGGCCCATTGATGCCGTCGGCATCGCCGTTCGCGTCGTCGTGATGTTCGGTATGAAGTCTAAAGTCGAGAACACGCTCGATGCGCGCCGTATACGGTATGTGCGAGTGAAAGCACGCGATGGGAGCCGACGCTCGCGCACTCAATAGAGTGTTTTAGTTGAGCGTCATTACGGTACGCTCCGCTCCGAGTCGCCCCGCTAAGCCACAGTGGAGCGGCGGGCGATTTTGACGTTTTAGTTATACATTTGGCGTAGCGGAGCGGACTTTTCGTAGTTGCAGCACCCTCTATCCAATCTAAGGGTAATTAAAGAAAATAAAAACACCCCATTCATAAATTTTATATAGTAAAACGTATATATATATATATAACTTATTCGTCCGTGAAGTATGTAGACGTATGCTTGTAATGCGTTACCGGTCCATATTATCCAGTGGAAAATATAGCACCGTCGTGGGGAACCACGTGGTAGCCAGCGAACTTGCTTTTTGCATCCTATCCAATCCTTTCTGACGCCAACGCTAGCTAAGGTGCTGCGCAGCCCGCTCAGCTCAGGCAGCTTGTAAGCGGACTGTGCTCATCGCTCCGCTAGCTCGCTTGCGGCTAAGCGGAGGGCGCTTGCGCATTCGCGCTTCCACTGCGTTTAGCTGCTGAGCGGAGCGTAATTACGCCAAACTAAAACACTCTAAACTTGCACGCGCGAGGAAGGACAGCGGAGAGCAAACGCGCCGTCTTCCGTCGCGCGAAAGGCCATGGGGAGATATGAGGGAGGGAGGGGGGAGGTGTTGTACTGCGGCAGCAATTGCACATTTCGCGACCGGGCGCAAGCGTAACTGACGGTGGCGGTAAAAATTAGTGCGCGAAAGGGAAGAAAGTGGGGAGGCAGGGCGGGAAGGAACGGGGGCGGCTTCTGCCCCGCAGCAACTGCATACTTTGCGCGGTAAAGCGTGGTTGCGCACGTCGTATCTTGACGGCGATCTGCAGACGGCTCATACCATTGTGCGTGCTGTGTTATCGCCCTTCAATTTGCGTTGAAGCGATAGACAGCGCGAAGGTCATTTGCTGCGGCGGTTGCTGCTGCAGCACTTGCTCACGCCAGCCTTTTGACAGCGAGTTTCCGCGGTCATCGACTGTGATGCGATCATGTTTCACTGTGCGCCCTGACATCATACTGGTTATTTCAGTTGGTAAGCGAATGTTTCTACGTTTATACGGCCGATAAAAGTACTATGCTTACTTCGTATGGCTGTCTGCCACTCTGCTATCGCAATCGATGCTTCGCCTTTCGGGCGAAACTGCGACTTTTTTTTCACATTTTTCACTTCAACGTAAGGGGTATGGCTATTATCTAGTCTAAACGGTATGATACGTATTCTAGGAGCGCTACATTATCATGCTAGAAAAAAAATAAATTATGGGGTTTAGCTTGCCAAAACCACTTTATGATTATGAGGCTCGCCGTACTGGAGGAGTCCGGAAATTTCGACCACCTGGGGTTCTTTAACGTTCACCTAAATCTAAGTACATGGGTATTTTCGCATTTCGCCCCCATCGAAATCGGCCACTGTGGCTGCGATTCGATCCCGCGACCTCGTGCTCAGCAGCCCAACACCATAGCCACTGAGCAACCACGGCGGCTATCATGTTAGAAAAGCAGAGCATGACAACGAAGGCCGCGATAAAAAGATTTTATTAGCGCAATATCATTGCTTAATTCTTTTGTCACATTGCAAAAAAATAAAAACAGGTTCAATAAAACAGCAACGACGTTGACGCCATGCCATCAGTTCGCCACGGGCACGTCCGCACTTGAAGCCTCAAATTGTCACGCATCACGGAGGCGGCAGCTGAAGTGGGAGAAGCCGCCTCGGATTCGGGGCAGCTGTGCGAAGCAGGGAGCCCAAACCAGTGTGCTTTAGCGGCTCGTAGAAGGCGCTGGCATCGGTGGTCAAGACCTGGCCCGTGATGAAAATGAAGCACATGGCGTTCGGAGGGACCGCCGGCGTGACCGAGACGCGGCGAACGCAAGGAAAGCGTCCAAGGTGGCGAGCGTCGGCGTGGGCAGAAATTGCAGCTTAGATTGAGCCGGTACTTTGGAGGCGGCGCGATCTCGTTCATGGCTGCCGCGTCCGAGGAAGTCCAGGCCACCGCCGCCAGCTCCGGCGCCGACGGTTCTGCATCCATGGTCTACCTGGTGTTTCGAAGGCCCAGAGCTTCTCGTGACGGGGCCCTTGCTTTCTGCCGTGCTTTAGGTAGGTTGACCAGCCTCCTGGCGAACTCCTTTGACGCTTATGCAAGTTACAAAGGTGTCGTGCCAGATGAAATGGAACCTTGGCGTGCACGGTCTGCTTCTTCTGCCTCAAAGCACGAGCACCTCTGCTTCCTCTTCTTCTCCTCTGAACGTGTGATGCATACCCACTATGGTATATTGGCTATGGGAGGCTCAGGTGAATAATGCTTGATAATGGAAAAAAATTAACAGAATATGGCAAATCGAAAAGCCCGTTTTTCACACTACGATATTAAAAACTAATGTTGGATGGGAAACGCTACGCATATGACGAAGCCAATGAAAGTATTTATGAAATGCGCAGAACGCATACACTTAGCACAACTCTTCGTTCTGGCCGTAAGTTACAGCCAAGTTAGGGTCATCCGAGGGGAGGTGCCTTAAAAGATTGCGGCTGTTCAGTTCTTTTTACTAACATTCGTAGTTTTTTTGCTAAGCAAAATGAATTATGTGCAGTTACTAACGACTGTAATGCTGACAACATTGTACTCACAGAAACATGGTTAAATAGCAAAATAACAAACCCCAAACTGTTTGAGTGCGACAAACAATACGCTGTTTACCGAAGTGACCGAACAGGCAGAATTGGTGGTGGCGTTCTGCTCGCCGTTAAGGAATGTATTAATTGTTTTTGTGTGACCATTAATACGAATTTAGAGCTAATTTGGTGCTGTATAACTATTACTTTTAAGAAAATAATACTGGCTGTGTGCTACCGAACCCCATCAAGCGACTCATCCTTTTGCGATGACTTATATGATTGTTTAAATACGATTACCATGCGTTTCCCCGAAACTGAAATTATACTATTAGACGATTTTAATTTTCCTAACATTGTCTGGTCACATGTCAATCCCTTTTCTAATCCTTCGTCGGCCGAGGCCAATCGGTTCATTTCCATTTATTCTGACTTCGGCTTATCGCAGATCGTCAGACTTCCAACACGTGTAGAACAAAACACATCTTCACTCCTGGACCTAATTCTAACGTCATCGCCAGATAACTTTTCTGTGGTGACGCACATGCCCGGACTGAACGATCATGACATCTTGCATTTTACATTTACAACAACACAACAAAAAACATACCGACAGCGGAAAAAGTTCCGAGATTATGAAAAAGCTAACTATCAAGCCATCAACACAGAACTATGCATACTTCTCGACACTTTCCTACCACTTCCTCTGCAACTCTCCGTAGAAAATAACTGGTCTATTTTCAAAAATAAAATAAGTGAGCTTATCACCAAACACGTGACCGTTCGATCCGTCTATACTAACAATAAAGCACGATGGTACAGCACATATCTGAATCGGTCATCCAACAGGAAAAAACGTTTATTCCGTACAGCGAAACATTCCTCAAAACAGACACATTGACTAGCATACAAACACGCAGCAATTTCATATATTAAAGCCCTAAGGTGAGCCAAATTTTCATTCATTAATTGTACACTTTCAAATTTATTGAAGACTAATCCAAAGCGCTTCTGGGAAACCATACGAGGAAATAACCATAAAACTGGAATATCATTACTGACAACTTCTGGGGACCCAGTACCCGACCTATTGTGTTCTACTGTGCTTAACAATACTTTCACTCAGTCATTCTCATCACCTCAGATCCCTGATCCGATGCCTGAGATAAATTCAACTAACTACCACTTCATGGATCCCATCGTTTTCGACTCAACCGGTATCAAAGCCATATTACAGAAATTAAAACCTAAAGCATCATGTGGGGTAGATGACATTAATAATATATTCTTACAAAACACAGCGGAATACTGTTCAATCCTACTGGAATGCATTTACTCACAATCTTACAACTCTGGCACCTTACCGTATGATTGGAAAATTGGCGAAGTAATCCCCATTCACAAAACTGGACCAACCCATGATCCACAGAACTATAGACCTATTTCACTTACATCTGTACCATGCAATGTTAGGGAGCTTATGATATACACGCATCTAGTTAATTTTCTTGAAAATAACAACTTCTTCACAGTTATGCAGCATGGTTTCCGTGATCACTTCTCCTTTGACACTCAGCTCATCCTCTTCACTAATGACCTACATGCCAATTTAGATTCTGGTTTTTTAACAGACTGTATATTTCTCGACTTTTCCAAAGCGTTTGACAAAGTGAACCATGCATTGCTTCTTCATAAATTAAATGTTCTAAACATACACCCCTCCGTAATTGATTGCATTCGCGCGTTTCTGACATCACGTGTTCAATTTGTAACCACTAATGACGCTAACTCACCTTTAGCTCCAGTTGACTCCGGCGTCCCGCAAGGGTTTGTGCTCGGTCCTTTATTATTCCTAATTTATATTAATGACTTGCCCACTCACGTTTCCTCGAACATTTGTCTATTTGCGGATGACTGCGTCTTGTATCGTAAGATAACTAATTTTTCAGATATTCTACTAATTCAGGAGGATCTCCATAACATAAATGAGTGCTGTCGTACATGGCGCATGCAATTAAACATCAGAAAGTGGAAGACTATGAGGATTTCTCATACTAACGTGACCTGCGCCACCTATACGCTAAATAACATCCCACTAGAATGTGTAACGTCATATCGGTACTTGGGGGTTCACATTGCCAGCAATCTATCCTGGAAAACTCATATTGATCACATAACATCCAAGGCCACTCGTACAATGGGATACTTTCGTCGGAAATTTTCTCTAGCACCATCATCGCTAAAACTCTTATTGTACACAACTTACATTCGTCCACAAATAGAGTACGCATCATCAGTATGGGACCCTGGTCATGACACCCTCAAACAGTCTCTAGAGGCATTACAGAATCGATCAGCCCGTTTCATTCTCACCAACTACCAAAGAACTGCGAGTGTCACTAACATGAAAGCTCTCCTACACCTCCCACTGCTATCAACCCGTAGAAAACTATCTCGCATATGTCTTTTCCATGAAATCTACTACCACAACACATATTTAGGTTCTATCTTTGTTCAACCGCCACCATACATTTGATCTCGCATTGACCATCGCCAAAAGGTAAACATTCCGCACTGCAACACCGTCGGCTTTTTATATTCCTTTCTTCCCCAAACGAGCAAAGATTGGAATAACTTACCCGCATTACTTAAGCATAACTGACACCAATAACTTTAAAAGCACACTTCAAAGTTTCATGTTATAAATTGATGTTGCGTTTGTTTGTTCTGTATAATAACTGCTTTTATGCCATAATGTTAAGTTATGGCTTGTATTATTATATGCTATGTTCTTTCCTTTCCATTTTTGTTACGCCATGTATTTTTGCCGCGCTTACAAGTTTCTATTTTCCATTCTTAATATTTTGTATACGATGTTTTTTTTTGCCATATTGTTTGCCTTCCTTCCTTATTTTGTGATTTGCCTCTGTATTTACCTTGCCCCTCCCCTCTGCAATGTACAACCGTACCTTGAGGGTATGATAAATAAATAAATAAAATAAAAGTGTAGAAATTAAATTTCACAATTTCACGTGGTCGCATTAAAATGTATGCTGTAATTTGTGTCTGTATTTCTTATTTTATCGTAATGCTCCAGATTTCTATAGCTTGCCTACGATTGTCAATTTGACGTCAATAAGCTCTTATAACCTCTAACCCTAGTCGCACGCTAGGCTATCTGCGCACAAACATTCACGCCGTTCCTGCATCTTTAAAGCTGATGCTCTACAAAACACTTTTTCGCTCAAAATTAGAATATGCCTCGGCCATCTGGGATCTCCCTCAAGCATCACTGACCCTCTCCTTCGAAGGCATTCCCAGAATGGTGCGTCCAGCATTATTCTATCTAATCACTCTCGTCATGCTAGCGTAACACTCGCGAAGCCAAGCCTTAACATACCGGAGCTTTCAGTACGTCGAGCATACAGGCACTTCTGCTTTTCCACAACATTTACCACAACCCGGTATTCAAAGAGAAACCCCTTCGTACTTTTCATCCCGCTGCGATCACCTTCATAAAGTTTTGCCATGTTGTCATACGAACGCGTACTATTACTCGTTTTTTTTCTCGTGCGTGCAATGACTGGAACAACCTTCCCGCGTCGGTCGCCACTACAGACGTATCGAAGTTCAGGATTGCTGTTCTCCGTGCCATCTGACAAATCTTTTATTAATTGTTCTGCATTATCTTTCTGTGTATCTACCACTCCGTTCTGTAACGCATACGGGCCTTGAAAGTATGTAAAATAAATAAATAAATAAACAAATAAATGACTCTACAGCATGTTCGTAAATTCACTGCTTATGAGTGGCCTGCACGGACACTAGGCAAACGTGAAACGTCTAGGTCAGGGGCGTAATAAGGGGGGCGGGCGCTTATAGGGCTTCAGCCACCCCCCCCCCTCCCAAAAAAAAAATTTTTTTTGTGCTGTCCATGCGCCGCCGACCAAAGCGACCCCCGGCGCCGGAAACCACTCTGGATTTTGTCTAGGATGTCTTTCTGACGCTCGAAAAGACATTTAACCGCGAAGATTGCGAACTCGGGCTGGATTTCGTGGCAACGCCCATACACCGGGAGTCACATAACGCCAAGCACTCCCATCCGAGCACAAAGTTTCAAGGGCGCTTTGATGGTGAGCGGGGTCGCCGCGGCATCTCACTGAGGCCACGGAATCTATGGAGCGCATGGATATCAATTGCGAAACTTTGTGGGTATAAATCCCATAAGCTTTTGATGTGAAAGGTGCATTGACATTTCCAAAGTAGTGCTTAAGATGTTCAATTGCGGAACTTTGTGGGTTTAATGTTGTTATAAACATTTGACGTCAAAGTTCTATTGACATTTCTAAAGTATTACGTCGGAACATACAATGAGACAAGCCAAATCAGACGAGCAGACAAGCAGACGAGTTGACAAAGCACGCAGCGAGGTCAAATGAGACGAAGAGTTGGGGTGGTTCATTTGTGCCGTCATGTGACATAAAAAAATAAAAACATTTTTTTTATCCTACGCCAGAACATCCATGTGAAGACACTAAGGCCAGCCAAAGTAACTACGTTCTTATTTATTTTTTCTACTTTGACTTTTATTCGCGAGGACGAATTAAGCCTCTTCGATTTTTTTTCTTCTCGCTACCCTACCCGCGGGCTGCAAAAAGCCAACTAGAGCGCATACTTTTTTCCCGTATGGCCCCGACCACCGCACGGTGCACTTCGGTGCGCGTTCGGTTTGCTCTGGCCGAGTGGATTTTCACCTGACAGAGTTTTGGACGCTTTCTGGCTAGCAGACGAGAAAAAAAAACAATGGTCGCTCGCCGTCATCACTGTGGGGACTAGAAGGACTGCACCGCGTTCCTTGAGCGGAACCTTTCCGGAAAGTCTTGTTTCGCCGGTATAGGATACTGAGCAGTATGCGTATGGTTCTGAGTGGACCAAGCGTCTCATGTTTTCTTCGGTATTCCTTCAGTAGCCCCATTAGGTGCCCAAAGTAGGCATTCGATTTTGGCCAACGTACTTTCCTATGCACTTTTTTTTCATTTCGGTGCCTCCGCCCCACAGAAAAAAAAACATTGTTGCGGCGCAGCGAATTGTCGCATCGCGAAAGTTCGATTTTGATACTTATTTTGCGGAAAGCAATGGGCGACGGGACGCTTCCATTGCCGGATACGTTTATTATATTATTGCGAAAGCAACTATATGGACACTCCAGGCGCATTACTGCCGTCGCCGTCGCCCTCATGTTTCGTATAAAGTCCAAGGATGACAACACCGTGACCACGCGCTGCATGCTGTATGTGCGAGTGAAAGCGTAGGAGGGGAGGTAGAATGGGTGAGCCGACGATGGTGGCTCAGTCTTGTGTGCGCAAAGGAGAAAAGCGGCGAGCAAAGCGCCGCCTTCCGTCGCGCGCAATACATCGGGGGGAGTGGATGGAATAGGGCGGAATCTAGATTCTGTGAATCTATGATTGTGCAACATGTTTATTTGCCTTGTTTGACGCATTATATACAGTTACTTTTTATTACATACGTAGACTCATTGGAGACTTATACGTATACTTAAATATCTTGTTTCGAGGTTTTGTGTATACATGCATGCAGTGAACTTAGTTTCCAGTGACACTTTTTTGTCCTTTATGAAGCCGTATTTTCGCATTTGTATATCCCATTGTATCTTTGCATTTCTAATGTGTGAGGGCGAGTCAAATGAAAGTCAGCCTACTCTAACCGCGCAATAATGGTTCGGTTCATTATCTGCGAGGCATGCGCGTAGGAGAACGGAGTGTCTGATTTACAGAAGTGACACGCAGGTGTGAAAATAAATGTTGTTCTATGCTCTCATACACTGGGTTGAATATGGTTGCGTCACATAATGGATGCTTCGAAAGTTGAACAGCTCGGTGTCGCGAAGTTTTTGACAGCTGAAGGTGCTTCCAAAACAGAAATTAATCGCCGTACGGCTGCCGTGTACGTTGAACACTATATTTCATTGACCACTGTGAAGGGTTGGAGCAAACGGTTCAAAGGACGTTGCAAAGACATTCCAAGACCGGGGCAAAACCATCATGCAATCACCCCCCACACAACTTCAAAGGTTCATGAGCTGATGAAACAAGAACGGAGGAAAAGCATCAATGAACTGGCAGACCGTCTGAACATCAGTCACTGTTCCGTTCACGCCTTTATTCATGAGCTTCTCGGTTATCGGCTCTTTGGTGTGCAATGGATCCCCAAGATTTTAATCCATCGGGAGAAGACGGAGAATTTTCGCGCTGCCTTGACTCATCTGATCGCGTATCACAATGAGGATGACGACTTCTTGTTTGGAATTTTGATCGGGGACGAGCCTTGGTGCCACTACTACGAGCCTGAAACACGACGGCAAAGCTTACAGTGGAAACAGTCGAATTTACCACGCCCAAAGAACGCAAAGCCTATCATTTCCGCTGGAAAGGTGTTGTTGACTTTTTTTTCGATCGTCAGGGTCCATTAGTGGTAAAATTTGTTAAATATTGAGAGGCTATCAATTGTTTCCGATATTGTGAAACGCCAGAACGGCAGCGTGTCGCAATCAAGAACGAACAACTTGGAAAATTAACGAATGGGGTCATCTTGTTCCACGACAATGCCTGTCCCCACGTCGCTTATGTGGTTAATACAAAACTGGCAAAGTTCAAGTAGGAAACGCCGCAACATCCGCCGCACAGCTCAGACCTGTCACCTTGCGACATCTACATTTTGGGGTAACCGAAAAAACAGCTCATGCGAAGCAGATACAGATTTTTGAAGCAGCAACCTAAGGAGTTTTATAAGACGGGAATCACGCGACTCGTTAGTCAATGGGACAAATGTCTAAATTCTCATGAAGACTACTTTTAATTAAGTACCCCGTTGTTGGCTGACATTCATTTGACTTGCGCTCGTACATCTTGCAGAACTCCTGCTTTTTATACGTGCTCTGTGTCGCGACTATAACTTCGGTGCAATAACTCACGATACACGACAGGGGACAGCTACTCCTGCGTAATACATTGGAGCAAACGACAGCGTCATTGAGATTTTTCACTGGCCATTGCATATATACAGGAATGTAAGCCCGGTTCTTGAATGACAAAGTTTCATTAACATATTTGTCCTCAACTTGTTCAGTTCATTGCCTTTTAATTTTCCATATTAGCGGCATGCACTGCTTTCCTGGTTTCGAACTGATATAGTTCTAAAGTTCGTGTGGTACTTTCTTTACTCAATAAATAGACAAAAATATGGATGCATTCATATCAGTTATTTTGGGCAAAATTTTTGGCCCATACGAGTATATTCTATTACGAAAAAAATACATATTTTATTGGTTTGACAGTGCGTAGCGTTCAAGAATTCGTTTGCAGCATCTTTGGCAGTGAGAATGCAGTTATTATTCATGTATTTGATCCCTCGACAAATTGTTTAAGAGGAAGCTTTAGCTCGGGCCCAATCCGACGCGGCCTATTCAAATACTTGTAAAACGCAGAAACGCTTTTCTGAGATAATCTTGCTCATCGCTTTTATTGAAATTGGTTGCATTTGAGAGAGAAAGTTAAATCCTAGTGTCTGTTGGACACAGAACTTCGATTTAGGGCCTGAATTTTGTTTTAAATATTTTGAAAAATTCGAAAGTTTGAAAAAATAGAAGCACGGCGTTTACAAACTAATAGCTATGAATGAAGAACAGATATTGTGGTTCTGTAAACGGCATCTATTATAACAGTCAAAGCAGACAAGTTTGTTATGTCAATTTGTATCTTATGCGAATTGGTTACGTTGTGCACAAGGATTCTGAAAAAACCGTATTTCCACTATACAGAATTTTTTTTTAGATTCATGTGTAACATATCTATTTTGTCCGCTGTAGATGTACTATTAGATGCAATTCACAGAATTGTGATATCATTTTTCATTGTTGAGTCACGGAGTTTTAAACATGATAGTTTCGTTTTCTGAAAATTTTCGATTTTGGCCAATTTTTATAAATAAGTGACCACCTCAATGAAAACTTCGAAACCAGCAGTCACTAGAATTAAACTTTTTCTTTTAAATTCAAGAAACCTCCTCCAATTTGTTGAAGTGGTTGCAGGGAAAAACGAATTCCCCTTCTACATTTATTTACATAGGAGCACCGAGCTGAAGCTTCCTCTTAAGGAGGAGGCCGAGCTGCAATGTGGCCCCTCCCCCCCGAACAAAATTTCTGGCTACGCCACTGGTCTAGGTAACTGGTTTACTTCATGTTAACTTGTGTTATAGCGTTGCAAAGCGCCTGCGTTATTTAAAATCCACTCGACACCTTTACTGGGAATTTCAGTGACATTTTTGTCTCACTTCAGCAAAAACTCTTCAAAGAATTTCTGCAACACTGGATTGTAATGGTTCATTATTTGGTGACGGATAATGACGTCTGTCAATGACAAAGGTAACTCTCCCAGAGACATTTTTCAGCCGGTAATAATGCAATGATAATCTGTGTTATATATATATATATATATATATATATATATATATATATATATATATATATATATATATATATATATATATATATATATATATATATATATATATATATATATATATATATATTCGTCACACCGGAAGCGGAAGTGCGATTTCCGTCGTTTGCGACGAAAATCGCAGTCGAAGTGTGACTGTGACCCCCGAATTTCGGCTGCGACAAACCGGTTAGTGGCACCGTATATAATATAACTAAAACAGTGAATAAAAAACATGTAGAGCAGGCTCCATTCTCCCATGCATTCGTTGGCACGCAACGCAGCAAATGAACTGCATTTTCGAGTTTGCTTCGTGCACCTTCGGCAGTTGCCATGAGACAACGTCACCATTTCGGGTCCTCAGAATTTTTTTTGTTAAATAGCATACAAAAATCGCGCATACGGAACAACTTAAATAACTGCAACCTCCGTAAGGGGAAATGACAAGACAGCAAAGTACCCGAAGTCTAAACGTTGTGGCGAACGCGGTACCGTTCAGCTGCATTTTCTTGTCGGTTTTCAAGCGTGAATTTCCCGATGCATCTTGAAAGGTTATCTTACCTCACTAACAAAATAAATTTCACAGAGTAAACGTATAGGCTATCGCACTAAATTCTCTTCGGTATCATTAACTCTGTGGCTTGAATAAACAGCGTCATTAATTAGTTTTGGAATATATCATGCACGTTGCTTCTCTTCACTGGAGAATAATTTTCCATGCACAGAAACCAATAAACATTGAATATGTTGCTGGCTTTGTATCGTTACTGCACCTGAATTAACATTTCCTTTAAACCGTAATTAACTCTACAGTTAGTAAATTAAGTAAATTATTCGCTTGCTGAGGCGACATAGTGGCAACCTACCGTACTGCACCCTCGTGTAAAACTCCTGTAACAATGCGAAAAGCAGACAAACAGCCTCTTCTTGGGGACATGAAACCGTAGAAGACGACACGATAAAGGAAAGTAAATAAACCTGTGCAGCGAAGTCAGCCAGTTGCATGCCTTCCTGAGAATCTTTGAATTTTTATGTACAAACGATTCTTGCACATTCACACCTGAAAAAGTGTACAGAAACATCAATCCCTTACATGTTTCTAATAACAGTTTCTAATAAGCTTATGATCACATATAGTAGTCTGTAAACCCATATAACGATATCCACTGGGATTACTACCTTCATAAGTAATGAAATACCATGGCGCTTGCAAGAACATATCACCCTGGGAATTTGAAAGTAATTTCTGCATTACAACTATGCACAATATGCGGTTTTTTATATAATGGACTACAAACAGCTTTTTTGCAATGACAAACTTATTCCAAGTTTTACCTACATAACAGGCAAGAAAAAAACAACAAATCTGTAGACAAGAAAATTGTTGTTCAAGCTATTCACCTGCCTCTGTGGCTATAGCATTCTCTTGATAACACAAAGCGAGGGGTAGAATTGCCAGTCATGGCAGTCGCATTTCAAGGAGAGTCATAGGTAAACAATCTCCTGCACTTGCATTCAGTTCATCATCCTTTATTGAACCCTTAAACTTCCAAATACTTTGGCATAGGGGGCATGCTTATGCAAAATCTAACACCAATCGAAACCAAAGGGCGCAATTGTATAACAAGCATCTTTTCTGATACTTCGAGAGTGTAAACATTCATTGCACCAATATGTATTTTTCAAAATAACTGCACAAATAAACATGATTAAGCATAGCAATCAATTTATCAGGAAGCTGGTTCTACAGATGTATAAATGTCCCAAGACATGAGTCCTCATACTACATCGTGCACACAGCACCAAGAAAACCATTTTCAAGAGTTGTCCCTGCTGAGAGATATGAGTGGACCTTAAGAAGCAGAAGCTTTCTTACAGGGCATTGTGTAACACCGCTTATGAAAGAATGAAGAGAGCGAAGGGGCTTTTAACAGCAGTACCTCAGGCGACTCTAATAAGAGAGACGATGAGCAAGAAAATTTGTGGTAGAGCACTTAAGTTCAACAGTAACTTTTTGAGAGACAGAAAATGCCGGTGAGAGACAGAATACCGGGTGAGAGTTGGAGGTACATTTGGCCCACCCACACCAACAACACAGGCATACTACAAGTGCTACAGTCTATGGTCTACTACAGTCTATGGGAAAGCTATCATATACAGAAATCGAGAACGATGCAACAAACTCTCCATAACACTGCAGACTTTCTTGGCCAATCTGGCCTCTCGGTTTCTGATAAGTCAGCTTACATCGACGTCGGAATAAAAGACTAGAATCAAGAACTACCCCAGATTGCACATTGCGCTCCACATAGCTGGACAAATATACACGCACGTCAACATCCACAAATCCTCATCTAGTGTAAGACCATGAAGGCAGAGCCAGCACGTGGGTGGAACAATTATGCCATGCCAGGACGCAAATTCCACACCTGGCGAAATGAATAATCTCGAAATCATGGGGAGTGGACGCGTGGATATTATGGGAAATCGCAGATGCTGTACCTGTATCCAAGGTATTGTGCGGTATGAATTACCAGCAGCGCACAAAAAAGGCAACTAATCGAATACAGGCATCGGGTAACAACAGGTCTTTCCAACTTTACCATGCTTGAAGACCTTTATGAGAAAAAGCAAACGAACAAGCACCTAGACCGAGTAAAGTTGCAGCCTGCAGCACAAATACTTTGTCTGAAGAGCTCAGAACTTGGATTAGGAAGGAACAGCGCCAACTAAGCCGATCACGAGAGGGAGAAGAACACAGGACGAGCGCCAACTTTATCTATCTTTATTTCCCGAAAAATCAGCAAATATGAGGAAAATCACGGACATACGCACAATGACCATGATGCATCATCTGCCAAACCGTTCTAGATAGGAAATTTCGTTTTTGAATAGGGTCACGGAATTATCAATACCACAGCTTTTTCCTCTCTGCTTTATATGGAATGCTTGCAAAACATCACGTGCTTTTGCATCCCTGCTTCTGCCAAGAATCTTTATCTCTCCGAACCGTGGTTCACACTTCTTGCAGTACAGGCATTGTTTCCGTGGCGAATTTTCTGCCGCTCGGTCACACGCATTGCAAGTAGCACAATGTTGCGAAAGATGCCCACCTCCTTCTTTCAGCGACCGCACATGTTCAGCTGCACGGTCATTCACGCATCTACCCGTTTGGCTCACCTAGGTTATCCCGCAGGCCAAAGGTATTTCATATACCGCACCGATGCAGCACTTTAAAAACTGTTTTCCATGTTTTTTGGTGCAGCTGCTACTCGTGCCCTCGCTCGCGACACGTGCGCAGAGCTGTGCCTGTTTTCGAGGAGCCGAAAACATGACTGGGACGCCGTGTCTGTTTGCCACCTTTTTCATATTGTGGGCTATCCTATGTACATACGGAACCACTTCCGGCTTGGCAGCTTGTTTTTCTTGTGCGCACGGTTTCTTGACCATGGCACCTTTTTTGCAAGGTTGCTTCAGCCACTGCTGTGATAACCGTGTTTTCTGTGTGTTCTTCCGTTTCCGCGTCCGGTAACTCTCCTCTATTTTACTATTCCATTATCTATACTCCCTGCTCATTTTCGATGGATTGGATCAATTGGGGTGCTTGATCCCAAGGCTATGCTCCTGCATCATATCGCGGACTCAATGCTCAGGCGGCATTTAACGACGCCGATCTTCCCAGTGGTACCATTATCTGCATATATCACTGCGGTTAGATTGCTGTTTTGTTAAACAAGCGTCGTCTAACCCCGCCTTAACCGTTTCTCCTGAGTAGCGACACCTCCTATATCCTTGTCGTAGTAAATAATTCTACGCACGCAGGCTGGAAGTCTCCCTCACCCAATAAAGCTGTCGCATTCCCTCTCTTAATTTTCTACAGACCCCAGTTTAGTTTTCGGCATTCCGCCGTCTGCATTTTCTGTAACGAGGTGGCAAACAATAGACCACTTTGTTTTCTCGTACCGCGCCTTTACTATACTGAGAAAAAGAGCCTTCAAAGTTATTTTCGCAATTTTGGCCTGGATCTTACTATTCCGGTCGCACTTTCATTATGAGCTTTCACTCTCTGATACACTCACAGGAATATTTGCGCCGCTGCCTAGGAATTTATTATTGATACAAAACGCTTGCCCAGTTAAATATGATTCCTTTATCATAATTATGTTTAGTACATTCAGGGTACATCATTCATTTTCTCGCATCTGTCGCATTGAATTTTCCAGTGTTCACGAATTGGCAAGTGAAATTTATTAAGCAATATCAACGTGGGCATCATTAAATATAACAACGTGGGTATGCACCATACGTTCAAAGGACAAGAAGAAGCAGAGCCACTCGTGTTCTGAGATAGCAGAAAAAAGGAAAAGGAAGACGTGAACGCCAAGGTTCCATTTCATGTGGCAAAGCACCTTTGTGGCTTGCATAAGCGTCAAAGAAGTTTGCAAGCAGGCCGGTCGAGCTACGGAAAGCACGACGGAAAGCAAGGGCCCCGTCACGAGAACCTCTGGGCCTTCGAAGCACCAGCGAGTCCATGGATGCAGCACCGTCGGCGGCGGAGCTGGCGGCGGTGGCCTGGACTCACTCGGACGCGACAGCCATGAACGAGAAAGCGCCGCGGCAAAATACCGGCTCAAGCTTGGCTGCCATGTCATTTGGGCTCACGCCGACGCTCGCCACCTTGGACGCTTTCTTCGTGTTCGCCGCCATCTCCGTCACTCCGGCCGTCCCCGCGACCATCATGTGCTTCATCTTCATCACGAACCTAGTCTTGACAACCATCGCAGGCGCCTTCGACGAGCCCGATCAACCACATAGGTTTCGGCCGCCGGCGTCGCACAACAGCTGCCCCGACGCCGAGGCGGCTTCTACCACTTAAGCTGCCCTGTCGGTGCTGCCGGACAATTTGGGGCGCCAAGTGCGGACACGCAGAAGGCAAACAGATCGCAAAATGTCAACGGGATATCAGTTCTGTCCAATCCGATTTTAGATTTTTGCAATGTGACAAATGAGTTATACAATGAGACAACGCAGATAAAGATGTTTTTATCCAGGCCTTGGATGTTGTGGTTTGCTTTTCTAACATGACCATGTATCGCTGGTATAAAAGGTTAAATACGGTTTAAACTAGAAAATAGATCGACTGATTACCTTGAAGTGAAAGCTAAGAAAAGGAAGTATCGCCGAAACACGTTTACTTTCCCAAGGACTTCGCATCTTTACGTTTCTGGCAGCCGTCGTCGCCTTCCTCGGCTGTCGTATATAAATGGCGCGCTCCGGCGCGGGTGTCTTGTGCTCGTGCCTCGTGTGTCGTGCCGCGTGCGAGATTAGAAGCTAAAATAAAAAAGAATAAAAGAGAGCTGCTTCTGCACTTGCTATATGACCGAACGCTTCCCAGGTATTTCGCTCGCCGACTCAGTCATTGTTGTAGTGAATCTGACCTCGGTCCCTATGACTTGGTCACCCAGACGTGATTGTACGGCAAGCACGACGTCATGTACGAGGCCGTGAACGAGAGACCAACGACCAGCGCATAGGGCCTAGCCATGATGCAGATTCATCTACCGTCCTTTTGGAGACGAAATCCTGCAGCCTGGTTTACTCAGGTGGCGGCCCTCTTGGACCTTTCGCGCATTACTTCGCATCGCGTGAGCTTCCTCCACGCTGTTTCGGCACTCACCGCTTAGGTGGTCGAGGAGTTCCGAGAGGTTGTAGATGCACACTACACCAACCCCTATGACCACTTCAAAACGACATTGCTGCAACGCAAGCCCGTGTCCGTGCACAGACGCCTCCAGAAGATTTTCAACAAAGAGCAGCTCGGTGACCGTCGACCGTCAGAACTTTAACGTCGTGTGCAGCGTCTCCTCAGAGACTGTAGGCTGGACGCAAACAGGCCACTGTTGTTGGAACTGTTCCTTCAGCGCCTGCCGCAATATCTCGTGGGCGCCGTAATTGGCTACCACACCGGAATACATGCCCCTCGACAATCCTGCTGAGCAGGCCGACCACATTGCTGATTATTCAGCAAGAGGTACTGTGGCAACAACGAGCGTTTCGCTTTCGCACCTCGAAGATCGGCAGTCTCGATCGCTTTGATTGCTGAACTTGCTGAGGCCATTACTGCACTACGGTCATCGCCGAACCGTCGTCAGCCGGGCCTTAGTTTCCGTTCGAGATTCCCTTCCCGGTCGAGTTCCCGGTATGGGCCTCTACTGTGCGAATATTGCTGATATTACAACAAATTCCGTGCCAGCGCAAGTCAGTGCCGTTCCCCTTACAGCCGACAGAGAAGCATGCCGCAAAGGCACTGATGGTGACCGGTGACTCTTGCCGTACAACAAGACGCTTGTTCTACGTTACTGACATGATTGCTAGACAACATTTTCTCGTGGACACAAGTGCAGAGCGCAGCGTCATTTTTGTCACCCGTTGAGAATTCCTGTCAGCCGAGGAAAATTCCTGCCACCTGCCATTCCTCTCATCCGGCCAGAAAACCGCGCCCCCTCAAACAGCCAACAGCACTTCTATCCACATATATGGCCAGCGCTTTCTTGCCATCGACTTTGGCTTCCGACACACCTTCTGAGGGATGATCATTGTTGCAGATGCATGCATGGCCGTATTCGGTGCGGATTCTCTGACCTACTTTGCCCCTAGTGTTGACCTCCGAGCTCGTCGCATCCTGAACGCGAAGACTAGGATGCCTATACAAGGCATCCGTGCGCCCATGACTTCAACCACTAGAACGGCTCCACAGATACCATTATCAGAGCTCCCCTCACATCCTTCATATTTCCCAGCCACCAGGAGACCTTCCAATCTTGATCTGCCAGTGGGTCACAACGTCACGCATCATGTTGTCACCACTGCCCCCCCCTAGTGTTCTGCCGACCGATATGCCTCGCTGGTAACCGCCTTGCCATCGTAAGGAGAGAGTTCGACCTCATGGTGCAAGTGGTAATCATCCGTCCTTCGTTGAGCAGTTGGTCTTCAGCTCTCCACATGGTACCAAAACTCGACCCAGGGGATTGGCGCCGGCGCGGCGACTACCGTGCGCTCAATCCGCGCACCTTCCCTTATCGCTATCCACCGCTTCACATTCATGTATTCGCAGCCAACCTAGCTGAAACAGCAAGATAGATTTAGTGAAGGCCTAGCATCAAATCTCTGTTGAGCGAGAGGACATCCCAAGAACGGCGATTGCGACAGCATTCGGGCTTTTCGAGTACGTGCCCATGCCATTAGGGCTGACAAAGGCTGCTCCGACGTTCCAGAGGTTAATCAACAGTGTCACCCGGGCACTTCGCTTCGTCTTTTCGTACCTGGATGACCTCCTATTGGATAGTATTTTCATCGAAAAACATAGCAAGCATTTGCGCCTGCTATTTTCTCGGCTCCACAAACACGGCGTTCGCATCAACTCCGCAAAGTGTGTCTTCGTTATCCACGACATTGACTTCCTCGGACACCACGTGACTCCCGAAGGAATCAGACCGCTGGAAAAGAAAGTTGAACCTTTGCGTTAGTTGTCTCGCCCATACGTCACTTGGAAATCTCGGGGAATTCCTTGGACTGCTCAACTGCAACCGCAGTTTACTTCCTATCATCACCCCAATTATTATACCACTGACCGAACTTCTCAACACCCCTAAACCTCGGTCCGCTGTTCCGCGAACGGATGCAGCTGTTGCTTAATTAAAGCGGCACACTTCCAGGATTGACCGAGATAAATTTTATAAGTTACACATTATTGATATGCACATCTGACTGTCATGGCCGAGCATCTGAGGGAGATATTACAGCATATCTCCGCCGTGTTATCTGAAAACATGCGGCTTTCAATGGCCTTCTATAAAAAATGTAGTTTTCCCACTGCTATTATAAAAGTTTAAGAACGTTGCCTATATACCATCCAATAATAAATACTCTATAAAAGTGTGACGTGATCATGCTAGAAAAACAGCGCTTAACACCGAAAGCCATGATAGAAACTTTTAATCAGCATAATCTCACTGCATAACTTTTGCGTCATAATAAAAAACTTTAAATTCCACATCGATAGAACAGCTACCACGTTAAAGTTATGCCATCAGTTCGCCTCTGGCATGTCCGCACTTGACACCCCATGTTGTCACGCATCACGCAGACGGCAGCTGAAGTGGGAGAAGCCGCCTCGGCGTCGGAGCAGCTGTGCGACGCCGGCCGTCTGAACTAGTGTGCTTCAGCGGGCTGGTCGAAGGCACTGCTGGTGACGGTGGTCAAGACCAGGCCCGTGATAAAGAGGAAGCACATGGCGTTCCCGGGGACGGCCGGCGTGACCGAGACGGCGGCGAACGCAAGGAAAGCGCCCAAGGTGGCGAGCGTCGGCGTGAGCACAAACGGCAGCCAAGCTTGATCCGGCACTTTAGCGGCTGCGCGATCTCGTTCATGGCTGCCGCGGCCGAGGGAGTCCATGCCAACCGTGCCAGCTCCGGCGACGACGGTTCTACATCCATGGTCTATCCGGTGCTTCGAAGGCCTAGAGCTTCTCGTGACGGGGCCCCTGATTTCCGTCGTGGTTTCGATAGGTCGACCGGCCTGCTTGCGAACTCCCTGGACGCCAATGCAAGCAGGGAAGGAGCCCAGCCACATGGATGTAGCCGTAGATGTAGAGTCAGCCACCTAAAATGGAACTCTGGCACGTACGGTCTTCTTTGTCTGCCTCAAAACACGAGCGCTTTAAAAGAAGAAGATGATGATGATGATGATGATGATGATCACCCTGATATGTTTAGAGCATACCCACTCATGGGGATTGACTAAGAGTCGGGCAGATTTTAAATATGTGTTAAGGCAGTAAACCTAAATATATATAATTTTGATTAATAAATTAGAGCGAGGAAAGCTCAAAACGATTTAGTCGACAGTCATTTAAGAAAAGGTAAATACAATATAAATGAGGCAATAAAGGAGGAATGAAATGAATAATACAATCAACAATGAAATCTGTATGATTCAAAAAATAAAATTTTCTCGGGCGATGCGCACATTCCTGTGTAAGTGCCTAAGCAATGGCGCCCGGTAATACCGCAGCACTGGAGCGTTCAATGGCAGGCCGAGCTGTCGTACTGTAATTTCCAATGTCATTTTTTTCTCGGGGAGGAGAAACGGCGGCATTCTATTAAGTAGTGTCCAATGATTTCTAATCAGTTTTAAAAGTGCCACAAAGGTGAAATTGCCATACCAGATAGATACACGTATAAATTTATTGGCGGGACTCGACGTACGCAGACTCGTTAATGTCACTTACGTCTGTCAGGTTTTCGAAAATTTCCTGCTCCAAGGGAAGTGGTGTAGTTCCGAGGATGATGTTTTCGTATGTTTCTCTTTTCTTTTTCTAATTCTACACATCCCACAAACATACCCTGTGAACTCCCCAGAGCCGCTCTTTCTGTCAGCGGCAATATTTGCAATGATCTTTTGAACTCTACTTTCTCTGCCCAATGCGCCTCTTTCGGTATTCTTTTCCGATTGATCTTTAGACTGGAATTGTGCGTCATGAGAGTCACCAAAGCAGATAAGTTAAATGTAACATGACCTATAAAGTTAACCTCCACAATCGGTGGGGTGAAATTTTTCCACTATTTTTCCAGCGCAGCGTTCACGTTCCTGTGTCTGCCACTAAACACGAGGCACCAAAAGAAAGCAGGATGCACGTGTTCATGCATACGGACTTAGCGGAATTTCTCAAATTCCTCGTCTTAAGTTGAAAAATCTATTGTTGCCCGGTCCTCTCCTTCCTTCATTTTTTGCTCCCCCATCAAGCATCTGGGTTTGGCGGTCGTCGTCGTTTCCTCGCCGACTATATTTGTCCATTTATGTGGACAACATGGGGCACTAGCTGGGTTCCCGAATAGACAACTTGCAGTTGCTGCTCTCTGGTCTATGTATATGTCACTGGGCCTGTGCGGTTTAGTACGCTCCCGTTTTTAGCCAATAGCCCTGAATGGATGTGCAACTGTAACACAGACGGTATGGAGCCTTAAATGTGCTTAGATATGCGTCGTACTTCTCTGTGTCGTCAGAATTCCTCCCTCCACCACCATGACACATCATCTTCGCCTAATGACGCATACATTTAACAGCTACAGGCCACAAAGAGGCGCTTGAGTCATCCGCCACATCTGTTGCTATAACTCTGGCAAACTTCGTATCATTTAGAACCCCACCGTTGCGTTCAACCTGCGCGTAGAATTTTTTCAACATTGTTGAAAAAAAAATCTGAGCTAACAGAAATGCTTCTCAAGCATTGATGTACCGGTAGCCGAAAGCTAGACCTCAAAAGTATAAGGACGTTTACCAGGGAAAAAAAAATATTCTTGAATAATATTCGGCTAGATTAACTCAAAAAAAGTTTTCTACTCATCAAAAAGTCGCGCTGTAATGCTTTGATTTTTGAAGCGGCGCTGCGCGCTGGAGCCTGACGTCAACGTGGCATTAATTTCCCCCAACACGGTTAAAAATAATATTAGTATATAGCTAGCGAACAGATCTGTTTACTAGTTTCCTGCGTACTTTTCTACCTTCTTACTATATCGCTGTACTATAGCCAACACATTCCAATACTAGTACGTGCCGCCGTTAAGAAGTGCAGCCACTGTGGCCTGGCTCGGGGGCTGCATTGTACTTGACTGAAGACACTCTGTTGCCGGACAACGTTCGTTGGCTACGTCAAAATCGCTGCGGTTTGCGTGCGGTCCGCCGCCAACACTGACGCGGGAAAAGCATCGGCGATTTGTTGGACCGCGAGGGCCGCGATCTTGCGCGGGTCAACGGCGGTCCGCACGAACTGGTGACGACATATCACATGATGCGCGGACGGCGGTCCAGAAGAGCAATTTGGTCCGTCGTGTGGTTCGGCCTTTATCACATCTGCTGTGGTTTTCGTGATGACCGACGTTGGAATTCTACGGCAGACATCCGTTATATCCTTGACTTGAGCTAATGTGACGTCCGTCTCGATCATGTAACCACGATCTTTCACATAACCCCAGAGGAAGAAATCGAGTGGAGAAAAGTCAGGTAACCTAGCCGGCCAATTTCAGGCCCGTGCCTTCCAATCTATTGCACATGAAAAGTTGCATACACCTAGTTTCGTGCTGGCGTGCTGCTGTGTGCTGGCGCCCCATCCTGGTGATACCACAGACGTGTAAGATGTGGCAACGGGACTACGCTCAGAAACTTGTCAACCACTGCTGCAAGGATTTCTTCCACGTAACGCTGTACAGTCAGTGCATGATCAAATAAGTTGTCAATTAAATTAAATAAAAAAAATTAAATTAAATTACATTAAGTTTGCGGTTTTACGTCCCAAACCCACGATCTGATTATGAGGCACACCGTAGTGGGGGACGCAGGAAATTTGGACCACCTGGGGTTGTTTAATAAGGTGCACCTAGATCTAAGTAAACGGCTGTTTGCGCATTTCGCCCCCATCGAAATGCAGCCGCCATGGCCGGGTTTGCATCCCGCGACGTCGTGCTTAGCAGCCCGACATCAGTGATCGAAGAAGATGAGACGGATTATAGCACCGGCGTGAATTCCGAACCACACACTGACAGACCACTGGTACTGGTGCCGAGTGCGCTTTACCCATTGTGTTTTGGAGGCACTTCAAAGTGTGCATTTTGCAAACATACCTGGCCATTTATGCTAAAATTGGCTTCATCTGTGCACATGATGTTGCTCAGAACGTCTGGTGACTCATCGCATTTTGTGACGACCCAATTCGAGAAATCTAGATGAATCCGCAGGTTCCTGTCTTCCAAGTATTGCTACAGGTTAAGGTGGTACGGGTGAAAGGCCGAGTCATTTAGAAACCTAAAAACAGATGACTTCAAAATTGGTACCTGGGCGGCCACGTCCTGTATGCTAGCACAAAGGTTTGAGGCCATAGATGCTAGAACATCCTTGAGTAGGCTAAGACTCAAGGACTGAGTCCTCCGCCGCTGCTTCTGGAAGGTGCCCGTTTGTCTTAGGTTTTCATAATTTCTGATGACTGTCGATGCGTTCGGTCTACCGCCACACTTCCATGACTGATACATGTATATTTGCACCCTTCCTCTTGTTGCCATTTGCAGCTGCCAAGGCAAGGATCATGTTTTCGTTCTTCACATTAAAGAAAGACATGGTGGCTGGAACGAAACAAAACGCACCTTTAAGCCTGTGCACTGATGTTGTCTATTCGCTTTTGTGGTGCCAGCATTTGTGGCAATAATAGAAAAAAGAAGAATAAACCATCCGTGCACTTCAAGCAAAGACAACAGCTATCACAGTTTGTTTCCAACCAACACCAAACGCGATGTTTTGCTTCAGCCAGGGCGCTAGAGATAAGGCACTTGCTCTATCGGGGTGTTTTTCTTTATTTCCTTTATTTCGTTCTGGCTAACTCAGATGGAGCTTGTTCGAGGGCGCTGCTTTATGATGCGGATGGGAGCGCAATGAGGTGGTATTTTTCACATTTCGCTGGGTGTATTTATCAGTGGGAAAAAATTAGTACGCAATTAGTACATCGCTGAAAATATCGCAATTAGATGTCCCTTGGCGGTGCCTACAAATGCCTCACTGACACTTAGTTAATTAGGATAGCACGTCTCGAGTTAGATAATAAATTACAATTACCTAATTGAATCTCAGTAATGAGAAGTTACTGGCAGCTACTCCACTGTACCGGAAACAACATGCACTAGGTTTCCTTTGAGTAACGCAATTGCTCCATTCCTGAATCTGGGTGCACGGAAGTACATTGGGGCGCCCTGTTTATATTTATGACCTCTGCGTGCAGGTGACGATGTTTTCATCGCTCATAAATATTGGAAATTGTTAGAAGAGCTTTTTTTTTCATGAGTCGTTACTATTGCTTACTGGAAAGAGAAGCAATAGTGAGACACATATCATTCAAGTGCATTTCACACGCCGTTGATAAAAGACTTTGCCGAAGGGGTCACTGAAGTGCGCAGGTTTTTTTCAGGGTCAAAGAAATACGCAACACAAGTTGAAGCAGATGAACACACAGCAACATATTAATTCGCTAGGCATAGGCTATCCATACCTTTAGAAATATCTTTTGGCCACGGCGGCCGCATTTCGATGGGGGCGAAATGCGAAAACACCCTTGTAGTTATATTACGGAGTGCCTCATAATTAGACAGTGGTTTTGGCAGGTAAAACACCTTTTTTTTAAATCTTTTATTTGGCTACCTGCTTCTCTTTCATCAATATAATAAACTCTGTATTGTGTGCATATTTAAATATATTGTGTATGTGCGTCATGTTTACAGTGGAAATTTAAAACATTATTGAAGTGAGGCAATACGGACGAGGTAGCCGGCGCTGGTGCTTCTAATGCGCTTGTCCTCCAACTGTCAGCATTTGCAGAAAGAAAGCGACAGTATTAATTAAAAGCCGTGCACGTCCGCGCCAACAAGGATGCAGTAAGCTATTAGCCACAATAAAATTTTAGGTGAAAAGGGCCAGGCAATTCAAAACAAACCTCAAATGATGTGGATGACATTACTGTGCCAATGACATTTGGGCGGAGGGGGGAGGTAGGTTTCGGCATCACCGTAGTGCGTGGGGGGGGGGGGGGTAGGGGCAGAGTGCCCCCTCCGGGAAAACTGCGGAGGGGGCACTCTGCCCCGTGCCCCCCGTTGTCGGCGCCTATACCACGTACTGTATCATTCCAGTCCTTCTCTACAATTTCTACATATATACCAGGAAATGTTGATTGCGGTAATTTTTTTACCTTGTCGCCTCTGTCTTCTTGTGCACGCTCTTCCAATTGACCTCGTGTGTGAATTAGTTCTTTTTTTGTATGGTGAGCAATGAGCAGCGGCATGCAGAAACAGATTTTTAGGGGCGTTCAAGAGAAACGTAGCGTTCGCCGCAACTAAAGGCAACATGGCCGCCCAGCGCCAGATTGGCCTTTCTGAGAAAAGCTTGCGATATTGGCGTGCATAAAAAGGAAAACTGTCGGCGTAAAAGACACGTGAAGTGTCCATATCGTGGGTGTCGTGCAGTCCAACCACAGTTTGCGGAGCTTCTATGGAAGGAAAGGCTACAACGTCCTTAGAAAAGTAAACATGTCTGGGTGATTCTTTTTATTGCCATAGCAACTATATCGACACTCTAGGCGAATTGTTGCCGTCGGCATCGCCGTTCGCGTCCTCGTGATGTTCGGTATAAAGTCTAAAGTCGAGAACACGCTCGATGCGCGCCGTATACGGTATGTGCGAGTGAAAGCACGCGAGGGGAGCCGACGCTCGCGCACTCAATAGAGTGTTTTAGTTGAGCGTCATTACGGTGCGCTCCGTTCCGAGTCGCCCCGCTAAGCCACAGTGGAGCGGCGGGCGATTTTCATGTTTTAGTTATACATTTGGCGTAGCGGAGCGGACTTTTCGTAGTTGCAGCACCCTCTATCCAAATTAAGGGTAATTAAAGAAAATAAAAACACCCCATTCATAAATTTTATATAGTAAAACGTATATATATATATATAACTTATTCGTCCGTGAAGTATGTAGACGTATGCTTGTAATGCGCTACCGGTCCATATTATCCAGTGGAAAATATAGCGCCGTCGTGGGGAACCACGTGGTAGCCAGCGAGCTTACTTTTTGCATCCAATCCAATCCTTTCTGACGCCAACGCTAGGCAAGGTTCTGCGCAGCCCGCTCAGCTCAGGCAGCTTGTAAGCGGACTGTGCTTGTCGCTCCGCTAGCCCGCCTGCGGCTAAGCGGAGGGCGCATGCGCTTTCGCGCTTCCGCTGCGTTTAGTTGCTGAGCGGAGCGTATTAACGCCAAACTAAAGCACTCTATACTTGCACGCGCGAGGAAGGACAGCGGAGAGCAAACGCGCCGTCTTCCGTCGCGCGAAAGGCCGTGGGGAGATATGAGGGAGGGAGGGGGGAGGCGTTGTGCTGCGGCAGCAATTGCACATTTCGCCACCGGGCGCAAGCGTAACTGACGGTGGCGGTAAAAATTAGCGCGCGAAAGGGAAGAAAGTGGGGAGGCAGGGCGGGAAGGAAGGGGTGCGGCTTCTGCCCCGCAGCAACTGCATACTTTGCGCGGTAAAGCGTGGTCGCGCACGTCGTATCTTGACGGCGATCTGCAGAGGGCTCATACCATTGTGCGTGCTGTGTTATCGCCCCTCAATTTGCGTTGAAGCGATAGACAGAACGAAGGTCATTTGCTGCGGCGGTTGCTGCTGCCGCGCTTGCTCACGCCAGCCTTTTGACAGCGAGTGTCCCCGGTCATCGAGTGTGATGCGTTCATGTTTCACTGTGCGCCCTGACATCATACTGGTTAATTCAGTTGGTAAGCGAATGTTTCTAAGTTTATACGGCCGATAAAAGTACTATCCTAACTTCGTATGGCTGTCTGCCACGCTGCTATCGCAATCGATGCTTCGCCTTTCGGGCGAAACTGCGACATTTTTTTTCACATTTTTCACTTCAACGTGGCTATTATCTAGTCTAAACGGTATGATACGTATTCTAGCAGCGTTACATTATCATGTTAGAAAAGCAGAGCATAACGACGAAGGCCGCGATAAAAAGATTTTATTAGCGCAATATCATTGCCTAATTCATTTGTCATATTGCAAAAATCTAAAAACAGGTTCGATAAAACAGCTACGACGTTGACGCCATCCCATCAGTTCGCTTTCTGCGTGTGCGAACTCGACGCCTCAAATTGTCATGCACCACGCAGACGGCAGCTGAAGTGGGAGAAGCCGCCTCGGCGTCGGGGCAGCTGTGCGACGCCGGCCGTCCAAACTAGTGTACTTCAGCGGGCTGGTCGAAGGCACTGGTGACGGTGGTCAAGACCAGGCCCGTGATGAAGAGGAAGCACATGGCGTTCGCAGGGACCGCCGGCGTGACCGAGATGGCGGCGAACGCAAGGAAAGCGTCCAAGGTGGCGAGCGTCGGCGTGCGCACAAATAGCAGTTTAGATTGAACCGGTACTTTGGAGGCGGCGCGATCTCGTTCATGGCTGCCGCGTCCGAGGAAGTCCAGGCCACCGCCGCCAGCTCCGGCGCCGACGGTTCTGCATCCATGGTCTCTCCGGTGCTTCGAAGGCCCAGAGCTTCCCGTGACGGGGCACGTGCTTTCCGTCGTGGTTTCGGTACGTCGACCGGACTCTTTGCGAACTTCCTGGACACCAATGCAAGCTGGAAAGGAGCCCACCCACATGGATGTAGGCGTAGATGTAGAGCCGGCCACATAAAATGGAACTCTGGCACGTACGGTCTTCTTCGTCTGCCTCAAAACACGAGCGGCTCTAAAGGATGACGATGATGATGACTTTGAAATGTTTGGCGCATACTCATTCATGGGGATTGGCCAAGATTCGGGCAGATTTTACATTTGCTTTAAGATAGAAAAATTATAAAAACTATAATTTTGACGCATAAATTAAAGCGATTAAAGTTCAAAAGGATTCTGTAGGCAGCCATTGAAAAAAGCTATATATAATATAAATGAGGCAATAAAGGAGGAATGAAATGAATGATACGGTCAAAAATGAAATAGGTATGATATAATAATAAATTTTTCTGTTGCGATGCATACATTCCTGTGTGAGCGCCCAAACACAGACGCTCTGAAAGACAGCAGAACCGGATTGTTGTACCGGACTGTCGCACTGTAATTTCCAATCTCATTTTCCTCAGGCAGGAGAAGCACCGGAATTCCAGGACCTAGGGTTCAATCATTTCTAATGAGTTGAAAAATAGCACAAATCGGTGCATGTCTAAATTTAGGGGTGTGACTCGACAACGCAGCCTCGATAATGTCACTTCCATCTGTCTGGTTTTCCAAAATTTCCTGCTCCAGTGGAATTGTAAGTCGTGTAGTTCCGAGGAGGATGTCTTCTTATGTTCCTCTTTTCTTTTTCTAATTCTACACGTCCCACAAACATAGACTGAGAACGCCCCATAGCTGCTCTTTTTATCAGCGGCAATATTTGCAATGATCTTTTGAACTCTGCCTTCTCTGCGCAATGCGCCTCTTTCGGTATTCGTTTCCGATTAATCTTCAGAATGGAATTGTGCGTCATGAGAGTCACCAAAGCAGATAAGTAAAATATAACATGACCTATAAAGTTAACCTGCACAATCAGTGGGGCGAAATTTTTCCATAAATTTTCCAGCGCAGCGTACACGTTCCTGTGTCTGCGACCAAAAGCGTGTCAGCAAAAGAAAGCCGGATGGGCGTGTTCATGCGTACGGACTTGGCAGGATTTCCCAAATTCCTCGTCTATGGAAAATGTGTTGCTGTCCGGTCCTGTCCTTGTTTCGTTTTTTCCTCCGCCATCACTCACCTGGATTTGGAGGTCGTCGTCGTTTCCTCGCCGACTATATTTGTCCATTTATGTGGACAACATGGGAGACTAGGTGGGTTCACGAATAGACAACATGCAGTTGCTGCTCTCTGGTCTATGTATATGTCACTGGGCCTGGGCTGTTTAGTACGCGCCCGTTTTTAGCCAATACCCCTGAATGGATGGCAACTGTAACACAAACGGTATGGAGCCTTAAATGTGTTTAGATATGCGTCGTACTCCTCTGTGTCGTCAGAATTCCTCCCTCCACAAGCATGACACATCATCTTCGCCTTATGACGCATACAGTTAACAGCTACAGGCCACGAAGAGGCGCTTGCGTCATCCGCCACATCTGTTGCTATAACTCTGGCAAACTTCGTATCATTTGCGCGTAGAATTTTTTCAACATTGTTGAAAAGAAATCTGAGCTAACAGAAATCCTACTGAAGCATTGATGAACCGGTAGCCGAAAGTCCTCGAACGTATAAGGACGTTTAGCAGGCAAAAAAAAAATATTTGTGAAGAGATTCGGATAGATTAACTCAAAATAAGTTTTATACTCGTCAAAAAGTCGCGCTGTAATGCTTTGATTTTTGAAGCGGCCTTGCGCGCTGGAGCCTGTCGAGAACGTTTCATTAATTACCCCCAACCATGTTAAAAATAAAATTAGAATATAGGTAGCGAACACATATGTTTACTAGTTTCCTGTGTACTTTACTTCCTTTTTACTATATCGCTGTACTATAGCCAAGACATTCCAATACTAGTAAGTGCCGCCGCTACTATCAAGAAAGATGGTTTTGTGGTTTTGCTATAGTTAAGAACTATGCTAGTAACACTAGCTAACGACTATTGGTTTTGCTAAGTAACGGTTAGGCCACAACTGTGTCCCATGGCAATTCAGCGATGAGTGTCCATAACTAATAAAGATAGAAGATTTGATTGAGAATGATAATTTTTGCTGTCGGTGACTCATAGAAGAGGCGGACATCCGAATTTGTGCTGGTAACGCTGGAAATATAATTATTTAACACATTTTCACTAACTAACCAATTAATTGATAGTTGTGAGTGTACGATTTATTGCATAGCTGCAGTCATCCGCAACACAAGGCGCACCCTCTTTATAGAAATGCAGCTCTTATCCTCACTTTCGAGAAATGTGTCCTGAAGTCCTCCAATGATATGTCTTCCGTTTCCTGTTAACAGTTAGGCGCACTGCATTATTCTCATTCGCTGAAGATCGTGCGCGTTTTAAATCAAGCACAAAAATCGGTCTTATATGACAGATGTAACAAGGAGGACGAAGTGACTGCGAGCCAGTACGCGCGAGGGAGGAGAGCGAAGAGCAAACGCGCCGTCTTTCGTCGCGCGAAAGGCCGTGGGGAGAAATGAAGGAGGGAGGCGGGAGGCGTCGAGCTGGGGCAGCAATCGCACATTTCGCGACCGGGCGCAAGGTTAAGTGACGATCGCGGCTCAAACTCGCGTGCGCAAGGGAGGAAAGTGGGGAGGCAGAGCGGGAAGGAAGGGGTGCCGCTTCTGCTCCGCAGAAACTGCCTACTTTGCGCGGTGGGGCGTGGTCGCGCACGTCGTATCATGACGGCGATCGGCAGACGGCTCATACCTTTGCGCATGCTGTGTTATTGCCCCTCAATTTGCGTTGAAGCGATAGACAGTACGAAGGTCATTTGCTGCTGCGGTTGCTGCAGCTGCTCTTGCTCACGCCAGCGTTTTGACAGCGAGTGTTCGCGGTCATCGACTGTGATGCGTTCATGTTTCAGTGTGCGCCCTGACATCACACTTGTTAATTGATTTGGTAAGCGAATGTTTCCAAGTTTATATGGCCGATAAAAATACTATCCTTACTTCGTATGGCTGTCTGCCACTCTGCTATCGCAATCGATGCTTCGCCTTTCGGGCGAAACTGCGGCTTCTTTCTCATATTTTTCGCTTCAACTTAAGAGGTATCGCCTATTATCTAGTCTAAACGGCATAAAACATATTCTAGCAGCGCTACATTATCATGTTAGAAAGAAAATTAAATTATGGGGTTCAGCGTGCCAAAACCACTTTATGATTATGAGGCTCGCAGTAGTGGAGGACTCCGGAAATTTTGACCACCTGGGGTTCATTAACGTGCACTTAAATCTCAGTCCACGGCTGTTTTCGCATTTCGCCCCCATCGAAATGCGGCCGCTGTGGCCGGGCTTCGATCCCGCGACCTCGTGCTCAGCAGCCCAACACCATAACCACTGAGCAACCACGGCGGGTATCATGTTAGAAAAGCAGAGCATAACAACGAAGGCCGCGATAAAAAGATTTTATTAGTGGAATATCATTGCCTAATTCTTTTGTCATAGTGCAAAAAAATAAAAACAGGTTCGATAAAACAGCAACGACGTTGACGCAGTGCCATCAGTTCGCCACCGGCACGTCCGCACTCGACGCCTCAAATTGTCACGCATCACGGAGGCGGCAGCTGAAGTGGGAGAAGCCGCCTCGGCGTCGCGGCAGCTGTGCGACGCCGGCCGGCCAAACCAGTGTGCTTTAGGGGCTCGTAGAAGGCGCTGGTGACGGTCAAGACCAGGCCCGTGATGAAAATCAAGCACATGGCGTTCGCAGGGACCGTCGGCGTGACCGAGACGGCGGCGAACGCAAGGAAAGCGTCCAAGGTGGCGAGCGTCGGCGTGGGCACAAATGGCAGCTTAGATTGAGCCGGTACTTTGGAGGCGGCGCGATCTCGTTCATGGCTAACGCGTCCGAGGAAGTCCAGGCCACCGCCGCCAGCTCCGGCGCCGACGGTTCTGCAAGCATGGTCTCTCCGGTGCTTCGAAGGCCCAGAGCTTGTCATGACGAGGCCCCTGCTATCTGCCGTGCTTTCGGTAGGTTGACAGGCCTCCTGGCGAACTCCTTTGACACTTATGCAAGTTACAAAGGTGTCGTGCCAGATGAAATGCAACCTTGGCGTGCACGGTCTGCTTCTTCTGCCTCAAAACACGAGCACCTCTTCTTCCTCTTCTTCTCCTCTTAACGTGTGATGCATACCCACTATCGCATATTGGCTATGGGAGGCTCAGGTGAATTATGCTTGATAACTGTAGAAATTAAATTTCGCAATTTCACGTGGTCGCATTAAAATGTATGCTGTAATTTGTGTCTGTAATATTATTTTATCGTAATGCTCCAGATTTCTATAGCTTGCCTACGATTGTCGTGTTGACGTCAATAAGCTCTAATAACCTCTAACGCTAGTCGCACGCTAGGCTCTCTGCGCACAAACATTCACGCCGTTCCTGCATCTTTAAAGCTGACGCTCTAGAAAACACTTGTTCGCTCAAAATTTGAAAATGCCTCGGCCATCTGGGATCTCCCTCAAGCATCACTGACCCTCTCCTTCGAAGGCATTCCCAAAATGGCGCGTCCAGCATTATTCTATCTAATCACTCTCGTCATGCTAGTGTAACACTCGCGAAACAAAGCCTTAACATACCGTATCTTTCAGTACGTCGAGCATACAGGCACCTCTGCCTTTTCCACAACATTTACCACAACCCGGTATTCAAAGAGAAACTTTTAACACCTCCTTCGTACTTTTCATCCCGCTGCGATCACCTTCATAGAGTTTTGCCATCTTGTCGTACGAACGCGTACTATTACACGTTTTTTTCCTCGTGCGTGCAATGACTGGAACAACCTTCCCGCGTCGGTCGCCACTACAGACGTATCGAAGTTCAGGACTGCTGTTCTCCATGCCATCTGACAAATATTTTGTTAATTGTTCTGCATTATTTTTCTGTGTATCTACCACTCCGTTCTGTAACCCATACGGGCCTTGAAAGTATGTAAAACAAATAAATAAATAAATAAATAAATAAATAAATAAATAAATAAATAAATAAATAAATAAACAAATAAACAAATAAACCACTCTACAGCCTGTTCGTTAATTCACTGCTTATGAGTGGCCTGCACGGACACTAGGCAAACGTGAAACGTCTAGGTCAGGGGCGTAACCAGGGGGGGGGGCGCTTATGGGGCTTCAGCCCCCCCCCCCCGAAATTTTTTGTGCTGTCCATGCGCCGCCGACCAAAGCGACCCCCCGGCGCCGGAAACCACTCTGGATTTTGTCTAGGATGTCTTTTTGACGCTCGAAAAGCCATTTAACCGCGAAGATTGCGAACTCGGGCTGGATTTCGTGGCAACGCCCATACACCGGGAGTCACATAACGCCAAGCAGTCCCATCCGACCACAAAGTTTCAAGATCGCTTTGATGGTGAGCGGGGTCGCCGCGGCATCTCACTGAGGCCACGGAATCTATGGAGCGCATGGATATCGATTGCGAAACTTTGTGGGTATAAATCCCATAAGCTTTTGATGTGAAAGGTGCATTGACATTTCCAAAGAAGTGCTTAAGATGTTCAATTGCGGAACTTTGTGGGTTTAATGTTGTTATAAACATTTGACGTCAAAGTTCTATTGACTTTTCTAAAGTATTACGTCGGAACATACTACGACACAAGCGAAATCAACACACTAGCAGACGAGTTGACAAAGCACGCAGCGAGGTCCAATGAGACGAAGCGTTGGGGTGGTTCATTTGTGCCGTCATGTCGCATAAAAAATTATAAAGATTTTTTTATCCTACGCCAGAACATTCATGTCACGACACTAAGGCCAGCCAAAGTAACTACGTTCTTATTTATTTTTTCTTCTTTGACTTTTAATCGCGAGGACACATTAGGCCGCTTCGATTTTTTTTCTTCTCGCTACCCTACCCGCGGGCTGCCAGAGCCAGCTAGAGCGCATACGTTTTTCCCGGATGGCCCCGACCACCGCGCGGTGCACTTCGGTGCGCGTTCGGTTTGCTCTGGCCGAGTGTATTTTCACCTGACATAGTGTTGGGCGCTTTCTGGCTAGCAGGCGAGAAAAAAAAAACAATGGCCGCTCGCCGTCATCACTGTGGGGACTCGAAGGATTGCACCGCGTTCCTTGAGCGGAACCTTTCCGGAAAGTCTTGTTTCGCCGGTGTAGGATACTGAGCAGTATGCGTATGGTTCTGAGTGGACCAAACGTCTCAAGTTTTCTTCTGTATTCCTTCCGTAGCCCCATTAGGTGCCCGAAGTAGGCATTCGATTCTGGCCTACATACTTTCCTATGCGTTTTTTTTTTCATTTCGGTGCCTCCTTCCCACAGAAAAAAAATACATTGTTGCGGCGCAGCGAATTGTCGCATGGCGAAACTTAGATTTTGATACTTATTTTGCGGAAAGTAATGGGCGACTGGACGCTTCAGTTGCCGGATTATTATTGCGAAAGCAACTATATGGACACTCCAGGCGCATTACTGCCGTCGCCGTCGCCCTCATGTTTCGTATAAAGTCCAAGGATGAGAACACCGTGACCACGCGCTGCATGCGGTGGGTGCGAGTGAAAGCGTAGGAGGGGAGGTGGAATGGGTGAGCCGACGATGGTGGCTCAGTCTTGTGTGCGCAAAGGAGAAAAGCGGCGAGCAAAGCGCCGCCTTCCGTCGAGCGCAATACATCGGGGGGAGTGGATGGAATAGGGGCGGAATCTAGATTCTGTGAATCTATGATTGTGCAACATGTTTATTTGCCTTGTTTGACGCATTATATACAGCTACTTTTTCTTACATACATAGACTCATTGGGGACCTATACGTATACTTAAATATCTTGTTGCGAGGTTTTGTGTATACATGCAGTGAACTTAGTTTCCAGAGACACTTTTTTGTCCTTTATGAAGCCGTATTTTCGCATTTGTATATCCCATTGTATCTTTGCATTTCTAATGTACGAGGGTGAGTCAAATGAAAGTGAGCCTACCCTAACCGCGCAATAATGGTTCGGTTCATTATCTGCGAGGCATGCGCGTAGGAGTACGGCATGTCTCATTTACAAAAGTGACACGCAGGTGTGAAGATAAATGTTCTTTGATGCTCTCATACACAGGGTTGAATATGGCTGCGTCACATAATGGATACTTCAAAAGTTGAACAGCTCGGTGTCGCGAAGTTTTTGACAGGTGAAGGTGCTTCCAAAACAGAAATTAATCGCCGTATGGCTGCCGTGTACATTGAACACTGCATTTCATTGACCACTTTGAAGAGTTGGAGCAAATGGTTCAAAGGACGTTGCAAAGACATTCCAAGACCGGGCCAAAACCATCATGCAATCACCCCCCACACAATTTCGAAGGTTCATGAGCTGATGAAACAAGAACGGAGGATAAGCATCAATGAACTGGCAGACCGTCTGAACATCAGTCACGGTTCGGTTCACGCCATAATTCCTGAACTTCTCTGTTATCGGCTCTTTGGTGCGCAATGGATCCCCAAGATTTTGATCCATCGCGAGAAGACGGAGAAGTTTCGCGCTGCCTTGACTCATCTGATCGCGTATTACAATGAGGATGACGACTTCTTGTTTGCAATTTTGATCGGGGACGAACCTTGGTGCCAATACTACGAGCCTGAAACACGACGGCAAAGCTTACAGTGGAATCATTTGAATTTACCACGCCCAAAGAGCGCAAAGCCCATCATTTCCGCTGGAAAGGTGTTGTTGACTTTTTTTTCGATCGTCAGGGTCCATTACTGATAGAATTTTCTAAATATTGAGAGGCTATCAATTGTTTCCGATATTGCGAAACGCCAGAACGGCAGCGTGTCGTAATCAAGAACGAACAACGTTGAAAATTGACGAATGGGGTCATCTTGTTCCACGACAATGCCTGTCCCCACGTCGCTTATGTGGTGAATACAAAACTGGCAAAGTTCAAGTAGGAAACGCTGCAACATCCGCCGTACAGCTCAGACCTGTCACCTTGCGACTTCTACATTTTGGAGTAACCGAAAATACAGCTCAAGGGAACCAGATACAGACTTTTTGAAGCAGCAACCCAAGGAGTTTTATAAGACGGCAATCACGCGACTCGTTAGTCAATGGGACAAATGTCTAAATTATCATGAAGGCTACTTTTAATTAAGTACCCCGTTCTTGGCTCACATTCATTTGACTTGCCCTCGTAGATCTTGCAGAACTCCTGCTTTCTATACGTGCTCTCTGTCGCGACTATAACTTCGGTGCAATAACTCACGATACACGACAGGGGACAGCTGCTCCTGCGTAATACATTGGAACAAACGACAGCGTCATTGAGATTGTTCACTGGCCATTGCATATATACCAGAATGTAAGCACGGTTCTAGAATGACAAAGTTTCATTAACATATTTGTCCTCAACTTGTTCAGTTCATTGCCGTTTAATTTTTCATATCAGCGGCATGCACTGCTTTCCTGGTTTCCAACTGATATAGTTCTAAAGTTCGTGTGATACTTTCTTTACTCAATAAATAGAATAAAATATGGAAGCATTCATATAAGGTATTTGGGGCAAAATTTTTGGCACATACGAGTATATTCTTTTATGAAAAAAATACATATTTTATTGGTTTGACAGTGCGTAGCCTTGAAGAATTCGTTTGCAGCATCTTTGGCAATGACAATGCAGTTATTATTCATGTATTTGATCCCTCGACAAATTGTTTAAGGGGAAGCTTTAGCTCGGGCCCAATCCGACGCGGCCTATTCAAATACTTGTAAAACGCAGAAACGCTTTTCTGTGATAATCCTGCTTATCGCTTTTATTGAAATTGGTTGCATTTGAGAGAGAAAGTCAAATCCTAGTATCTGTTGGAAACAGAACTTCCATTTAGGGCCTGAATTTTGTTTTAAATATTTTGAAAAATTCCAAAGTTTGAAAAAATGGAAGCACGGCGTTTACAAACTAATAGCTATGCATGAAGAACAGATATTGTGGTTCTGTAAACGGCATCTATTATAACAGTGAAAGCGGAGAAGTTTGCTATGTCAATTTGTATCTTACGTGAATTGGTTACGTTGTGCACAATGGTTCTGCAAAAGCTGTATTTCCACACAATACTGAATTTTTTTTAGATTCATGTGTAACATATCTATTTTGTCCGCTGTAGATGTACTATTAGATGCAATTCACAGAATTGTGATATCATTTTTCACTGTTGAGTCACGGAGTTTTAAACATGATAGTTTCGTTTTCTAAAAATTTTCGATTTTGGCCAATTTTTATAGATACGTGACCACCTCAATGAAAAATTCGAAACCAGCAGTCACTAGAATTAAGCTTTTTCTTTTATATTCAAGAAACCTCCTCAAATTTGTTGAAGTGGTTGCAGGGAAAAACGAATTCCCCTTCTACATGTATTTAGATAGGAGCACCCGAGCTAAAGCTTCCTCTTAAAGAGGAGGCCAAGCTGCAATGTGGCCCCTCCCCCCCGAACAAAATTTCTGGCTACGCCACTGGTCTAGGTAACTGGTTTACTTCATGTTAACTTGTGTTATAGCGTTGCAAAGCGCCTGCGTTATTTAAAATCCACTCGGCAGCTTTACTGGGAGTTTCAGTGACATTTTTGTCTCACTTGAGCAAAAACGCTTCAAAGAATTTCTGCAACACTGGATTGTAATGGTTCATTATTTGTGACGGATAATCACGTTTTTCAAGGACAAAGATTACTCTACCAGAGACATTTTTCTGCCGGTAATTATGCAGTGATAATCTGTGTTATATATATATATATATATATATATATATATATATATATATATATATATATATATATATATATATATATATATATATATATATATATATATTCGTCGCACCGGAAGCGGAAGTGCGATTTCCGTCGTTTGCGACGAAAATCGTAGTCGAAGTGTGACGGCGACCCCCGAATTTCGGCTGCGACAACCCGGTTAGTCGCACAGTATATAAAATAACTGAAGCTGTGAATAAGAAACATGTACAGCAGGCTCCATTCTGCCATGCCTTCGTTGGCACGCAACGCAGCAAATCAAGTCCATTTTCGGGTTTCGTTCGTGCACCTTCATGAGTTGCCACGAGACAACGTGGCCTTTTCGGGTGCTCACAATATTTCTTTTGTTGAATAGCAGACAAAAGAGTCGCGCGTACGGAACAACTTAAATAATTTCAACCTCCACAAGGGGAAATGACATGACAGCAACGTTGTGGCGAAAGCGATACCGTTCAGCTGCATTTTCTTGTCGGTTTTCAAGCTTGAATATTCCGATGCATCTTGAAAGGTTATCTTACCTCACTAACATATTAAATTTCACAGACCAAACTTATAGGCTATCGTACTGAATTCTCTACGGTATCATTAACTCTGTGGCTTGAATAAACAGCGTCCTTAATTTGTTTTGGAATATATCATGCACGTTGCATCTCTTCACTGGAGAATAATTTTCCTTGCACAGAAACCAAGAAACATTGAATATGTTGCTGGCTTTGTACCCTTACTGCACCTGTATTAACATTTCCTTTAAATGGCAATTAACTCTACAGTGAGTAAATTAAGTAAATTATTCGATTGCTGAGGTGACATAGTGACAACCTACCGTACTGCACCGTCATGTAAAACTCGTGTAGCAATGCGAAAAGCAGACAAACAGCCTCTTCTTGTGGACATGAAACCGTAGAAGACAACACGATAAAGGAAAGCAAATCAAACCTGTGCAGCGAAGTCAGCCAGTTGCATCCCTTCCTGTGAATCTTTGAATTTTTTATGTACAAACGATTCTTGCACATTCACACCTGAAAAAATGTACAGAAACATCAATCCCTTACATGTTTCTAATAACACTTTCTAATAAGTTTATGATCACACATATTAGTGTGTAAACCCATATAACGATATCTACTGTGATTAGTACCTTCATAAGTAATGAAATACGATGGCACTTGCAAGAAGAATTTGAAAGTAATTTCTGCATTTCAACTATGCACAATATGCGGTTTTTTATATAAAGGACCACAAACTGCTTTTTTGCAATGTCAAACTTATTCCAAGTTTTACCTACATAACAGGCAAGACAAGAACAACAAATCTGTACACAACAAAATTGTTGTTCAATCTATTCACCTGCCGCTGTGGCTATAGCATTCTCTTGATAAAACAAGGCGAGGGGATGAATTGCCAGTCATGGAAGTCGCATTTCAAAGAGGGTCATGGGTAAAAAATCTCGTGCACTTGGATTTAGTTCATCATCCTTTATTGAACCCTTAAACTTTCAAATACTTTGGCATAGGGGGGCATGCTTATGCAAAATCTAACACCAATCGAAACCAAAGGGCGCAATTGTATAACAAGCATCTTTTCTGATACTTCGAGAGTGTAAATATTAATTGCATCAACATGTATTTTTCAAAATACCTCACAAATAAACATGATTAAGAATAGCAATCAATTTATCAGGAAGCTGGTTCTACAGATGTATAAATGTCCCAAGACATGAATCCTCATACTACATCGTGCGCACAGCACCAAGAAAACCATCTACAAGAGTTGTCCCTGCTGAGAGATATGAGGGGACCTTAAGAAGCAGAAGCTTTCTTACAGGGCATTGTGTAACACCGCTTAGGAAAGAATGAAGAGAGTGAAGAGGCTTTTAACAGCAGAACCTCAGGCGACTCTAATAAGAGAAAGGATGAGCAAGAAAATTTCTGGTAGAGCACTTATGTTCAACAGTAACTTTTTGAGAGACAGAAAATGCCGGGTGAGAGTTGGAGGTACATTTGGCCCACCCACACCAACAACACAGGCATAGAAGTACTACAGTCTATTGTCTGCTACAGTCTGTGGGAAAGCTATCATATACAGAAATCGAGAACGATGCAACAAACTCTCCATAACACTGCAGACTTTCTTGGCTAATCTGGCCTCTCGGTTTCTGATAAGTCAGCTTACATCGACGTCGAAAAAAAAGACTAGAATCAAGAACTACCCCAGATTGCACATTGTGCTCCACATAGCTGGACAAATATACACGGAAGTCAACATCCACAAATCCTCAGCTAGTGTAAGACCATGACGGCAGAGCCAATACGTGCGCGAAACAATTATGCCATGCCTGGACGCAAACTCAACACCTGTCTAAAAGAATAATCTCGAAATCATGGGGGTGGACGAGTGCATATTATGGAAAATCACAGATGCTGTGCCTGTATCCAAGGTATTGTGCGGTATGAATTACCAGCAGCGCAAAAAAAGACAACTAATCGGGTAACAAGGCATCGGGTAACAAGGCATCGGGTAACAACAGGTCTCTCCAACTTTACCATGCTTGAAGATCTTTATGAGAAAAAAGCAAGCGAACAAGCACCTAGACAGAGTAAAGTTGCACCCTGGAGCCCAAATTCTTTGTCTGAAGAGCTCAGAACTTGGATTAGGAAGGAACAGCGCCAAGTAAGCCGATCACGGGAGGGAGAAGAACACAGGACAAGCGCCAACTTCATCTAACTTTACTTACCGAAAAATCAGCAAATATCAGGAAAATCACAGACATACGCACAATGACCATCACGCATCGTCTGCAAAACCGTTCAATATAGGACATTTCGCTTTTGAAGAAGCTCACGGAAGTATCACTAACACAGTTTTTTCCTCTCTTCTTTACATGGAATGCTTCCAAAACCTCACGTGCCTTTGTTTCCCTGCTTCTGCCAAGAACCTTTATCTCTCCAAACCGTGGTTCACACTTCTTGCAGTACAGGCATTGTTCCCGTGGCGAATTTTCTGCCGCTCGGTCACACGCATTGCAAGTTGCACAATGTTGCGAAAGATGCCCACCTGCTTCTTTCAGCGACCGCACATGTTCAGCTGCACGGTCATTCACGCATCTACCCGTTTGGCTCACCTAGGTTATCCCGCAGGCCTAAGGTATTTCATATACCGCACCGATGCGGCACTTCACAAACTGCTATCGATGTTTTTTGGTGCAACTGCTCCTCGTACCCTCGCTCGCGACGCGTGCGCAGAGCTGTACCTGTTTTCGAAGAGCCGAAAACACGACTGGGACGCCGTGACTGTTTGCCACTTTTTTCATATTGTGGGCTATCCTATGTACGTACGGAACCACATCCGGTTTCGCAGCTTGTTTTTCTTGTGCTCACGGTTTCTTGGCCATGGCACCTTTGATTTTTTGAACGATCGCTTCAGCCACTGCTGTGATAACCGCGCTCTCTGTATGTTCGTCCGTTTCCTCGTCCGGTGACTCTCCTCTATTTGACTATTCCATTATCTATACTCCCTGCTCATTTTCGATGAATTGGATCAATTGGGGTGCTTGATCCCAAGGCTATGCTCCTACATCATATCGCGGACTCAATGCTAAGGTGGCATTTAACGACCCCGATCTTCCCAGTGGTACCATTATCTGCATATATCACTGCGGTTAGATTCCTGTTTTGTTAAACAAGCGTCGTCTAACCCCGTCTTAACCCTTTCTCCTGAGTATCGACACCTCCTATATGCTTGTCGTAGTAAATAATTCTACACACGCAGGCTTGAAGTCTCCCTCACCCAATTAAGCTGTCGGATTCCCTCTCTTAATTTTCTACAGACCCCAGTTTAGTTTGCGGCACTCCACCGTCTGCATTTTCTGTAACGAGGTGGGAAACAATAGACCACTTCGTTTTCTCGTACCGCGCCTTTACTATACTGAGAAAAGAGACTTCAAAGTTATTTTCGCAATATTGGCCTGGATCTGACCATTCGCGTTGCACTTTCATTATGAGCTTTCACTCTCTGATACACTCACAGGAATGTTCGCGCCACTGCCTAGGAATTTATTAGTGATTCAAAACGCCTGCCCAGTTAAATGTGTTTCCGTTATAATAATTATCTTTAGTACATTCAGGCTACGTCATTCGTTTTCTCGCATCTGTCGCATTGAATTTTCCAGTGTTCACGAATTGGCAAGTGAAATTTATTAAGCAATGTCAACGTGAGCCTCAATGTGGGTATGCACCATACGTTCAAAGGACAAGAAGAAGCAGAGCCACTCGTGTTCTGAGACAGTAAAAAAAGGAAAAGGAAGACGTGCACGCCAAGGTTCCATTTCATGTGGCACAGCACCTTTGTGGCTCGCATAAGCGTCAAAGAAGTTCGCAAGCAGGCCGGTCGAGCTACGGAAAGCACGACGGAAAGCAAGGGCCCCGTCACGAGAACCTCTGGGCCTTCGAAGCACCAGCGAGTCCATGGATGCAGCACCGTCGGCGGCGGAGCTGGCAGCGGTGGCCTGGACTCACTCGGACGCGACAGCCATGAACGAGAAAGCGCCGCCGGCAAAGTACTGGCTCAAGCATGGCTGCCATGTCATTTGGGCTCACGCCGACGCTCGCCACCTTGGACGCTTGGCTCGTGTTCGCCGCCATCTCCGTCACTCTGGCCGTCCCCGCGACCGTAATGTGCTTCATCTTCATCACGAACCTAGTCTTGACAACCATCGCCGGCGCCTTCGACGAGCGCGATCAACCACATAGGTTTGGGCGGTAGGCGTCGCCCAGCTGCCCCGACGGCGAGGCGGCTTCTTCCACTTAAGCTTCCGTGTACGTGGTGCCTGACAATTTGGGGCGCGAAGTGCGGACACGCAGAAGGCGAACAGATCGCATAATGTCAACGGGATATCAATTCTGTCCAATCCGGTTTGAGATTTTTGCAATATGACAAATGAATTATACAATGAGACAACGCAGATAAAATGTTTTTATCCCGGCCTTGGATGTTGTGGTTTGCTTTTCTAACATGATCATGCATCGTTGCTTTAAAAGGTTCGATACGGTTTAAACTAGACAATAGATCGACCGATTACCTTGAAGTGAAAGCTAAGAAAAAGAAGAATCGCCGAAACGCGTTTACTTTCCCAAGGAATTGGCAGCTTTGCGTTCCTGGCGGCCGTCGTCGCCTTCCTCGGCTGTCGTATATAAATGGCGCGCTCCGGCGCGGGTGCCTTGTGCTCGTGCCTCGTGTCTCGTGCCACGTGCGAGATTAGACGTTAAAATAAAGAAGAATAAAAGAGAGCTGCTTCTGCGCTTGCTATCAGCCCGAACGGTCCCCAGGTCTTTCGCTCGCCGACTCACTCATTGTTGTAGTGGATCTGACCTCGGTCCCTATGACTTGGTCACCCAGACGTGATTGTACGGCAAGCACGACGTCATGTACGAGGCCGTGAACGAGAGACCAACGACCAGCGCATAGGGCCTAGCCATAATGCAGATTCATCTACCGTCCTTTTGGAGACAAAACCCTGCAGCCTGGTTTACTCAGGTGGCGGCCCTCTTCGACCTTTCGCGCATTACTTCGCATCGCGTGAGCTTCCTCAACGCTGTTTCGGCACTCACCGCTGAAGTGGTCGAGGAGTTGCGAGAGGTTGTAGATGCACACTACACCAACCCCTATGACCACTTCAAAACGACATTGCTGCAACGCAAGCCCGTGTCCGTGCACAGACGCCTCCAGATGATTTTCAACAAAGAGCAGCTCGGTGACCGTCGACCGTCAGAACTTTAACGTCGTGTGCAGCGTCTCCTCAGTCACTGTAGGCTGGACGCAAACAGGCCACTGTTGTTGGAACTGTTCCTCCAGCGCCTGCCGCAAAATCTGGTGGGCGCCGTAATTGGCTACCACACCGGAATACATGCCCCTCGACAATCCTGCTGAGCAGGCTGACCACATTGCTTATTATTCAGCAAGAGGTACTGTGGAAACAACGAGAGTTCCGCTTTCGCAGCTCGAAGATCGGCAGTCTCGATCGCTTTGATTGCTGAACTAGCTGAGGCCATTACTGCACTACGGTCATCGCCCAACCGTCGTCATTCGGGCCGTAGTTTCCGTTCCAGATTCTCTTTCCGGTCCAGTTCCCGGTATGGCCCTCTACTGTGCGAATATTGCTGATATTACAACGAATTCCGTGCCAGCGCAAGTCACTGCCCTTGCAGCTGGCAGGGAAACATGCCGGAAAGTCACTGATGGTGTCCGGTGACTCTTGCCGCACAACAAGGCGCCTGTTCTACGTTACTGACATGATTGCTGGACAACAATTACTCGTGGACAGAAGTGCGGAGGGCAGCGTCATTCTTGTCACCCGTTGAGAATTCCTGTCACCCGAGGAGAATTCCTGTCACCTGCCATTCCTGTCACCTAGCCAAAAAAAAAACCGCGCCCCTTCAAGCAGCCAACAGCTCTTCTATCCACAGATATGGCCAGCGCTTCCTTGCCATCGACTTTGGCTTCGGACACACCTTCTGAGGGATGACCATTGTTGCAGATGCATGCATGGCCGTATTCGGTGCGGATTCTTTGATCTACTTTGCCCCTAGTGTTGCCCTCTCAGCTCGTGGCATCATAAACGCGACGACTAGGATGCCTATACAAGGCATCCGTGCGCCCATGACTTCAACCACTAGAACGGCTCGACAGATACCATCATCTGAGATCCCCTCAAATCCTTCATATTTCCCAGCCACCAGGAAACCTTCCAATCTTGATCTGCCAGTGCGTCACAACGTCACGCATCATGTTGTCACCACTGGCCCCCCCTAGTGTTCTACCGACCGAGATGCCTCGCTAGTAACCGCCTTGCCATTGCAAGGAGAGAGTTCGACCTCATGCTGAAAGTGGTAATCATCCGTCCTTCCTTGAACAGTTGGTCTTCAGCTCTCCACATGGTACCAAAACTCGACCCAGGCGATTGGCGCCGGCGCGGCGACTACCGTGCGCTCAATCCGCGCACCTTCCCTCATCGCTATCCACCGCTTCACATTCATGTATTCGCAGCCAACCTAGCTGAAACAGCAAGATAGATTTAGTGAAGGCCTAGCATCAAATCCCTGTTGAGCCAGAGGACATCCCAGAGACTCCGATTGCGACAGCATTCGCGCTTTTCGAGCACGTGCCCATGCCATTAGGGCTGAGAAAGGCTTCTCAGACGTTCCAGAGGTTTATCCACAGTGTCACCCGGGAACTCCACTTCGTCTTTCCATACCTGGATGACCTCCTGCTGGCTAGTATTTTCATCGAACAGCATAGCAAGCATTTGCGCCTGCTATTTTCTCGGCTCCACAAACACGGCCTTCGCATCAACTCCGCAAAGTGTTTCTTCGTGATCCACGACATTGACTTCCTCGGACACCACGTGACTCCCGAAGGAATCAGACCGCTGGAAAAGAAAGTTGAAGATTTGCGTGAGTTGCATCGCCCATACGTCACTGGGAAATCTCGGGGAATTCCTTGGACTGCTCAACTGCCACCGCAGTTTACTTCCTATCATCGCCCCAATTATTATACCACTGACCGAACTTCTCAACACCACTAAACCTCCGTCCGCAGTTCCGCGAGCGGATGCAGCTGTTGCTTAATTAAAGCGGCACACTTCCAGGATTGACATAGATAAATTTTATAAGTTACACAATATTCATATGCACATCTGACTGTCACACTCCGTGGTTGCTCAGTGGCTATGGTGTTGGGCTGCTGAGCACGAGGTCGCGGGATCGAATCCCGGCCACGGCGGCCGCATTTCGATGGGGGCGAAATGCGAATACACCCGTGTGCTTAGATTTAGGTGCACGTTAAAGAACCCCAGGTGGTCGAAATTTCCGGAGTCCTCCACTACGGCGTGCCTCATAATCAGAAAGTGGTTTTGGCACGTAAAACCCCAAATAATATTATTATTATTACATCTGACTGTCATGGCCGAGCATCTGCGGGAGATATTACTGCATATCTCCGCCGTGTTATCTTAAAACATGCGGCTTTCCATGGCCTTCTATAAAAAATGTAATTTTCCCACTGCTATTTTAAAAGTTTAAGAACATTGCCTATATACCATCAAATAATAAATACTTTATAAAAGTGTGACATGATCGTGCTAGAAAAACAGAGCTTAACACCGAAAGCCATGATAGAAACTTTTAATCAGCATAATCTCACTGCATAACTGTTGCGTCATATTAAAAAAATCTAAAATCCACATCGATAGAACAGCTACCACGTTAAAGTTATGCCATCAGTTCGCCTCTGCCATGTCCGCCCTTGACGACCCTTGTTGTCACGCACCACGCAGACGGCAGCTGAAGTGGGAGAAGCCGCCTCAGCGTCGGGGCACCTGTGCGACGCCGGCCGTCCGAACTAGTGTGCTTCAGCGGGCTGGTCAAAGGCACCGCTGGTGACGGTGGTCAAGACCAGGCCCGTGATAAAGAGGAAGCACATGGCGTTCCCGGGGACGGCCGGCGTGACCGAGACGGCGGCGAACGCAAGGAAAGCGCCCATGGTGGCGAGCGTCGGCGTGAGCACAAAGGGCAACCAAGCTTGAGCCGGCACTTTGGCGGCTGCGCGATCTCGTTCATGGCTGCCGCGTCCGAGGGAGTCCAGGCCACCCGTGCCAGCTCCGGCGACGACGGTTCTACATCCATGGTCTCTCCGGTGCTTCGAAGGCCTAGAGCTTCTCGTGACGGGGCCCCTGCTCTCCGTCGTGGTTTCGATAGGTCGACCGGCCTGCTTGCGAACTTCCTGGACGCCAATGCAAGCTGGGAAGGAGCCCAGCCACATGGATGTAGACATAGATGTAGGGTCAGCCACCTAATATGGAACTCTGGCACGTACGGTCTTCTTCGTCTGCCTCAAAACACGAGCGCTTTAAAAGAAGAAGAAGAAAATGATGCTGCTGCTGCTGCTGCTGCTGATGATGATGATGATGACCCTGATATGTTTATAGCATACCCACTCATCGGGATTGACTGAGAGTCGGGCACATTTTACATATGTGTTAAGGCAGTAAACTTAAATATATATAATTTTGATTAATAAATTAGTGCGAGGAAAGCTCAAAACGATTAAGTCGACAGTCATTAAGAAAAAGGTATATATTATATAAATGAGGCAATAAAGGAGGAATGAAATGAATAATACAATCAACAATGAAATCTGTATGATTCAAAAAGTAAAATTTTCTCGGACGATACATACATTCCTGTGTGAGTGCCTAAGCATAGACGCCCCGTAAGACAGCAGTATTGGAGTGTTCAATGGCAGGCCGAGGTGTCGCACTGTAATTTCCAATGTGATTTTTTCTCGGGGAGGTGAAACGCCGGCATTCTATTAAGTAGTGTCCAATGGTTTCTAATCACTTTTAAAGGGGCCACAAAGGTGAAATTGCCATACCAGATCGATACATGTATAAATTTATTGGCGGGACTCGACGACGCAGACTCGTTAATGTTACTTACGTCTGTCAGGTTTTCCAAAATTACCTGCTCCAAGAGAAGTCGTGTAGTTCCGAGGATGATGTCTTCGTATGTTTCTCTTTTCTTTTTCTAATTCTACACATCCCACAAACATACCCTGTGAACGCCCCAGAGCCGCTCTTTTTATCAGCGGCAATATTTGCAATGATCGTTCGAACTCTGCTTTCTCTGCCCATTGCCCCTCTTTCGGTATTCGTTTCCGATTGATCTTCAGACTGGAATTTTGCGTCATGAGAGTCACCAAAGCAGATAAGTTAAATATAACATGACCTATAAAGTTAACCTGCACAATCGGTGGGTTGAAATTCTTGCATTATTTTTCCAGCGGAGCGTTCACGTTCCTGTATCTGCGACTAAAAACGAGGCACGAAAAGAAAGCAGGATGTACGTGTTCATGCATACGGACTTAGCGGAATTTCTCAAATTCCTCGTCTTAAGTTGAAAAATGTATTGTTGCCCGGTCCTCTCTTTCCTTCATTTTTTGCTCCCCCATCAAGCATCTGGGTTTGGCGGTCGTCGTCGTTTCCTCGCCGACTATATTTGTCCATTTATGTAGACAACATGGGGCACTAGGTGGGTTCCCGAATAGACAACTTGCAGTTGCTGCTCTCTGGTCTATGTATATGTCACTGGGCCTGTGCCGTTTAGTACGCACCCGTTTTTAGCCAATACCCCTGAATGGATGTGCAACTGTAACACAGACGGTATGGAGCCTTAAATGTGCTTAGATATGCGTCGTACTTCTCTTTATCGTCAGAATTCCTCCCTCCACAAGCATGACACATCATCTTCGCCTAATGACGCATACAGTTAACAGCTACAGGCCACGAAAAGGCGCTTGAGTAATCCGCGACATCTGTTGCTATAACTCTGGCAAACTTCGTATCATTTAGAACCCAACGTTGCGTTCAACCTGCGCGTAGAATTTTTTCAACATTGTTGAAAAACAATCTGAGCTAACAGAAATCCTACTGAAGCATTGATGAACCGGTAGCCGAAAGTCCTCGAAAGTATAAGGACGTTTACCAGGCGAAAAAAAAATAATATTCGCGAAGAGATTCGGATAGATTAACTCAAAACAAGTTTTATACTCGTCAAAAAGTCGCGCTGTAATGCTTTGATTTTTACAGCGGCCTTGCGCGCTGGAGGCTGTCGAGAACGTTTCATTAATTACACCCAACCATGTTAAAAACAAAATTAGAATATAGGTAGCGAACACATATGTTTACTAGTTTCCTATGTACTTTACTTCCTTTTTACTATATCGCTGTACTATAGCCATGACATTCCAATACTAGTAAGTGCCGCCGCTACTATCAAGAAAGATGGTTTTGTGGTTTTGCTATAGTTAACAACTATGCTAATAACACTAGCTAACGACTATTGGTTTTGCTAAGTAACGGTTAGGCCACAACTGTGTCCCATGGCAATTCAGCGATGAGTGTCCATAACTAATAAAGATAGAAGATTTGATTGAGAATGATAATTTTTGCTGTCGGTGACTCATAGAAGAGGCGGACATCCGAATTTGTGCTGGTAACGCTGGAAATATAATTATTTAACACATTTTCACTAACTAACCAATTAATTGATAGTTGTGAGTGTACGATTTATTGCATAGCTGCAGTCATCCGCAACACAAGGCGCACCCTCTTTATAGAAATGCAGCTCTTATCCTCACTTTCGAGAAATGTGTCCTGAAGTCCTCCAATTATATGTCTTCCGTTTCCTGTTAACAGTTAGGCGCACTGCATTATTCTCATTCGCTGAAGATCGTGCGCGTTTTAAATCAAGCACAAAAATCGGTCTTATATGACAGATGTAACAAGGAGGACGAAGTGACTGCGAGCCAGAACGCGCGAGGGAGGAGAGCGAAGTGCAAACGCGCCGTCTTTCGTCGCGCGAAAGGCCGTGGGGAGAAATGAAGGAGGGAGGCGGGAGGCGTCGTGCTGGGGCAGCAATCGCACATTTCGCGACCGGGCGCAAGGTTAAGTGACGATCGCGGCTGAAACTCGCGTGCGCAAGGGAGGAAAGTGGGGAGGCAGAGCGGGAAGGAAGGGGTGCGGCTTCTGCTCCGCAGAAACTGCCTACTTTGCGCGGTGGGGCGTGGTCGCGCACGTCGTATCATGACGGCGATCGGCAGACGGCTCATACCTTTGCGCATGCTGTGTTATTGCCCCTCAATTTGCGTTGAAGCGATAGAAGGTACGAAGGTCATTTGCTGCTGCGGTTGCTGCAGCTGCTCTTGCTCACGCCAGCGTTTTGACAGCGAGTGTTCGCGGTCATCGACTGTGATGCGTTCATGTTTCAGTGTGCGCCCTGACATCACACTTGTTAATTGATTTGGTAAGCGAATGTTTCCAAGTTTATATGGCCGATAAAAATACTATCCTTACTTCGTATGGCTGTCTGCCACTCTGCTATCGCAATCGATGCTTCGCCTTTCGGGCGAAACTGCGGCTTCTTTCTCATATTTTTCGCTTCAACTTAAGAGGTATCGCCTATTATCTAGTCTAAACGGCATTAAACATATTATAGCAGCGCTACATTATCATGTTAGAAAGAAAATTAAATTATGGGGTTCAGCGTGCCAAAACCACTTTATGATTATGAGGCTCGCAGTAGTGGAGGACTCCGGAAATTTTGACCACCTGGGGTTCATTAACGTGCACTTAAATCTCAGTCCACGGCTGTTTTCGCATTTCGCCCCCATCGAAATGCGGCCGCTGTGGCCGGGTTTCGATCCCGCGACCTCGTGCTCAGCAGCCCAACACCATAGCCACTGAGCAACCACGGCGGGTATCATGTTAGAAAAGCAGAGCATAACAACGAAGGCCGCGATAAAAAGATTTTATTAGTGCAATATCATTGCCTAATTCTTTTGTCATATTGCAAAAAAATAAAAACAGGTTCGATAAAACAGCAACGACGTTGACGCAGTGCCATCAGTTCGCCACCGGCACGTCCGCACTCGACGCCTCAAATTGTCACGCATCACGGAGGCGGCAGCTGAAGTGGAAGAAGCCGCCTCGGCGTCGCGGCAGCTGTGCGACGCCGGCCGGCCAAACCAGTGTGCTTTAGGGGCTCGTAGAAGGCGCTGGTGACGGTCAAGACCAGGCCCGTGATGAAAATCAAGCACATGACGTTCCCAGGGACCGTCGGCGTGACCGAGACGGCGGCGAACGCAAGGAAAGCGTCCAAGGTGGCGAGCGTCGGCGTGGGCACAAATGGCAGCTTAGATTGAGCCGGTACTTTGGAGGCGGCGCGATCTCGTTCATGGCTAACGCGTCCGAGGAAGTCCAGGCCACCGCCGCCAGCTCCGGCGCCGACGGTTCTGCAAGCATGGTCTCTCCGGTGCTTCGAAGGCCCAGAGCTTGTCATGACGAGGCCCCTGCTTTCTGCCGTGCTTTCGGTAGGTTGACCAGCCTCCTGGCGAACTCCTTTGACACTTATGCAAGTTACAAAGGTGTCGTGCCAGATGAAATGCAACCTTGGCGTGCACGGTCTGCTTCTTCTGCCTCAAAACACGAGCACCTATTCTTCCTCTTCTTCTCCTCTTAACGTGTGATGCATACCCACTATCGCATATTGGCTATGGGAGGCTCAGGTGAATTATGCTTGATAACTGTAGAAATTAAATTTCGCAATTTCACGTGGTCGCATTAAAATGTATGCTGTAATTTGTGTCTGTATATATTATTTTATCGTAATGCTCCAGATTTCTATAGCTTGCCTACGATTGTCGTGTTGACGTCAATAAGCTCTAATAACCTCTAACGCTAGTCGCACGCTAGGCTCTCTGCGCACAAACATTCACGCCGTTCCTGCATCTTTAAAGCTGACGCTCTAGAAAACACTTGTTCGCAAAATTAGAATATGCCTCGGCCATCTGGGAACTCCCTCAAGCATCACTGACCCTCTCCTTCGAAGGCATTCCCAGAATGGCGCGTCCTGCATTATTCTATCTAATCACTCTCGTCATGCTAGTGTAACACTCGCGAAACAAAGCCTTAACATACCGTATCTTTCAGTACGTCGAGCATACAGGCACCTCTGCCTTTTCCACAACATTTACCACAGCCCGGTATTCAAAGAGAAACTTTTAACACCTCCTTCGTACTTTTCATCCCGCTGCGATCACCTTCATAGAGTTTTGCCATCCTGTCGTACGAACGCGTACTATTACACGTTTTTTTCCTCGTGCGTGCAATGACTGGAACAACCTTCCCGCGTCGGTCGCCACTACAGACGTATCGAAGTTCAGGACTGCTGTTCTCCATGCCATCTGACAAATATTTTCTTAATTGTTCTGCATTATTTTTCTGTGTATCTACCACTCCGTTCTGTAACGCATACGGGCCTTGAAAGTATGTAAAATAAATAAATAAATAAATAAATAAATAAATAAATAAATAAATCACTCTACCGCCTGTTCGTAAATTCACTGCTTATGATTGGCCTGCACGGACACTAGGCAAACGTGAAACGTCTAGGTCAGGGGCGTAACCGGGGTGGGGGGGCGCTTACGGGGCTTCAGCCCCCCCCCACCCGAAATTTTTTTGAGCTGTCCATGCGCCGCCGACCAAAGCGACCCCCGGCGCCGGAAACCACTCTTGATTTTGCCTAGGATGTCTTTCTGACGCTCGAAAAGACATTTAACCGCGAAGATTGCGAACTCGGGCTGGATTTCGTGGCAACGCCCATACACCGGGAGTCACATAACGCCAAGCAGTCCCATCCGAGCACAAAGTTTCAAGGGCGCTTTGATGGTGAGCGGGGTCGCCGCGGCATCTCACTGAGGCCACGGAATTTATGGAGCGCATGGATATCAATTGCGAAACTTTGTGGGTATAAATCCCATAAGCTTTTGATGTGAAAGGTGCATTGACATTTCCAAAGTAGTGCCTAAGATGTTCAATTGCGGAACTTTGTGGGTTTAATGTTGTTATAAACATTTGACATCAAAGTTCTATTGACTTTTCTAAAGTATTACGTCGGAACATACAACGAGACAAGCCAAATCAACGCACTAGCAGACGAGTTGACAAAGCACGCAGCGAGGTCAAATGAGACGAACCGTTGGGGTGGTTCATTTGTGAAGTCATGTGACATAAATAAAAAAAAACATTTCTTTTTATCCTACGCCAGAACAACCATGTGAAGACACTTCGGCCAGCCAAAGTAACTACGTTCTTATTTATTTTTTCTTCTTTGACTTTTAATCGCGAGGACACATTAGGCCTCTTCGATTTTTTTTCTTCTCGCTACCCTACCCGCGGGCTGCCAGAGCCAGCTAGAGCGCATACGTTTTTCCCGGATGGCCCCGAACACCGCGCGGTGCACTTCGGTGCGCGTTCGGTTTGCTCTGGCCGAGTGGATTTTCACCTGACATAGTGTTGGGCGCTTTCTGGCTAGCAGGCGAGAAAAAAAAACAATGGCCGCTCGCCGTCATCACTGTGGGGACTCGAAGGATTGCACCGCGTTCCTTGAGCGGAACCTTTCCGGAAAGTCTTGTTTCGCCGGTGTAGGATACTGAGCAGTATGCGTATGGTTCTGAGTGGACCAAGCGTCTCATGTTTTCTTCGGTATTCCTTCCGTAGCCCCATTAGGTGCCCGAAGTAGGCATTCGATTCTGGCCTACATACTTTCCTATGCGTTTTTTTTTTTCATTTCGGTGCCTCCGCCCCACAGAAAAAAAATACATCGTTGCGGCGCAGCGAATTGTCGCATGGCGAAAGTTCGATTTTGATACTTATTTTGCGGAAAGTAATGGGCGACGGGACGCTTCAATTGCCGGATACGTTTATTATATTACTGCGAAAGCAAGTATATGGACACTCCAGGCGCATTACTGCCGTCGCCGTCGACATCATGTTTCGTATAAAGTCCAAGGATGACAACACCGTGACCACGCGCTGCATGCTGTATGTGCGAGTGAAAGCGTAGGAGGGGAGGTGGAATGGGTGAGCCGACTATGGTGACTCAGTCTTGTGTGCGCAAAGGAGAAAAGCGGGGAGCAATAGCGCCGCCTTCCGTCGCGCGCAATACATTGGGGGGAATGGATGGAATGGGGGCGGAATCAAGGATTCTTTGAATCTATGATTGTGCAACATGTTTATTTGCCTTGTATGACGCATTATATACAGTTACTTTTCTTACATACATAGACTCATTGGGGACTTATACGTATACTTAAATATCTTGTTGCGAGGTTTTGTGTATACAGGCACTGAACTTTGTTTCCAGTGACACTTTTTTGTCCTTTATCAAGCCGTATTTTCGCATTTGTATATCCCATTGTATCTTTGCATTTCTAATGTACGAGGGCGAGTCAAATGAAAGTGAGCCTACCCTAACCGCGCAATAATGGTTCGGTTCATTATCTGCGAGGCATGCGCGTAGGAGTACGGCATGTCTCATTTACAAAAGTGACACGCAGGTGTGAAGATAAATGTTCTTTGATGCTCTCATACACACGGTTGAATATGGCTGCGTCACATAATGGATACTTCAACAGTTGAACAGCTCGGTGTCGCGAAGTTTTTGACAGCTGAAGGTGCTTCGAAAACAGAAATTAATCGCCGTATGGCTGCCGTGTACGTTGAACACTGCATTTCATTGAGCACTGTGAAGGGTTGGAGCAAACGGTTCAAAGGACGTTGCGAAGACATTCCAAGACCGGGCCAAAATCATCATGCCATCACACCCCACACAACTTCAAAGGTTCATGAGCTGATGAAACAAGAACGGAGGATAAGTATCAATGAACTGGCAGACCCTCTGAACATCAGTCACGGTTCGGTTCACGCCATAATTCCTGAACTTCTCTGTTATCGGCTCTTTGGTGCGCAATGGATCCCCAAGATTTTGATCCATCGCGAGAAGACGGAGAAGTTTCGCGCTGCCTTGACTCATCTGATCGCGTATTACAATGAGGATGACGACTTCTTGTTTGCAATTTTGATCGGGGACGAACCTTGGTGCCAATACTACGAGCCTGAAACACGACGGCAAAGCTTATAGTGGAATCATTTGAATTTACCACGCCCAAAGAGCGCAAAGCCCATCATTTCCGCTGGAAAGGTGTTGTTCACTTTTTTTCGATCGTCAGGGTCCATTACTGATAGAATTTTCTGAATATTAAGAGGCTATCAATTGTTTCCGATATTGCGAAACGCGAGAACGGCAGCGTGTCGTAATCAAGAACAAACAACGTTGAAAATTGACGAATGGGGTCATCTTGTTCCACGACAATGCCTGTCCCCACGTCGCTTATGTGGGGAATACAAAACTGGCAAAGTTCAAGTAGGAAACGCTGCAACATCCGCCATACAGCTCAGACCTGTCACCTTGCGACTTCTACATTTTGGGGCAACCGAAAAAACAGCTCAAGGGAACCAGATACAGACTTTTTGAAGCAGCAACCCGAGGAGTTTTATAAGACGGCAATCACGCGACTCCTTAGTCAATGGGATAAATGTCTAAATTATCATGAAGGCTACTTTTAATTAAGTACCCCGTTCTTGGCTCACATTCATTTGACTTGCCCTCGTAGATCTTGCAGAACTCCTGCTTTTAATACGCGCTCTCTGTCGCGACTACTACTTCGGTGCAATAACTCACGATACACGACAGGGGACAGCTACTCCAGCGTAATACATTGGAACAAACGACCGCGTCATTTAGATTTTTCACTGGCCATTGCATATATACCAGAATGTAAGCACGGTTCTTGAATGACAAAGTTTCATTAACATATTTGTCCTGAACTTGTTCAGTTCATTGCCTTTTAATTTTTCATATCAGCGGCATGCACTGCTTCCTGGTTTCGAACTGATATAGTTCTAAAGTTCGTGTGATATTTTCTTTACTCACCAAATGGACAAAAATATGGAAGCATTGATATCAGTTATTTTGGGCAAAATTTTTGGCACATACGAGTATATTCTTTTACGAAAAAATACATATTTTATTGGTTTGACAGTGCGTAGCGTTCAAGAATTCGTTTGCAGCATCTTTGGCAATGACAATGCAGTTATTATTCATGTATTTGATCCCTCGACAAATTGTTTAAGAGGAAGCTTTAGCTCGGGCCCAATCCGACGCGGCCAATTCAAATACTTGTAAAACGCAGAAACGCTTTTCTGAGATAATCCTGCTTATCACTTTTATTGAAATTGGTTGCATTTGTGAGAGAAAGTTAAATCCTAGTGTCTGTTGGAAACAGAACTTCCATTTAGGGCCTGAATTTTGTTTAAAATATTTTGAAAAATTCGAAAGTTTGAAAAAATAGAAGCACGACGTTATAAAACTAATAGCTATGCATGAAAAACAGATATTGTGGTTCTGTAAACGACATCTGTTATAACAGTCAAAGCAGACAAGTTTGCTTTGTCAATTTGTATTTTACGCGAATTGGTTACGTTGTGCACAAGGGTTCTGCAAAATCAGTATTTCCACAATACTGATTTTTTTTTTAGATTCAAGTGTAACATATCTATTTTGTCCGCTCTAGATGTACTATTAGGTGCAATTCAGAGAATTGTTATATCATTTTTCATTGTTGAGTCACGGAGTTTTAAACATGATAGTTTCGTTTTCTGAAAATTTTCGATTTTGGCCATTTTTTATAAATAAGTGTCCACCTAAATGAAAAATTCGAAACGAGCAGTCACTAGAAATAAACTCCTTCATTTAAATTCAGGAAACCTCCTCAAATTTGTTGACGTGGTTGCAGGAAAAAACGAATTCCCCTTCTACGTGTATTTACATAGGAGCACCCGAGCTGAAGCTTCCTCTTAAGGAGGAGGCCGAGCTGCAATGAGGCCCCTCCCCCCCCGAACAAAATTTCTGGCTACGCCACTGGTCTAAGTAACTGGTTTACTTCATGTTAACTTGTGTTATAGCGTTGCAAAGCGCCTGCGTTATTTAAAATCCACTCGACAGCTTTAGTGGGAATTTCAGTGACATTTTTGTCGCACTTCAGCAAAAACGCTTCAAAGAATTTCTGCACCACTGGATTGTAATGGTTCATTATTTGTGACGGATAATCACGTCTTTCAATGACAAAGACTACTCTCCGAGAGACATTTTTCAGCAGGTAATAATGCAGTGATAATCTGTGTTATATATATATTTATATTCGTCGCACCGGAAGCGGAAGTGCGATTTCCGTCGTTTGCGACGAAAATCGCAGTCGAAGTGTGACTGCGACCCCCGAATTTCGGCTGCGACAAACCGGTTAGTCGCACCGTATATAATATAACTAAAACAGTGAATAAAAAACATGTAGAGCAGGCTCCATTCTCCCATGCATTCGTTGGCACGCAACGCAGCAAATGAACTGCATTTTCGAGTTTGCTTCGTGCACCTTCGGCAGTTGCCATGAGACAACGTCACCTTTTCGGGTCTTCAGAATTTTTTTTGTTAAATAGCATACAAAAATCGCGCGTACGGAACAACTTAAATAATTGCAACCTCCGTAAGGGGAAATGACAAGACAGCAAAGTACCCGAAGTCTAAACGTTGTGGCGAACGCGGTACCGTTCAGCTGCATTTTCTTGTCGGTTTTCAAGCGTGAATTTCCCGATGCATCTTGAAAGGTTATCTTACCTTACTAATATAATAAATTTCACAGAGCAAACGTATATGCTATCGTACTAAATTCTCTACGGTATCATTAACTCTGTGGCTTGAATAAACAGCGTCATTACTTTGTTTTGGAATATATCATGCACGTTGGTTCTCTTCACTGGAGAATAATTTTCCTTGCACAGAAACCAATAAATATTGAATATGTTGCTGGCTTTGTATCGTTACTGCACCTGTATTAACATTTCCTTTAAACGGTAATTAACTCTACAGTTAGTAAATTAAGTAAATTATTCGCTTGCTGAGGCGACATAGTGACAACCTACCGTACTGCACCGTCATGTAAAACTCGTGTAACATTGCGAAAAGCAGACAAACAGCCTCTTCTTGGGGACATGAAACCGTAGAAGACGACACGATAAAGGAAAGTAAATCAAACCTGCGCAGCGAAGTCAGCCAGTTGCATCCCTTCCTGTGAATCATTGAATTTTTTATGTACAAACGATTCTTGCTCATTCACACCTGAAAAAGTGTACAGAAACATCAATCCCTTACATGTTTCTAATAACATTTTCTAATAAGTTTATGATCACATATATTAGTCTGTAAACCCATATAACGATATCCACTTGGATTACTACCTTCATAAGTAATGAAATACCATGGCACTTGCAAGAACATATTACCCTGGGAATTTGAAAGTAATTTCTGCATTTCAACTATGCACAATATGCGGTTTTTTTATATAAAGGACTTCAAACTGCTTTTTTGCAATGACAAACTTATTTCAAGTTTTACCTACAAAACCGGCAAGAAAAAAACAACAAATCTGTAGACAAGAAAATTCTTGTTCAATCTATTCACCTGCTGCTGTGGCTATAGCATTCTCTTGATAACACAAGGCGAGGGGTTGAATTGCCAGTCATGGCAGTCGCATTTCAAGTAGAGTCATAGGTAAAAAATCTCTTGCACTTGGATTTAGTTCATCATCCTTTATTGAACTCTTAAACTTCCAAATACTTTGGCATAGGGGGGCATGCTTGTGCAAAATCTAACACCAATCGAAACGAAAGGGCTCAATTCTATAACAAGCATCTTTTCTGATACTTCGAGAGTCTAAACATTCATTGCATCAATATGTATTTTTCAAAATAACTGCGCAAAACAACATGATTAAGCATAGCAATCAATTTATCAGGAAGCTGGTTCTACAGATGTATAAATGTCCCAAGACATGAGTCCTCATACTACATCGTGCACAAAGCACCAAGAAAACCATTTTCAAGAGTTGTCCCTGCTAAGAGATATGAGTGGACCTTAAGAAGCAGAAGCTTTCTTACAGGGCATTGTGTAACACCGCTTATGAAAGAATGAAGAGAGTGAAGAGGCTTTTAACAGCAGCACCTCAGGCGACTCTAATAAGAGAAACGATGAGCAAGAACATGTCTGGTAGAGCACTTAAGTTCAACAGTAACTTTTTGAGAGACAGAAAATGCCGGATGAGAGTTGGAAGTACATTTGGCCCACCCACACCAACAACACAGGCATACTACAAGTACTACAGTCTATGGTCGACTACAGTCTATGGAAAAGCTATCATATACACAAATCGAGAACGATGCAACAAACTCTCCATAACTCTGCAGACTTTCTTGGCCAATCTGGCCTCTCGGTTTCTGATAAGTCAGCTGACATCGACGTCGGAAAGAAAGACTAGAATCAAGAACTACCCCAGATTGCACATTGCGCTCCACATAGCTGGACAAATATACACGCACGTCAACATCCACAAATCCTCATCTAGTGTAAGACCATGAAGGCAGAGCCAGCACGTGGGTGGAACAATTATGCCATGCCCGGACGCAAATTCCACACCTGGCGAAATGAATAATCTCGAAATCATGGGGAATGGACGCGTGGATATTATGGGAAATCGCAGATGCTGTGCCTGAATCCAAGGTATTGTGGGGTATGAATTACCAGCAGCGCACAAAAAAGGCAACTAATCGAATACAGGCATCGGGTAACAACAGGTCTTTCCAACTTTACCATGCTTGAAGACCTTTATTAGAAAAAGCAAACGAACAAGCACCTTGATAGAGTAAAGTTGCAGCCTGCAGCACAAATTCTTTGTCTGAAGAGCTCAGAACTTGTATTAGGAAGGAACAGCGCCAACTAAGCCGATCACGAGAGGGAGAAGAACACAGGACGAGCGCCAACTTCATCTATCTTTATTTAACAAAAAATCAGGATATATGAGGAAAATCACGGACATACGCACAATGACCATCATGCATCATCTGGCAAACCGTTCTAGATAGGACATCTCGTTTTTGAAGGAGGTCACGGAAGTATCACTACCACAGCTTTTTCCTCTTTCCTTTAGATGGAATGCTTGCAAAACATCACGTGCCTTTGCTTCCCTGCTTCTGCCAAGAATCTTTATCTGTCCGAACCGTGGTTCACACTTCTTGCAGTACAGGCATTGTTTCCGTGGCGAATTTTCTGCCGCTCGGTCACACGCATTGCAAGTTGCACAATGTTGCGAAAGATGCCCACCTCCTTCTTTCAGCGACCGCACATGTTCAGCTGCACGGTCATTCACGCATCTACCCGTTTGGCTCACCTAGGTTTTCCCGCAGGCCAAAGGTATTTCATATACCGCACTGATGCAGCACTTTAAAAACTGCTTTCCATGTTTTCTGGTGCAGCTGCTCCTCGTACCCTCGCTCGCGACGCGTGCGCAGAGCTGTGCCTGTTTTCGAGGAGCCGAAAACACGACTGGGACGCCGTGTCTGTTTGCCACCTTTTTCATATTGTGGGCTATCCTATGTACATACGGAACCACTTCCGGCTTGGCAGCTTGTTTTTCTTGTGCGCACGGTTTCTTGACCATGGCACCTTTGATTTTTTGCAAGGTTGCTTCAGCCACTGCTGTGATAACCGTGCTGTCTGTGTGTTCTTCCGTTTCCGCGTCCGGTAACTCTCCTCTATTTTACTATTCCATTATCTATACTCCTTGCACATTTTCGATGAATTGGATCAATTGGGGTGATTGATCCCAAGGCTATGCTTCTGCATCATATCGCAGACTCAATGCTAAGGCGGCATTTAACGACCCCGATCTTCCCAGTGGTACCATTATCTGCATATATCACTGCGGTTAGATTGCTGTTTTGTTAAACAAGCGTCGTCTAACCCCGCCTTAACCGTTTCTCCTGAGTAGCGACACCTCCTATATCCTTGTCGAAGTAAATAATTCTACACACGCAGGCTGGAAGTCTCCCTCACCCAATTAAGCTGTCGGATTCCCTCTCTTAATTTTCTACAGACCCCAGTTTAGTTTGCGGCACTCCACCGTCTGCATTTTCTGTAACGAGGTGGGAAACAATAGACCGCTTCGTTTTCTCGTACCGCGCCTTTACTATACTGAGAAAAAGAGACTTCAAAGTTATTTTCGCAATATTGGCCTGCATCTGAGCATTCGCGTCGCACTTTCATTATGAGCTTTCACTCTCTGATACACTCACAGGAATATTTGCGCCGCTGCCTAGGAATTTATTATTTATACAAAACGCTTGCCCAGTTAAATATGATTCCTTTATCATAATTATGTTTAGTACATTCAGGCTACGTCATTCATTTTCTCGCATCTGTCGCATTGAATCTTCCAGTGTTCACGAATTGGCAAGTGAAATTTATTAAGTAATATCAACCTGGGCATCATTAAATATAACAACGTGGGTATGCACCATACGTTCAAAGGACAAGAAGAAGCAGAGCCACTCGTGTTCTGAGATAGCAGAAAAAAGGAACACGAAGACGTGAACGCCAAGGTTCCATTTCATGTGGCAAAGCACCTTTGTGGCTTGCATAAGCGTCAAAGAAGTTCGCAAGGAGGCCGGTCGAGCTACGGAAAGCACGACGGAAAGCAAGGGCCCCGTCACGAGAACCTCTGGGCCTTCGAAGCACCAGCGAGTCCATGGATGCAGCACCGTCGGCGGCGGAGCTGGCAGTGGTGGCCTGGACTCACTCGGACGCTGCAGCCATGAACGAGAAAGCGCCGCCGGCAAACTACCGGCTCAAGCTTGGCTGCCATGTCATTTGGGCTCACGCCGACGCTCGCCACCTTGGACGCTTTCCTCGTGTTCGCCGCCACCTCCGTCACTCCGGCCGTCCCCGCGACCATCATGTGCTTCATCTTCATCACGAACCTAGTCTTGACAACCATCGCCGGCGCCTTCGACAAGCCCGATCAACCAGATAGGTTTCGACGGCCGGCGTCGCACAACAGCTGCCCCGACGCCGAGGCGGCTTCTACCACTTAAGCTGCCCTGTCGGTGGTGCCGGACAATTTGGGGCGCCAAGTGCGGACACGCAGATGGCGAACAGATCGCATAATGTCAACGGGATATCAGTTCTGTCCAATCTGATTTTAGATTTTTGCAATGTGACAAATGAATGATACAATGAGACGCAGATAAAAATGTTTTTATCCCCGCCTTGGATGTTGTGGTTTGCTTTTCTAACATGATCATGTATCGCTGGTATAAAAAGTTAGATACGGTTTAAACTAGAAAATAGATCGACTGATTACCTTGAAGTGAAAGCTAAGAAAAGGAAGTATCGCCGAAACACGTTTACTTTCCCAAGGTCTTTGCATCTTTACGTTTCAGGCAGCCGTCGTCGCCTTCCTCGGAAGTCGTATATAAATGGCGCGCTCAGGCGCGGGTGCCTTGTGCTCGTGCCTCGTGTCTCGCGCCACGTGCGAGGTTAGAAGATAAAATAAAAAAGGATAAAAGAGAGCTGCTTCTACGCTTGCTATCGGCCCGAACGGTTCCCAGGTCTTTCGCTCGCCGACTCACTCATTGTTTTAGTGGATCTAACCTCGGTCCCTCTGACTTGGTCACCCAGACGTGATTGTACTGCAAGCACGGCGTCATGTACGAGGCCGTGAACGAGAGACCAACGACCAGCGCATAGGGCCTAGCCATGATGCAGATTCATCTACCGTCCTTTTGGAGACGAAATCCTGCAGCCTGGTTTACTCAGGTGGCGGCCCTCTTCGACCTTTCGCGCATTACTTCGCATCGCGTCAGTTTCCTCCACGCTGTTTCGGCACTCACCGCTTAGGTGGTCGAGGAGTTCCGAGAGGTTGTAGATGCACACTACACCAACCCCTATGACCACTTCAAAACGACATTGCTGCAACGCAAGCCCGTGTCCGTGCGCAGACGCCTCCAGAAGATTTTCAACAAAGAGCAGTTCGGTGACCGTCGACCGTCAGAACTTTAACGTCGTGTGCGGCGTCTCCTCAGTGACTGTAGGCTGGACGCAAATAGCCCGCTGTTGTTGGAACTGTTCCTTCAGCGCCTGCCACAAGAATCTCGTGGGTGCTGTAGTTGGCTACCACACCGCAATACATGCCCCTCGACAATCCTGCTGAGCAGGCCGACCACATTGCTGATTATTCAGCAAGATGTACTGTGGCAACAACGAGTGTTTCGCTTTCGCACCTCGAAGATCGGCAGTCTCGATCGCTTTGATTGCTGAACTTGCTGAGGCCATTACTGCACTACGGTCATCGCCCAACCGTCGTCAGCCGGGCCGTAGTTTCCGTTCCAGATTCCCTTCCCGGTCCAGTTCCCGGTATGGGCCTCTACTGTGCGAATATTGCTAATATTACAACAAATTCAGTGCCAGCGCAAGTCAGTGCCGTTCCCCTTGCAGCTGGCAGGGAAACATGCCGCAAAGGCACTGATGGTGACCGGTGACTCTTGCCGTACAACAAGGCGCTTATTCTACGTTACTCACATGATTGCTAGACAACATTTTCTCGTGGAAACAAGTGCAGAGCGCAGCGTCATTTTTGTAACCCGTTGAGAATTTCTGTCACCCGAGGTGAATTCCTGTCACCTGCCATTCCTGTCACGCGGCCAAAAAAACCGCTCCCCTTCAAGCAGCCAACAGCACTTCTATCCACATATATGGCCAGCGCTTTCTTGCCATCGACTTTGGCTTCCGACACACCTTCTGAGGGATGATCATTGTTGCAGATGCATGCATGGCCGTATTCGGTGCGGATTCTGTGACCTACATTGTCCCTAGTGTTGACTTCCGAGCTCGTCGCATCCTGAACGCGAAGACTAGGATGCCTATACAAGGCATCCGTGCGCCCATGACTTCAACCACTAGAACGGCTCGACAGATACCATCATCTGAGATCCCCTCACATCCTTCATATTTCCCAGCCACCAGGAAACCTTCCAATCTTGATCTGCCAGTGGGTCACAACGTCACGCATCATGTTGTCACCACTGCCCCCCCCCCCTAGTGTTCTGCCGACCGATATGCCTCGCTGGTAACCGCCTTGCCATCGTAAGGAGGGAGTTCGACCTCATGCTGCAAGTGGTAATCATCCGTCCTTCGTTGAGCAATTGGTCTTCAGCTCTCCACATGGTACCAAAACTCGACCCAGGGGATTGGCGCCGGCGCGGCGACTACCGTGCGCTCAATCCGCGCACCTTCCCTCATCGCTATCCACCGCTTCACATTCATGTATTCGCAGCCAACCTAGCTGAAACAGCAAGATAGATTTAGTGAAGGCCTAGCATCAAACCCCTGTTGAGCCAGAGGACATCCTAAAGACTGCGATTGCGACAGCATTCGGGCTTTTCGAGTACGTGCCCATGCCATTAGGGCTGAGAAAGGCTGGTCCGACGTTCCAGAGGTTTATCAACAGTGTCACCCGGGCACTCCGCTTCGTCTTTCCATACCTGGATGACCTCCTATTGGCTAGTATTTTCATCGAAAAACATAGCAAGCATTTGCGCCTGCTATTTTCTCGGCTGCACAAACACGGCCTTCGCATCAACTCCGCAAAGTGCGACTTCGTCATCCACGACATTGACTTCCTCGGACACAACGTGACTCCCGAAGGAATCAGACCGCTGGAAAAGAAAGTTGAAGCTTTGCGTGAGTTGCCTCGCCCATACGTCACTGGGAAAGCTCGGGGAATTCCTTGGACTTCTCAACTGCCACCGCAGTTTACTTCCTATCATTGCCCCAATTATTATACCACTGACCGAACTTCTCAACACCCCTAAACCTCCGTCCGCTGTTCCGCGAGCGGATGCAGCTGTTGCTTAATTAAAGCGGCACACTTCCAGGATTGACAGAGATAAATTTTATAAGTTATACATTATTGATATGCACATCTGACTGTCATGGCCGAGCATCTGCGGGAGATATTACAGCATATCTGCGCCGTGTTATCTTAAAACATGCGGCTTTCGATGGCCTTGTATAAAAAATGTAATTTTCCCACTGCTATTATAAAAGTCTAAGAACATTGCCTATACACCATCAAATAATAAATACCTTATAATAGTGTGACATGATCATGCTAGAAAAACAGAGCTTAACACCGAAAGCCATGATAGAAACTTTTAATGAGCATAATCTCACTGCTTAACTGTTGCATTATATTAAAAAAATCTAAAATCCACATCGATAGAAGAGCTACCATGTTAAAGTTATGCCATCAGTTCGCCTCTGCCATGTCCGCACTTGACGACCCTTGTTGTCACGCACCACGCAGACGGCAGCTGAAGTGGGAGAAGCCGCCTCAGCGTCGGGGCACCTGTGCGACGCCGGCCGTCCGAACTAGTGTGCTTCAGCGGGCTGGTCGAAGGCACTCCTGGTGACGGTGGTCAAGACCAGGCCCGTGATAAAGAGGAAGCACATGGCGTTCCCGGGGACGACCGGCGTGACCGAGACGGCGGCGAACGCAAGGAAAGCGCCCAAGGTGGCGAGTGTCGGCGTGAGCACAAACGGCAACCAAGCTTGAGCCGGCACTTTGGCGGCTGCGCGATCTCGTTCTTGGCTGCCGCGTCCGAGGGAGTCCAGGCCACCCGTGCCAGCTCCGGCGACGACGGTTCTACATCCATGGTCTCTCCGGTGCTTCGAAGGCCTAGAGCTTCTCGTGACGGGGCCCCTGATTTCCGTCGTGGTTTCGATAGGTCGACCGGCCTGCTTGCGAACTCCCTGGACGCCAATGCAAGCAGGGAAGGAGCGCAGCCACATGGATGTAGGCGTAGATGTAGAGTCAGCCACCTAAAATGGAACTCTGGCACGTACGGTCTTCTTTGTCTGTCTCAAAACACGAGCGCTTTAAAAGATGATGATGATGATGATGATGATGATGATGATGATGATGATGATGACCCTGATATGTTTATAGCATACCCACTCATGGGGATTGCCTGAGAGTCGGGCACATTTTACATATGTGTTAAAGCAGTAAACTTAAATATATATAATTTTGATTAATAAATTATTGCGAAGAAAGCTCAAAACGATTAAGTCGACAGTCATTAAAAAGGCAAATACGATACAAATGAGGCAATAAAGGAGGAATGAAATGAATAATACAATCAACAATAAAATCGGCGTGATTCAAAAAATAAAAATTTCTCGGGCGATGCATACATGGCTGTGTGAGTGCCTAAGCAAAGGCGCCCGGTAATACAGCAGCACTGGAGCGTTCAATGGCAGGCCGAGCTGTCGCACTGTAATTTCCAATGTCATTTTTTTCTCGGGGAGGAGAAACGCCGGCATTCTAGTAAGTAGTGTCCAATGGTTTCTAATCTGTTTTAAAAGAGCCACAAAGGTGAAATTGCCATACCAGATCGATACATGTATAAATTTATTGGCGGGACTCGACGACGCAGACTCGTTAATGTTACTTACGTCTGTCAGGTTTTCGAAAATTTCCTGCTCCAAGGGAAGTGGTGTTGTTCCGAGGATGATGTTTTCTTATGTTTCTCTTTTCTTTTTCTAATTCTACACATCCCACAAACATACCCTGTGAACGCCAAATTCTCGTCCTTTCTCAAATTCCTCGTCTTAAGTTGAAAAATCTATTGTTGCCCGGTCCTCTCTTTCCTTCATTTTTTGCTCCCCCATCAAGCATCTGGGTTTGGCGGTCGTCGTCGTTTCGTCGCCGACTATATTTGTCCATTTATGTGGACAACATGGGGCACTAGGTGGGTTCCCGAATAGACAACTTGCAGTTGCTGCTCTCTGGTCTATGTATATGTCACTGGGCCTGTTCGGTTTAGTACGCTCCTGTTTTTAGCCAATAGCCCTGAATGGATGTGCAACTGTAACACAGACGGTATGGAGCCTTAAATGTGCTTAGATATGCGTCGTACTTCTCAGTGTCGTCAGAATTCCTCCCTCCACCACCATGACACATCATCTTCGCCTAATGACGCATACATTTAACAGCTACAGGCCACAAAGAGGCGCTTGAGTCATCCGCCACATCTGTTGCTATAACTCTGGCAAACTTCGTATCATTTAGAACCCCACCGTTGCGTTCAACCTGCGCGTAGAATTTTTTCAACATTGTTGAAAAAAAAATCTGAGCTAACAGAAATCCTTCTCAAGCATTGATGTACCGGTAGCCGAAAGCTAGACCTCAAAAGTATAAGGACGTTTACCAGGGGAAAAAAAAATATTCTTGAATAATATTCGGCTAGATTAACTTAAAAAAAGTTTTCTACTCATCCAAAAGTCGCGCTGTAATGCTTTGATTTTTGAAGCGGCGCTGCGCGCTGGAGCCTGACGCCAACGTGGCATTAATTTCCCCCAACACGGTTAAAAATAAAATTAGTATATAGCTAGCGAACAGATCTGTTTACTAGTTTCCTGTGTACTTTGCTACCTTCTCACTATATCGCTGTACTATAGCCAACACATTCCAATACTAGTACGTGCCGCCGTTACGAAATGCAGCCACTGTGGAATGGCTCGGGGGCTGCATTGTACTTGACTGAAGACACTCTGTTGCCGGACAACGTTCGTTGGCTACGTCAAAATCGCTGCGGTTTGCGTGCGGTCCGCCGCCAACACTGACGCGGGAAAAGCATCGGCGATTTGTTGGACCGCGAGGGCCGCGATCTTGCGCGGGTCAACGGCGGTCCGCACGAACTGGTGACGACATATCACATGATGCGCGGACGGCGGTCCAGAAGAGCAATTTGGTCCGTCGTGTGGTTCGGCCTTTATCACATCTGCTGTGGTTTTCGTGATGACCGACGTTGGAATTCTACGGCAGACATCGGTTATATCCTTGTCTTGAGCTAATGTGACGTCCGTCTCGATCATGTAACCACCATCTTTCACATAACCCCAGAGGAATAAATCGAGTGGAGAAATATCAGGTAACCTAGCCGGCCAATTACAGGCCCGTGCCTTCCAATCAATTGCACATGAAAAGTTGCATACACCTAGTTTCGTGCTCGCGTGCTGCTGTGTGCTGGCGCCCCATCCTGGTGATTCCACAGACGTGTAAGATGTGGCAACGGGACTACGCTCAGAAACTTGTCAACCACTGCTGCAATCATTTCTTCCACGTAACGCTGTACAGTCAGTGCATGATCAAATAAATTGTCAATTAAATTAAATAAAAAAAATTAAATTAAATTACATTAAGTTTGCGGTTTTACTTCCCAAACCCACGATCTGATTATGAGGCACACCGTAGTGGGGGACGCAGGAAATTTGGATCACCTGGGGTTGTTTAATAAGGTGCACCTAGATCTAAGTAAACGGCTGTTTTCGCATTTCGCCCCCATCGAAATGCAGCCGCCATGGCCGGGTTTGCATCCCGCGACGCCGTGCTTAGCAGCTCGACATCAGTGATCGAAGAAGATGAGACGGATTATAGCACCGGCGTGAATTCCGAACCACACACTGAACGACCACTGGTACTGGTGCCGAGTGCGCTTTACCCAGTGTGTTTTGGAGGCACTTCAAAGTGTGCATTTTGCAAACATACCTGGCCATTTATGCTAAAATTGGCTTCATCTGTGCACATGAGGTTGCTCAGAACGTCTGGTGACTCATCGCATTTTGTGACGACCCAATTCGAGAAATCTAGATGAATCCGCAGGTTCCCGTCTTCCAAGTATTGGTACAGGTTAAGGTGGTACGGGTGAAAGGCCGAGTCATTTAGAAACTTAAAAACACATGACTTCAAAATTGGTACCTGGGCGGCCACGTCCTGTATGCTAGCACGAAGGTTTGAGGCCATAGATGCTAGAACATCCTTGAGTAGGCTAAGACTCAAGGACTGAGTCCTCCACCGCTGCTTCTGGAAGTTGCCCCTTTGTCTTAGGTTTTCATAATTTCTGATGACTGTCGATGCGTTCGGTCTACCGCCACACTTCCATGACTGATACATGTATATTTGCACCCTTCCTCTTGTTGCCATTTGCAGCTCCCAAGGCAAGGATCATGTTTTCGTTCTTCACATTAAAGAAAGACATGGCGGCTGGAACGAAACAAAACGCACCTTTAAGCCTGTGCACTGATGTTGTCTATTCGCTTTTGTGGTGCCAGCATTTGTGGCAATAATAGAAAAAAGAATAAACTATCCGTGCACTTTAAGCAAAGACAACAGCTATCACAGTTTGTTTCCAACCAACACCAAACGCGATGTTTTGCTTCAGCCAGGGCGCTAGAGATAAGGCACTTGCTCTATCGGGGTGTTTTTCTTTATGTCCTTTATTTCGTTCTGGCTAACTCAGATGGAGCTTGTTCGAGGGCGCTGCTTTATGATGCGGATGGGAGCGCAATGAGGTGGTATTTTTCACATTTCGCTGGGTGTATTTATCAGTGGGAAAGAATTAGTACGCAATTAGTACGTCGCTGAAAATATCGCAATTAGATGGCCCTTGGCGGTGCCTAGAAATGCCTCACTGACACTTAGTTAATTAGGATAGCACGTCTCGAGTTAGATAATTAATTACAATTACATAATTGAATCTCAGTAATGAGAAGTTACTGGCAGCTACTGTGCTATACCGGAAACAACATGCACTAGGTTTCCTTCGAGTAACGCAATTGCTCCATTTCTAAATCTGGGTGCACGGTAGTATATTGGGGCGCCCTGTTTATATTTATGACCTCTGCGTGCAGGTGACGATGTTTTCATCGCTCATAAATATTGGAAATTATTAGAAGTGCTTTTTTTTTCATGAGTCGTTACTATTGCTTACTGGAAAGAGAAGCAATAGTGAGACACATATCATTCAAGTGCATTTCACACGCCGTTGATAAAAGACTTTGCCGAAGGGGTCACTGAAGTGCGCAGGTTTTTTTCAGGGTCAAACAAATACGCAACACAAGTTGAAGCAGATGAACATACAGCAACATATTAATTCGCTAGGCATAGGCTATCAATACCTTTAGAAATATCTTTTGGCCACGGCGGCCGCATTTCGATGGGGGCGAAATGCGAAAACACCCGTGTAGTTATATTACGGAGTGCCTCATAATTAGACAGTGGTTTTGGCAGGTAAAACACCTTTTTTTTAAATCTTTTATTTGGCTACCTGCTTCTCTTTCATCAATATAATAAACTCTGTATTGTGTGCATATTTAAATATATTGTGTATGTGCGTCATGTTTACAGTGGAAATTTAAAACAGTATTGAAGTGAGAAAATACGGACGAGGTAGCCGGCGCTGGTGCTTCTAATGCCCTTGTCCTCAAACTGTCAGCATTTGCAGAAAGAAAGCGACAGTATTAATTAAAAGCCGTGCACGTCCGAGCCAACAAGGATGCAGTAAGCTATTAGCCACAATAAAATTTTTGGTGAAAAGGGCCAGGCAATTCAAAACAAACCTCAAATGATGTGGATGACATTACTGTGCCAATGACATTTGGCGGGAGGGGGGAGGTAGGTTTCGGCATCACCGTAGTGGGTGGGGGGGGGGGTAGGGGCAGAGTTCCCCTCCGGGAAAACTCCGGAGGGGGCACTCTGCCCCCTGCCCCCCGTTGTCGGCGCCTATACCACGTACTGTATTGTTCCAGTCCTTCTCTACAATTCCTACATATAAACCAGGAAATGTTGATTGCGGTAATTTTTTTACCTCGTCGCCTCTGTCTTCTTGTGCACGCTCTTCCAATTGACCTCGTGTGTGAATTAGTTCTTTTTTTGTATGGTGAGCAATGAGTAGCGGCATGCAGAAACAGATTTTTAGGGGCGTTCAAGAGAAACGTAGAGTTCGCCGCAACTAAAGGCAACATGGCCGCCCAGCGCCAGATTGGCCTTTCTGAGAAAAGCTTGCGATATTGGCGTCCATAAAAAGGAACACTGTCGGCGTAAAAGACACGTGAAGTGTCCATATCGTGGGTGTCGTGCAGTCCAACCACAGTTTGCGGAGCTTCTATGGAAGGAAAAGCTACAGCGTCCTTAGAAAAGTAAACATGTCTGGGCGATTCTTTTTATTGCCATAGCAACTACATCGACACTCCTGGCCCATTGATGCCGTCGGCATCGCCGTTCGCGTCGTCGTGATGTTCGGTATGAAGTCTAAAGTCGAGAACACGCTCGATGCTCGCCGTATACGGTATGTGCGAGTGAAAGCACGCGAGGGGAGCCGACGCTCGCGCACTCAATAGAGTGTTTTAGTTGAGCGTCATTACGGTACGCTCCGCTCCGAGTCGCCCCGCTAAGCCACAGTGGAGCGGCGGGCGATTTTCAGGTTTTTGTTATACAGTTGGCGTAGCGGAGCGGACTTTTCGTAGTTGCAGCACCCTTTATCCAAATTAAGGGTTTTGAAGAAAATAAAAACACCCCATTCATAAGTTTTATATAGTAAAACGTATATATATATATATATATATATATATATATATATATATATATATATATATATATATATATATATATATATATATATATATAACTTATTTGTCCGTGAAGTATGTAGACGTATGCTTGTAATGCGTTACCGGTCCATATTATCCAGTGGAAAATATAGCGCCGTCGTGGGGAACCACGTGGTAGCCAGCAAGCTTACTTTTTGCATCCAATCCAATCCTTTCTGCCGCCAACGCTAGGCAAGGTTCTGCGCAGCCCGCTCAGCTCAGGCAGCTTGTAAGCGGACTGTGCTTGTCGCTCCGCTAGCCCGCCTGCGGCTAAGCGGAGGGCGCATGCGCATTCGCGCTTCCGCTGCGTTTAGGTGCTGAGCGGAGCGTATTAACTTTAAACTAAAGCACTCTATACTTGCACGCGCGAGGAAGGACAGCGGAGAGCAAACGCGCCGTCTTCCGTCGCGCGAAAGGCCGTGGGGAGATATAAGGGAGGGAGGGGGGGAGGCGTTGTGCTGCGGCAGCAATTGCACATTTCGCGACCGGACGCAAGCGTAACTGACGATGGCGGTAAAAATTAGCGCGCGAAAGGGAAGAAAGTGGGGAGGCAGGGCGGGAAGGAAGGGGTGCGGCTTCTGCCCCGCAGCAACTGCCTACTTTGCGCGGTAAAGCGTGGTCGCGCACGTCGTATCTTGACGGCGATCTGCACAGGGCTCATACCATTGTGCGTGCTGTGTTATCGCCCCTCAATTTGCGTTGAAGCGATAGACAGAACGAAGGTCATTTGCTGCGGCGGTTGCTGCTGCCGCGCTTGCTCACGCCAGCCTTTTGACAGCGAGTGTCCCCGGTCATCGAGTGTGATGCGTTCATGTTTCACTGTGCGCCCTGACATCATACTGGTTAATTCAGTTGGTAAGCGAAGTTGGTAAGCGAACTTCGTATGGCTGTCTGCCACGCTGCTATCGCAATCGATGCTTCACCTTTCGGGCGAAACTGCGACTTTTTTTTCACATTTTTCGCTTCAACGTAAGGGGTATGGCTATTATCTAGTCTAAACGGTATGATGCGTATTCTAGCAGCGTTACATTATCATGTTAGAAAAGCAGAGCATAACGACGAAGGCCGTGATAAAAAGATTTTATTAGCGCAATATCATTGCCTAATTCATTTGTCATATAGCAAAAATCTAAAAACAGGTTCGATAAAACAGCTACGACGTTGACGCCATGCCATCAGTTCGTTTTCTGCGTGTGCGAACTCGACGCCTCAAATTGTCATGCACCACGCAGACGGCAGCTGAAGTGGGAGAAGCCGCCTCGGCGTCGGGGCAGCTGTGCGACGCCGGCCGTCCGAACTTGTGTGCTTCAGCGGGCTGGTCGAAGGCACTGGTGACGGTGGTCAAGACCAGGCCCGTGATGAAGATGAAGCACATGGCGTTCGCAGGGACCGCCGGCGTGACCGAGATGGCGGCGAACGCAAGGAAAGCGTACAAGGTGGCGAGCGTCGGCGTGCGCACAAATAGCAGTTTAGATTGAACCGGTACTTTGGAGGCGGCGCGATCTCGTTCATGGCTGCCGCGTCCGAGGAAGTCCAGGCCACCGCCGCCAGCTCCGGCGCCGACGGTTCTGCATCCATGGTCTCTCCGGTGCTTCGAAGGCCCAGAGCTTCCCGTGACGGGGCACGTGCTTTCCGTCGTGGTTTCGGTACGTCGACCGGCCTCTTTGCGAACTTCCTGGGCACCAATGCAAGCTGAAAGGAGCCCAGCCACATGGATGTAGGCGTAGATGTAGAGCCAGCCACATAAAATGGAACTCTGGCACGTACGGTTTTCTTCGTCTGCCTCAAAACACGAGCGGCTCTAAAGGATGACGATGATGATGACTTTGAAATGTTTGGCGCATACTCATTCATGGGGATTGGCCAAGATTCGGGCAGATTTTACATTTGCTTTAAGATAGAAAAATTATAAAAACTATAATTTTGACGCATAAATAAAGCGATTAAAGTAGGCAGCCATTAAAGAAAGCTATATATAATATAAATGAGGCAATAAAGGAGGAATGAAATGAATGATACGGTCAAAAATGAAATAGGTATGATATAATAATAAATTTTTCTGTTGCGATGCATACATTCCTGTGTGAGCGCCCAAACACAGACGCTCTGAAAGACAGCAGAACCGGATTGTTGTACCGGACTGTCACACTGTAATTTCCAATCTCATTTTCCTCAGGCAGGAGAAGCACCGGAATTCCAGGACCTAGTGTTCAATCATTTCTAATGAGTTGAAAAATAGCACAAATCGGTGCATGTCTAAATTTAGGGGTGCGACTCGACAACGCAGCCTCGATAATGTCACTTCCATCTGTCTGGTTTTGCAAAATTTCCTGCTCGAGTGGAATTGTAAGTCGTGTAGTTCCGAGGAGGATGTCTTCTTATGTTCCTCTTTTCTTTTTCTAATTCTACACGTCCCACAAACATAGACTGAGAACGCCCCATAGCTGCTCTTTTTATCAGCGGCAATATTTGCAATGATCTTTTGAACTCTGCCTTCTCTGCGCAATGCGCCTCTTTCGGTATTCGTTTCCGATTAATCTTCAGAATGGAATTGTGCGTCATGAGAGTCACCAAAGCAGATAAGTAAAATATAACATGACCTATAAAGTTAACCTGCACAATCAGTGGGGCGAAATTTTTCCATAAATTTTCCAGCGCAGCGTACACGTTATTGTGTCTGCGACCAAAAGCGTGTCAGCAAAAGAAAGCCGGATGGGCGTGTTCATGCGTACGGACTTGGCAGGATTTCCCAAATTCCTCGTCAATGGAAAATGTGTTGCTGTCCGGTCCTGTCCTTGTTTCGTTTTTTCCTCCGCCATCACTCACCTGGATTTGGAGGTCGTCGTCGTTTCCTCGCCGACTATATTTGTCCATTTATGTGGACAACATGGGAGACTAGGTGGGTTCACGAATAGACAACATGCAGTTGCTGCTCTCTGGTCTATGTATATGTCACTAGGCCTGTGCCGTTTAGTACGCGCCCGTTTTTAGACAATACCCCTGAATGGATGGCAACTGTAACACAAACAGTATGGAGCCTTAAATGTGTTTAGATATGCGTCGTACTCCTCTGTGTCGTCAGAATTCCACCCTCCACAAGCATGACACATCATCTTCGCCTTATGACGCATACAGTTAACAGCTACAGGCCACGAAGAGGCGCTTGCGTCATCCGCCACATCTGTTGCTATAACTCTGGCAAACTTTGTATCATTGAGAACCCAACGTTGCGTTCAACCTGCGCGTAGAATTTTTTCAACATTGTTGAAAAAAAATCTGAGCTAACAGAAATCCTACTGAAGCATTGATGAACCGGTAGCCGAAAGTCCTCGAAAGTATAAGGACGTTTACCAGGCGAAAAAAAAATAATATTCGCGAAGAGATTCGGATAGATTAACTCAAAACAAGTTTTATACTCGTCAAAAAGTCGCGCTGTAATGCTTTGATTTTTGAAGCGGCCTTGCGCGCTGGAGCCTGTCGAGAACGTTTCATTAATTACACCCAACCATGTTAAAAATAAAATTAGAATATAGGTAGCGAACACATATGTTTACTAGTTTCCTGTGTACTTTAATTCCTTTTTACTATATCGCCGTACTATAGCCATGACATTCCAATACTAGTAAGTGCCGCCGCTACTATCAAGAAAGATGGTTTTGTGGTTTTGCTATAGTTAACAACTATGCTAATAACACTAGCTAACGACTATTGGTTTTGCTAAGTAACGGTTAGGCCACAACTGTGTCCCATGGCAATTCAGCGATGAGTGTCCATAACTAATAAAGATAGAAGATTTGATTGAGAATGATAATTTTTGCTGTCGGTGACTCATAGAAGAGGCGGACATCCGAATTTGTGCTGGTAACGCTGGAAATATAATTATTTAACACATTTTCACTAACTAACCAATTAATTGATAGTTGTGAGTGTACGATTTATTGCATAGCTGCAGTCATCCGCAACACAAGGCGCACCCTCTTTATAGAAATGCAGCTCTTATCCTCACTTTCGAGAAATGTGTCCTGAAGTCCTCCAATGATATGTCTTCCGTTTCCTGTTAACAGTTAGGCGCACTGCATTATTCTCATTCGCTGAAGATCGTGCGCGTTTTAAATCAAGCACAAAAATCGGTCTTATATGACAGATGTAACAAGGAGGACGAAGTGACTGCGAGCCAGAACGCGCGAGGGAGGAGAGCGAAGAGCAAACGCGCCGTCTTTCGTCGCGCGAAAGGCCGTGGGGAGAAATGAAGGAGGGAGGCGGGAGGCGTCGTGCTGGGGCAGCAATCGCACATTTCGCGACCGGGCGCAAGGTTAAGTGACGATCGCGGCTCAAACTCGCGTGCGCAAGGGAGGAAAGTGGGGAGGCAGAGCGGGAAGGAAGGGGTGCGGCTTCTGCTCCGCAGAAACTGCCTACTTTGCGCGGTGGGGCGTGGTCGCGCACGTCGTATCTTGACGGCGATCGGCAGACCGCTCATACCTTTGCGCATGCTGTGTTATTGCCCCTCAATTTGCGTTGAAGCGATAGACAGTACGAAGGTCATTTGCTGCTGCGGTTGCTGCAGCTGCTCTTGCTCACGCCAGCGTTTTGACAGCGAGTGTTCGCGGTCATCGACTGTGATGCGTTCATGTTTCACTGTGCGCCCTGACATCACACTTGTTAATTGATTTGGTAAGCGAATGTTTCCAAGTTTATATGGCCGATAAAAGTACTATCCTTACTTCGTATGGCTGTCTGCCACTCTGCTATCGCAATCGATGCTTCGCCTTTCGGGCGAAACTGCGGCTTCTTTCTCATATTTTTCGCTTCAACTTAAGAGGTATCGCCTATTATCTAGTCTAAACGGCATAAAACATATTATAGCAGCGCTACATTATCATGTTAGAAAGAAAATTAAATTATGGGGTTTAGCGTGCCAAAACCACTTAATGATTATGAGGCTCGCAGTAGTGGAGGACTCCGGAAATTTTGACCACCTGGGGTTCATTAACGAGCACTTAAATCTCAGTCCACGGTGTTTTCGCATTTCGCCCCCATCGAAATGCGGCCGCTGTGGCCGGGCTTCGATCCCGCGACCTTGTGCTCATCAGCCCAACACCATAGCCACTGAGCAACCACGGGGGGTATCATGTTAGAAAAGCAGAGCATAACAACGAAGGCCGCGATAAAAAGATTTTATTAGTGCAATATCATTGCCTAATTCTTTTGTCATATTGCAAAAAAATAAAAACAGGTTCGATAAAACAGCAACGACGTTGACGCAGTGCCATCAGTTCGCCACCGGCACGTCCGCACTTGAAGCCTCAAATTGTCACGCATCACGGAGGCGGCAGCTGAAGTGGGAGAAGCCGCCTCGGCGTCGAGGCCGCTGTGCGACGCCGGCCGGCCAAACCAGTGTGCTTTAGGGGCTCGTAGAAGGCGCTGGTGACGGTCAAGACCAGGCCCGTGATGAAAATCAAGCACATGGCGTTCGCAGGGACCGCCGGCGTGACCGAGACGGCGGCGAACGCAAGGAAAGCGTCCAAGGTGGCGAGCGTCGGCGTGGGCACAAATGGCAGCTTAGATTGAGCCGGTACTTTGGAGGCGGCGCGATCTCGTTCATGGCTGCCGCGTCCGAGGAAGTCCAGGCCACCGCCGCCAGCTCCGGCGCCGACGGTTCTTCAAGCATGGTCTCTCCGGTGCTTCGAACGCCCAGAGCTTGTCATGACGAGGCCCCTGCTTTCTGCCGTGCTTTCGGTAGGTTGACCAGCCTCCTGGCGAACTCCTTTGACGCTTATGCAAGTTACAAAGGTGTCGGGCCAGATGAAATGGAACCTTGGCGTGCACGGTCTGCTTCTACTGCCTCAAAACACGAGCACCTCTGCTTCCTCTTCTTCCCCTCTGAACGTGTGATGCGTACCCATTATGGTATATTGGCTATGGGAGCCTCAGGTGAATAATGCTTGATAATGGAAAAAAATTAACAGAATATGGCAAATCGAAAAGCACGTTTTTCACACTACGATATTAAAAACTAATGTTGGATGGGAAACGCTACGCATATGACGAAGCCAATGAAAGTATTTATGAAATGCGCGGAACGCATACACTTAGCACAGCTCTTCGTTCTGGCCGTAATTTACAGCCAAGTTAGGGCCATCCGAGGGGAGGTGCCTTAAAAGATTGCGGCTGTTCAGTTCTTTTTACTAACATTCGTAGTTTTTTTGCTAAGAAAGATGAATTATGTGCTGTTATTAACGACTGTAATGCTGACATCATTGTACTCACAGAAACATGGTTAAATAGCAAAATAACAAACCCCAAACTGTTTGAGTGCGACAAACAATACATTGTTTACCGAAGTGACCGAACAGGTAGAATTGGTGGTGGCGTTCTGCTCTCCGTTAAGGAATGTATTAATTGTTTTTGTGTCACCATTAATACGAATTTAGAGCTAATTTGGTGCTGTATAACTATTAGTTTTAAGAAAATAATACTAGCTGTGTGCTACCGATCCCCATCAAGCGGCTCATCCTTTTGCGATGACTTATATGATTGTTTAAATAAGATTACCATGCGTTACCAGCACAAAACACATCTTCACTCCTGGACCTAATTCTAACGTCATCGCCCGATAACTTTTCTGTGGTGACACACATGCCCGGACTGAACGATCATGACATCTTGCATTTTACACTTACAACAACACAACAAAAAACATACCGACAGCGGGAAAAGTTCCGAGATTATGAGAAAGCTAACTATCAAGCCATCAACACAGAACTATGCATATTTCTCGACACTTTCCTACCACTTCATCTGCAACTCTCCGTAGAAACTAACTGGTCTATTTTCAAAAATAAAATAAGTGAGCTTATCACCAAACACGTGCCCGTTCGATCCGTCTATACTAACAATAAAGCACCATGGTACAGCACATATCTGAATCGGTCATCCAACAGGAAAAAACGTTTATTCCGTACAGCGAAACATTCCTCAAAACAGACACATTGACTAGCATACAAACACGCAGCAATTTCATATATTAAAGCCCTAAGGTGAGCCAAATTTTCATTCATTAATTGTACACTTCGAAATTTATTGAAGACTAATCCAAAGCTCTTCTGGGAAACCATACGAGGAAATAACCATAAAACTGGAATATCATTACTGACAACTTCTGGGGACCCAGTACCTGACCTATTGTGTTCTACTGTGCTTAACAATACTTTCACTCAGTCATTCTCATCACCTCAGATCCCTGATCCGATGCCTGAGATAAATTCAACTAACTACCACTTCATGGATCCCATCGTTTTCGACTCAACCGGTATCAAAGCCATATTACAGAAATTAAAACATAAAGCATCATGTGGGGTAGATGACATTGATACTATATTCTTACAAAACACAGCGGAATACTGTTCAATCCTACTGCAATGCATTTACTCACAATCTTACAACTCTGGCACCTTACCGTATGATTGGAAAATTGGCAAAGTAATCCCCATTCACAAAACTGGACCAAGCCATGATCCACAGAACTATAGACCTATTTCACTTACATCTGTACCATGCAAAGTTATGGAGCATATAATATACATGCATCTAGTTAATTTTCTTGAAAATAACAACTTCTTCACAGTTATGCAGCATGGTTTCCGTAAGAACTTCTCCTGTGACACTCAGCTCATCCTCTTCACTAATGACCTACATGCCAATTTAGATTCTGGTTTTTAGAGCGCAGCTCTTTGGCGTCCGTTCCTGGGTTTCGCGTCGTCGTCGGCGTTGTCGTCGGCCTCGTAACCAGCTCCGCCCCCCTTTCATCCCCCCAGCGCTAGCAGCGACCGACTGATACCGCTGGATGCCGCTGACGCCGCTAGAGAGTCAAGATAACGTGACTGCATAGAACACCGTCGCCGCCATGCAGAAAGAGGAGGAAAGGGTCCCCCACCCTGTTCTTGTGTGGCGGATAGGGTGCTCTTCAGTTGCCGACGCGCCGGTTATTTCACGTAGGCCCCGGCACGTCGACGAACACGTGACCACCTTCCCACGGCTAGACCTGGTTCTTAGCGCTGCGGAAGCGAGGGTATCATATTGTTTGTGTCGGCATCGGCGGCGTTGCCCCTGAAACCAACTCCGCAGCTGGGGTTGACTCACTATCGGCGTCAGCGGCATCAGTCAGTCACTGCTATCTCTTCCCTCCTCCCTTTATCGTGTTGTCCGCTTGCTGCGCGCGCTTCTGCCCCCATCGTTTGCCGCTGGGTGTACACGCCGCCCCCCTCCCCCCTCTTCCTGCGAGTCTCCGGTTGTCAAAGCGCCTGCTCGAACTTAATTCCTTTCTTCGCTCCTCCTCCAATGCAACCCCTGTGCGGTGGCAATCAGAGAGCCAGATCGGTGGCGGCGGATCTGTATATGTGCACCGCCCGAGCCGAAATTGCCGCTGCCGTTCGCCACTGCGAAATTATCTGCCAGTTCTTTCTGAGCCATGAGCGAGACGACCGATGGAAGTCCTCCGTCTGCTGCTGCTGCTGCTGCTGCTAAACGAGCTGCCAGAGCAGAGGCCCAGCGCCGTCGCCGTCAGAATCCAGAGGTGCGTGCCGCCGAAGCAGAAGCTTACCGTCGCCGCCGTCGAGATGATCCAGGAGTACGCGTCGCCGAAGCAGAGGCTAAGCGCCGCCGCCGAGAAGACCCTGCCGTTCGCGCCGCCGAAGCGGAGGCTCATCGCCGCCGTCGAGAGCAACCAGCAGTAAGCGAGGCTGAAGCAGAAGCTCATCGCCGCCGCCGAGAAGACCCTGCAGTTCGCGCCGCCGAAGCCGAGGCTCATCGCCGCCGTCGAGAGCAACCAGCAGTAAGCGAGGCTGAAGCAGAAGCTCATCGCCGCCGCCGAGAAGACCCTGCCGTTCGCACCGCCGAAGCGGAGGCTCATCGCCGCCGTCGAGACCAACCAGCAGTAAGCGAGGCTGAAGCAGAAGCTCATCGCCGTCGCAGAGAAGACTCTACCGTTCGCGCGGCCGAGGCCGAGGCCAAACGCAAACAAAGGCTCGCAAACAGTCAGGGTGCAACAAATGCTTTCCGGCGACAGTTTACAGACAATCCGTTTGCAAGTGTGTGTTCAGTGTGTGATCGGCTCTGGTTCCAAAATGACGTGAAACCGCTTCCGGATACGTGCCGTGAGAATCTCCGGTGTGCGTTTCCCAACTCTTTGCTGCGCTCAAATTTCGCATTAGGAAGTAACGTAATCGTCGGTAATTTTTTTAACAGACTGTATATTTCTCGACTTTTCCAAAGCGTTTGACAAAGTGAACCATGCATTGCTTCTTCATAAATTAAATGTTCTAAACATAGACCCCTCCTTAATTGATTGGATTCGCGCGTTTCTGACATCACGTGTTCAATTTGTAACCACTAATGACGCTAACTCACCTTTAGCTCCAGTTTACTCCGGCGTCCCGCAAGGGTCTGTGCTCGGTCCTTTCTTATTCCTAATTTATATTAATGACTTGCCCACTCACGTTTCCTCGAACATTTGTCTATTTGCGGATGACTGCGTCTTGTATCGTAAGATAACTAATATTTCAGATATTCTGCTAATTCAGGAGGATCTCCATAACATAAATAAGTGGTGTCGTACATAGCGCATGGAATTAAACATTAGAAAGTGTAAGACTATGAGGATTTCTCGTACTAACGTGACCTGCCCCACCTATACGCTAAATAACATCCCACTAGAATGTGTAACGTCATATCGGTACTTGGGGGTTCACATTGCCAGCAATCTATCCTGGAAAACTCATATAGATGACATAACATCCAAGGCCACTCGTACACTGGGATACTTTCGTCGGAAATTTTCTCTAGCACCATCATCGCTAAAACTCTTATTGTACACAACTTACATTCGTCCACAAATAGAGTACGCATCATCAGTATGGGACCCTGGTCATGACACCCTCAAACAGTCTCTAGAGGCAATACAGAATCGATCAGCCCGTTTCATTCTCACCAACTACCAAAGAACTGCGAGTGTCACTAACATGAAAGCTCTCCTACACCTCCCACTGCTATCAACCCGTAGAAAACTATCTCGCATATGTCTTTTCCATAAAATCTACTACCACAACACATCTTTACGTTCTATCTTTGTTCAACCGCCACCATACATTTCATCTCGCATTGACCACCGCCAAAAGGTAAACATTCCGCACTGCAACACCGTCGGCTTTTCATATTCATTTCTTCCCCAAACGAGCAAAATTGGAATAACTTACCCGCATTACTTACAAGCATAACTGACACCAATAACTTTAAGAGCACACTTCAAAGTTTCATGTTATAAATTGATGTTGCGTTTGTTTGTTCTGTATAATAACTGCTTTTATGCCATAATGTTAAGTTATGGCTTGTATTATTATATGCTATGTTCTTTCCTTTCTATTTTTGTTACGCCATGTATTTTTGCCGCGCTTACAAGTTTCTATTTTCCATTCTTAATATTTTGTATACGATGTTTTTTTTTGCCATATTGTTTGCCTTCCTTCCTTATTTTGTGATTTGCCTCTGTATTTACTTTGCCCCTCCGCTCTGCAATGTACAACCGTACCTTGAGGGTATGATAAATAAATAAATAAAATAAAAGTGTAGAAATTAAATTTCACAATTTCACGTGGTCGCATTAAAATGTATGCTGTAATTTGTGTCTGTATTTCTTATTTTATCGTAATGCTCCAGATTTCTATAGCTTGCCTACGATTGTCGTGTTGACGTCAATAAGCTCTAATAACCTCTAACGCTAGTCGCACGCTAGGCTATCTGCGCACAAACATTCACGCCGTTCCAGCATCTTTAAAGCTGACGCTCTACAAAACACTTGTTCGCTCAAAATTAGGATATGCCTCGGCCATCTGGGATCTCCCTCAAGCATCACTGACCCTCTCCTTCGAAGGCATTCCCAGAATGGCGCGTCCAGCATTATTCTATCCAATCACTCTCGTCATGCTAGCGTAACAATCGCGAAGCAAAGCCGTAACATACCGGATCTTTCAGTACGTCGAGCATACAGGCACCTCTGCTTTTCCACAACATTTACCACAACCCGGTATTCAAAGAGAAACTGCTTCGGCGGCCGCATTTCGATGGGGGCGAAATGCGAAAACACCCGTGTGCTTAGATTTAGGTGCACGTTAAAGAACCCCAGGTGGTCAAAATTTCCGGAGTCCTCCACTACGGCGTGCCTCATAATCAGAAAGTGGTTTTGGCACGTAAAACCCCAAATATTATTAAATATTATTAAAGAGAAACTGCTTCGTACTTTTCATCCCGCTGCGATCACCTTCATAAAGGTTTGCCATCTTGTCATACGAACGCGTACTATTACTCGTTTTTTTTTCTCGTGCGTGCAATGACTGGAACAACCTTCGTGCGTCGGTCGCAACTACACACGTATCTAAGTTCAGGATTGCTGTTCTCCATGCCATCTGACAAATCATTTATTAATTCTGCATTATCTTTCTGTGTATCAACCACTCCGTTCTGTAACGCATACGGGCCTTGAAAGTATGTAAAATAAATAAATAAATAAATAAATAAATAAATAAATAAATCACTCTACCGCCTGTTCGTAAATTCACTGCTTATGATTGGCCTGCACGGACACTAGGCAAACGTGAAACGTCTAGGTCAGGGGCGTAACCAGGGGGGGGGGGCGCTTACGGGGCTTCAGCCCCCCCCCACCCGAAATTTTTTTGAGCTGTCCATGCGCCGCCGACCAAAGCGACCCCCGGCGCCGGAAACCACTCTGGATTTTGTCTAGGATGTCATTCTGACGCTCGAAAAGACATTTAACCGCGACGATTGCGAACTCGGGCTGGATTTCGTGGCAACGCCCATACACCGGGAGTCACATAACGCCAAGCAGTCCCATCCGAGCACAAAGTTTCAAGGGCGCTTTGATGGTGAGCGGGGTCGCCGCGGCATCTCACTGAGGCCACGGAATTTATGGAGCGCATGGATATCAACTGCGAAACTTTGTGGGTATAAATCTCATAAGCTTTTGATGTGAAAGGTGCATTGACGTTTCCAAAGTAGTGCTTAAGATGTTCAATTGCGGAACTTTGTGGGTTTAATGTTGTTATAAACATTTGACGTCAAAGTTCTATTGACTTTTCTAAAGTATTACGTCGGAACATACAACGACACAAGCCAAATCAGACGAGCACACAAGCAGACGAGTTCACAAAGCACGCAGCGAGGTCAAATGAGACGAAGCGTTGGGGTGGTCCTTCCTGCCGTCATGTGACATAAAAAAATAAAAACATTTTTTTTATCCTACTCCAGAACATCCATGTGAAGACACTTAGTCCAGCCAAAGTAACTACGTTCTTATTTATTTTTTCTACGTTAACTTTTATTCGCGAGGACGCATTAAGCCTCTTCGATTTTTTTTCTTCTCGCTACCCTATCCGCGGGCTGCCAGAGCCAGCTAGAGCGCATACGTTTTTCCCGTATGGCCCCGACCACCGCGCGGTGCAGTTCGGTGCGCGTTCGGTTTGCTCTGGCCGAGTGGATTTTCACCTGACATAGTTTTGGACGCTTTCTGGCTAGCAGACGAGAAAAAAAAAACAATGGCCGCTCGCCGTCATCACTGTGGGGACTCGAAGGATTGCACCGCGTTCCTTGAACGGAACCTTTCCGGAAAGTCTTGTTTCGCCGGTATAGGATACTGAGCAGTATGCGCATGGTTCTGAGTGGACCAAGCATCTCATGTTTTCTTCGGTATTCCTTCCGTAGCCCCATTAGGTGCCCGAAGTAGGCATTCGATTCTGGCCTACATAATTTCCTATGCTTTTTTTTTTCATTTCGGTGCCTCCGCCCCACAGAAAAAAAATACATTGTTGTGGCGCAGCGAATTGTCGCATGGCGAAAGTTCGATTTTGATACTTATTTTGCGGGAATTAATGGGCGACGGGACGCTTCAATTGCCGGATACGTTTATTATATTATTACGAAAGCAAGTATATGGACACTCCAGGCGCATTACTGCCGTCGCCGTCGCCCTCATGTTTCGTATAAAGTCCAAGGATGACAACACCGTGACCACGCGCTGCATGCTGTATGTGCGAGTGAAAGCGTAGGATGGGAAGTGGAATGGGTGAGCCGACGATGGTGGCTCAGTCTTGTGTGCGCAAAGGAGAAAAGCGGCGAGCAAAGCGCCGCCTTCCGTCGAGCGCAATACATCGGGGGGAGTGGATGGAATAGGGGCGGAATCTAGATTCTGTGAATCTATGATTGTGCAACATGTTTATTTGCCTTGTTTGACGCATTATATACAGCTACTTTTTCTTACATACATAGACTCATTGGGGACCTATACGTATACTTAAATATCTTGTTGCTAGGTTTTGTGTATACATGCAGTGAACTTAGTTTCCAGTGACACTTTTTTGTCCTTTATGAAGCCGTATTTTCGCATTTGTATATCCCATTGTATCTTTGCATTTCTAATGTATGAGGGCGAGTCAAATGAAAGTGAGCCTACCCTAACCGCGTAATATTGGTTCGGTTCATTATATGCGAGGCATGCGCGTAGGAGAACGGCATGTCTCATTTACAGAAGTGACACGCAGGTGTGAAGATAAATGTTCTTTGATGCTCTCATACACTGGGTTGAATATGGTTGCGTCACATAATGGATACTTCGAAAGTTGAACAGCTCGGTGTCGCGAAGTTTTTGACAGCTGAAGGTACTTCCAAAACAGAAATTAATCGCCGTATGGCTGCCGTGTACGTTGAACACTGCATTTCATTGACCACTGTGAAGGGTTGGAGCAAACGGTTCAAAGGACGTTGCAAAGACATTCCAAGGCCGTGCCAAAACCATCATGCAATCACCCCCCACACAACTTCAAAGGTTCATGAGCTGATGAAACAAGAACGGAGGAAAAGCATCAATGAACTGGCAGACCGTCTGAACATCAGTCACGGTTCGGTTCACGCCATAATTCATGAGCTTCTCGGTTATCGGCTCTTTGGTGTGCAATGGATCCCCAAGATTTTGATCCATCGGCAGAAGACGGAGAAGTCTGATCGCGTATCACAATGAGGATGACGACTTCTTGTTTGCAATTTTGATCGGGGACGAACCTTGGTGCCACTACTACGAGCCTGAAACACGACGGCAAAGCTTACAGTGGAAACAATCGAATTTGCCACGCCCAAAGAACGCAAAGCCCATCATTTCCGCTGGAAAGGTGTTGTTGACTTTTTTTTCGATCGTCAGGGGTCATTACTGGTAAAATTTGCTAAATATTGAGAGGCTATCAATTGTTTCCGATATTGTGAAACGCCAAAACGGCAGCGTGTCGCAATCAAGAACGAACAACGTGGAAAATTGACGAATGGGGTCACGTTGTTCCACGACAATGCCTGTCCCAACGTCGCTTATGTGGTTAATACAAAACTGGCAAAGTTCAAGTAGGAAACGCTGCAACATCCGCCGCACAGCTTAGACCTGTCACCTTGCGACATCTACATTTTGGCGTAACCGAAAAAAACAGCTCAAGGGAAGGAGATACAGACTTCTTGAAGCAGCAACCTAAGGAGTTTTATAAGACGGGAATCACGCGACTCGTTAGTCAATGGGACAAATGTCTAAATTCTCATGAAGACTACTTTTAATTAGGTACCCCGTTGTTGGCTCACATTCATTTGACTTGCGCTCGTACATCTTGCAGAACTCCTGCTTTTTATACGTGCTCTCTGTCGCGACTATAACTTCGGTGCAATAACTCACGATACACGACAGGGGACAGCTACTCCTGCGTAATACATTGGAACAAACGACAGCGTCATTGAGATTTTTCACTGGCCATTGCATATATACAAGAATGTAAGCACGGTTCTTGATTGACAAAGTTTCATTGACATATTTGTCCTCAACTTGTTCAATTCATTGCCTTTAAAATTTTCATATTAGCGGCATGCACTGCTTTCCTGGTTTGGAACTGATATAGTTCTAAAGTTCGTGTGATACTTTCTTTACTCAATATATAGACAAAAATATGGATGCATTCATATCAGTTATTTCGGGCAAAATTTTTGGCACATACGAGTATATTCTTTTACGAAAAAATTCATATTTTATTGGTTTGACAGTGCGTAGCGTTCAAGAATTCGTTTGCAGCATCTTTGGCAGTGACAATGCAGTTATTATTCATGTATTTGATCCCTCGACAAATTGTTTAAGAGGAAGCTTTAGCTCGGGCCCATTCCGACGCTGCCTATTCAAATACTTGTAAAACGCAGAAACGCTTTTCTGAGATAATCTTGCTTACCGCTTTTATTGAAATTGGTTGCATTTGAGAGAGAAAATAAAATCCTAGTGTCTGTTGGAAACAGAACTTCGATTTAGGGACTGAATTTTGTTTTAAATATATTGAAAAATTCGAAAGTTTGAAAAAATAGAAGCACGGCGTTTACAAACTAATAGCTATGGATGAAGAACAGATATTGTGGTACTGTAAACGGCATCTATTATAACAGTCAAAGCAGACAAGTTTGCTATGTCAATTTGTATCTTACGTGAATTGGTTACGTTGTGCACAAGGATTCTGCAAAAGCCGTATTTCCACTATACTGAATTTTTTTGAGATTCCTGTGTAACATATCTATTTTGTCCGCTGTAGATGTACTATTAGATGCAATTCACAGAATTGTGATATCATTTTTCATTGTTGAGTCACGGAGCTTTAAACATGATAGTTTCGTTTTCTGAAAATTTTCTATTTTGGCCATTTTTTATAAATAAGTGACCACCTAAATGAAAAATTCGAAACCAGCAGTCACTAGAATTAAACTTTTTCTTTTAAATTCAAGAAACCTCCTCTAATTTGTTGAAGTGGTTGCAGGGAAAAACGAATTCCCCTTCTACATGTATTTGCATAGGAGCACCCGAGCTGAAGCTTCCTCTTAAAGGGAAGCTGTAACGGTTTTCAATTTCAATGAATTGCTGGGATTGGGAAGAACAGACCTAATAATTTAAGGTTCCGAAATTTTTTTCTTCGTTTTGTTAAAATAATGGGCGGAAATCACTTTCTAAATCATCCCCGCGGACACGCCCCCATCGCTTCCCGGAGCGCCGGGTGAGGTGGTTGCCAGAGGAGAGAACCGGCGAGAGTGACGTCATTCGCGGAGAGCGAGCTGCCGGACCGGCGTGCTGGCATGCCTCTTTCCGTCCTGCGCTTTACTGAACGACGCTACGAGAGCTTTGCCGCCGCCGCCGCTCACGTTTGTTTTCTTTTGCGATTTTCGTAAACTGTTCTTTCCTTCTGTGCTGCGTGAGTGCCCACAGCCAAGGGCGCCCAACATGCCCTCGTTCTGTGCTGCATTCGGCTGCGCGAACACAGGCAGGCGAGACGATGTGGTGTTTCACAGGTTCCCGAAGGACAAGAAGGTTGCAGCGCAGTGGATCCATGCGGTGAGGAGAGATAAGTTCGTGCCGACGAAATCAACTGTGCTGTGCTCGGACAATTTCCGCGATAGCCGGATAGCCTTACGACAAATGCGGAAACGCGTTATTGCTAGCGTTGCTACACTCCGTTTCATACATCAGGTGCAACGCTGTGGAAGCTTGAGATACTTCTTGCAGTGGCTCCGTTCGCACTTAAAAAAAGTTCGGTGTTTCTTGACCCGATTTTTTAGAAAATTTTCCATATATAAGCTCAGTTCTGAATGAAAAGAAAGAATTTACCCATAGAAACAATCAATGTACTTATACGGCTGCTAACACGCTCTTTTAAATCAATTTTCTTTTCGGCATTGTTTAATTGCAGCCCGTCGCGGCAGCTTCACGTGCATGCTCGCGCGAGCAAACGCCACTGGCACGCTGTGAAGCATAGACGGAAACGCGCGCAGTAATAAATTTTGGTGACCGGACTTCGTGCGTAGCTTCCACAGCGTTGCACCTGAGGTATGAAATGGAGTATAGGCTTGCCTAGTGACATTCGACGTACGGTTGCAGTTATCGTGTTTACCACACGGCGGTGCTAAAACTTCCCAATATCTTTATGTCAACACTAGCATGGAGCACACATACCGATTCTTGATCGAGCCACAATCGCAAAGTCGTCGAACCATAGTATGAGTATTGCACATGTAATACCTCTGGCCATCTCTGGATGTGTATGATAAGCAACTTCCATTACTGTACCTCGCAGCACTGCATGTGCGCGCTTTGAAACGCGGCACTGATGTTCGCGATCGTGTATCAACACTCAAAAAACCACGGGACTTTAGACAAGCAGCGGCAAGGTGCTTGACATCGCGGAATTGTGCCCGTGTTTACAATCTAATAAGAAGTTAGTGCTTCGGCATCCTTCCAGCAGCAAGTTCCCAGTGACACTTTAGCGCATTTTTTCTCCCGTCATTGGAACGTGCAGCTACATGAAAAAAAAAACATACGTACCAGCTAAGATTTCCAACGCGCGAGAAGGTGCACACATCGCTCACACTGTTGGCACACGCAACATCGTCGTTGCCGCCGTTGCCGCCATCGTTTTCCGTATCGGCTGTCGGTTCGAACATGTACGGTGAAAATACAAGCGGTCCGAGACAATGAGAACGTTCCATAATGCTTACAACTCGCCTGCGAAGCCAGAACAGAACAGCGTGCTACACTGAAACGGCGGCGCCGACCGGCGACTGCCGCGAATGACATGTAAAGCGGCCCCGACCAATCACGGGCAACAGCGGCGTTCGCGCGATGCCCTGAGGCGCTGGTGCGCGTTTTCATAAAAAACAGCCGCTTGCATTTGTTTCCGCACTTTTTGAACCAGATATTCGTGTCCAGGGGACTCAAAACTATAGAATGCCGCAGGGAACTCATTTTTTTCGAAAAGTGTTTCAGCTTCCCTTTAAGGAGGAGGCCGAGCTGCCATGTGGCCCCTCCCCCCCGAACAAAATTTCTGGCTACGCCACTGGTCTAGGTAACTGGTTTACTTCATGTTAACTTGTGTTATAGCGTTGCAAAGCGCCTGAGTTATTTAAAATCCACTCGACACCTTTACTGGGAATTTCAGTGACATTTCTGTCTCACTTCAGCAAAAACTCTTCAAAGAATTTCTGCAACACTGGATTGTAATGGTTCATTATTTGGTGACGGATAATCACGTCTGTCAATGACATAGATAACTCTCCCAGAGACATTTTTCAGCTGGTAATAATGCAATGATAATCTGTGTTATATATATATATTCGTCGCACCGGAAGCGGAAGTGCGATTTCCGTCGTTTGCGACGAAAATCGCAGTCGAAGTGTGACTGCGACCCCCGAATTTCGGCTGCGACAAACCGGTTAGTCGCACCGTATATAATATAACTCAAACAGTGAATAAAAAACATGTAGAGCAGGCTCCATTCTCCCATGAATTCGTTGGCACGCAACGCAGCAAATGAACTGCATTTTCGAGTTTGCTTCGTGCACCTTCGGGAGTTGCCACGAGACAACGTGACCTTTTCGGGTCCTCGCAATTTTTTTTTGTTGAATAGCACAGAAAAAAAAATTACCGACGATTACGTTACTTCCTAATGCGAAATTTGAGCGCAGCAAATAAGCTGTTTCACCTTTTCGATAGATTGAGGCAATGAAATCGAGCAACACATGTATGCGCTATCACAGAATTTTTTTTATATTTCCCGTACTCCTGGATCATCTCGACGGCGGCGACGGTAAGCTTCTGCTTCGGCGGCACGCACCTCTGGATTCTGACGGCGACGGCGCTGGGCCTCTGCTCTGGCAGCTCGTTTAGCAGCAGCAGCAGCAGCAGCAGACGGAGGACTTCCATCGGTCGTCTCGCTCATGGCTCAGAAAGAACTGGCAGATAATTTCGCAGTGGCGAACGGCAGCGGCAATTTCGGCTCGGGCGGTGCACATATACAGATCCGCCGCCACCGATCTGGCTCTCTGATTGCAACCGCACAGGGCGAACGGCAGCGGCAATTTCGGCTCAGGCGGTGCACATATACAGATCCGCCGCCACCGATCTGGCTCTCTGATTGCCACCGCACAGGGGTTGCATTGGAGGAGGAGTGAAGAAAGGAATTAAGTTCGAGCCGGCGCTTTGACAACCGGAGACTCGCAGGAAGAGGGGGGAGGGGGGCGGCGTGTACACCCAGCGGCAAACGATGGGGGCAGAAGCGCGCGCAGCAAGCGGACAACACGATAAAGGGAGGAGGGAAGAGATAGCAGCGACTGACTGATGCCGCTGACGCCGATACAAGGGGGGGGACCCTTTCCTCCTCTTTCTGCATGGCGGCGACGGTGTTCTATGCAGTCACGTTATCTTGACTCTCTAGCGGCGTCAGCGGCATCCAGCGGTATCAGTCGGTCGCTGCTAGCGCTGGGGGGATGAAAGGGGGGCGGAGCTGGTTACGAGGCCGACGACGACGCGAAACCCAGGAACGGACGCCAAAGAGCTGCGCTCTAAAATCGCGCGTACGGAACAACTTAATAATTGCAACCTCCGCAAGAGGAAATGACAAGACAGCAAAGTACCCGAAGTCTAAACGTTGTGGCGAACGCGGTACCGTTCAGCTGCATTTTCTTGTCGGTTTTCAAGCGTAAATTTCCCGATGCATCTCGAAAGGTTATCTTACCTCACTAATATAATAAATTTCACAGAGCAAACGTATAGGCTATCGTACTAAATTCTCTACGGTATCATTAACTCTGTGGCTTGAATAAACAGCGTCATTACTTTGTTTTGGAATATATCATGCACGTTGGTTCTCTTCACTGGAGAATAATTTTCCTTGCACAGAAACCAATAAACATTGAATATGTTGCTGGCTTTGTATCGTTACTGCACCTGTATTAACATTTCCTTTAAACGGTAATTAACTCTACAGTTAGTAAATTAAGTAAACTATTCGCTTGCTGAGGCGACATAGTGACAACCTACCGTACTGCACCCTCATGTAAAACTTGTGTAACAATGCGAAAAGCAGACAAACAGGCTCTTCTTGGGGAAATGAAACCGTAGAAGACGACACGATAAAGGAAAGTAAATAAAACCTGTGCAGCGAAGTCAGCCAGTTGCATGCCTTCCTGTGAATCTTTGAATTTTTATGTACAAACGATTCTTGCACATTCACACCTGAAAAAGTGCACAGAAACATCAATCCCTTACCCGTTTCTAATAACAGTTTCTAATAATTTATGATCACATATATTAGTCTGTAAACCCATATAACGATATACACTTGGATTACTACCTTCATAAGTAATGAAATACCATGGCACTTGCAAGAACATATCACCCTGGGAATTTGAAAGTAATTTCTGCATTACAACTATGCTCAATATGCGGTTTTTTATATAATGGAATACAAACTGCTTTTTTGCAATGACAAACTTATTCCAAGTTTTACCTACATAACCGGCAAGAAAAAAACAACAAATCTGTAGACAAGAAAATTGTTGTTCAATCTATTCACCTGCTGCTGTGGCTATAGCATTATCTTGATAACACAAGGCGAGGGGTAGAATTGCCAGTCATGGCAGTCGCATTTCAAGGAGAGCCATAGGTAAAAAATCTCCTGCACTTGGATTTAGTTCATCATCCTTTATTGAACCCTTAAACATCCAAATACTTTGGCATAGGGGGGCATGCTTATACAAAATCTAACACCAATAGAAACCAAAGGGCGCAATTCTATAACAAGCATCTTTTCTGATACTTCGAGAGTGTAAACATTCATTGCACCAATATATATTTTTCAAAATAACTGCACAAATAAACATGATTAAGCATAGCAATCATTTTATCAGGAAGCTGGTTCTACAGATGTATCAATGTCCCAAGACATGAGTCCTCATACTACATCGTGCACACAGCACCAAGAAAACCATTTTCAAGAGTTGTCCCTGCTAAGAGATATGAGTGGACCTTAAGAAGCAGCAGCTTTCTTACAGGGCATTGTGTAACACCGCTTATGAAAGAATGAAGAGAGTGAAGAGGCTTTTAACAGCAGTACCTCAGGCGACTCTAATAAGAGAAAGGATGAGCAAGAAAATTTCTGGTAGAGCACTTATGTTCAACAGTAACTTTTTGAGAGACAGAAAATGCCGGGTGAGAAATGGAGGTACATTTGGCCCACCCACACCAACAACACAGGCATAGAAGTACTACAGTCTATTGTCTACTACAGTCTGTGGGAAAGCTATCATATACAGAAATCGAGAACGATGCAACAAACTCTCCATAACACTGCAAATTTTCTTGGCCAATCTGGCCTCTCGGTTTCTGATAAGTCAGCTTACATCGACGTCGAAAAAAAAGACTAGAATCAAGAACTACCCCAGATTGCACATTGTGCTCCACATAGCTGGACAAATATACACGGAAGTCAACATCCACAAATCCTCAGCTAGTGTAAGACCATGAAGGCAGAGCCAGCACGTGGGTGGAACAATTATGCCATGCCTGGACGCAAATTCCACACCTGGCGAAATGAATAATCTCGAAATCATGGGGAGTGGACGCGTGGATATTATGGAAAATCGCAGATGCTGTGCCTGTATCCAAGGTATTCTGCGGTATGAATTACCAGCAGCGCACAAAATAGACAACTCAACAAATACAGGCATGGGGTAACAAAAGGTCTTTCCAACGTTACCATGCTTGAAGACCTTTATGAGAAAAAGCAAACGAACAAGAACCTAGACAGAGTAAAGTTGCAGCTTTCAGCACAAATACTTTGTCTGAAGAGCTCAGAACTTGGATTAGGAAGGAACAGCGCCAACTAAGCCGATCACGAGAGGGAGAAGAACACAGGACGAGCGCCAACTTTATCTATCTTTATTTACCGAAAAATCAGCAAATATGAGGAAAATCACGGACATACGGACAATTACCATCATGCATCATCTGCCGAACCGTTCTAGATAGGACATCTCGTTTTTGAAGGAGGTCACGGAATTATCAATACCACAGCTTTTTCCTCTTTCCTTTATATGGAATGCTTGCAAAACATCACGTGCCTTTGCTTCCCTGCTTCTACCAAGAACCTTTATCTGTCCGAACCGTGGTTCACACTTCTTGCAGTACAGGCATTGTTTCCGTGGCGAATTTTCTGCCGCTCTGTCACACGCATTGCAAGTTGCACAATGTTGCGAAAGATGCCCACCTCCTTCTTTCAGCGACCGCACATGTTCAGCTGCACGGTCATTCACGCATCTACCCGTTTGGCTCACCTAGGATTTCCCGCAGGCCAAAGGTATTTCATATACCGCACCGATGCAGCACTTTAAAAACTGTTTTCCATGTTTTTTGGTGCAGCTGCTCCTCGTACCCTCGCTCGCGACACGTGCGCAGAGCTGTGCCTGTTTTCGAGGAGCCGAAAACATGACTGGGACGCCGTGTCTGTTTGCCACCTTTTTCATATTGTGGGCTATCCTATGTACATACGGAACCACTTCCGGCTTGGCAGCTTGTTTTTCTTGTGCGCACGGTTTCTTGACCATGGCACCTTTGAATTTTGCAAGATTGCTTCAGCCACTGCTGTGATAACCATGCTGTCTATGTGTTCTTCCGTTTCCGCGTCCGGTAACTCTCCTCTATTTGACTATTCCATTATCTATACTCCCTGCTCAATTTCGATGAATTGGATCAATTTGGGTGCTTGATTCCAAGGCTATGCTCCTGCATCATATCGCGGACTCAATGCTAAGGTGGCATTTAACGACCCCGATCTTCCCAATAGTACCATTATCTGCATATATCACTGCGGTTAGATTGCTGTTTTGTTAAGCAAGCCTCGTCTAACCCCGTCTTAACTGTTTCTCCTGAGTATCGACACCTCCTACATCCTTGTCGTAGTAAATAATTCTACGCACGCAGGCTGGAAGTCTCCCTCACCCAATTAAGCTGTCGGATTCCCTCTCTGAATTTTCTACAGACCCCAGTTTAGTTTTCGGCATTCCGCGGTCTGCATTTTCTGTAACCAGGTGGCAAACAATAGACCACTTCGTTTTCTCGTACCGCGTCTTTACTATACTCAGAAAAAGAGCCTTCAAAGTTATTTCCGCAATATTGGCCTGGATCTCACTATTCCGGTTGCACTTTCATTATGAGCTTTCACTCTCTGATGCACTCACAGGAATATTTGCGCCACTGCCTAGGAATTTATTATTGATGCAAAACGCTTGCCCAGTTAAATATGATTCCTTTATCATAATTATGTTTAGTACATTCAGGGTACATCACTCATTTTCTCGCATCTGTCGCATTGAATTTTCCAGTGTTCACGAATTGGCAAGTGAAATTTATTAAGCAATATCAACGTGGGCATCATTAAATATAACAACGTGGGTATGCACCATACGTTCAAAGGACAAGAAGAAGCAGAGCTACTCGTGTTCTGAGATAGCAGAAAAAAGGAACATGAAGACGTGAACGCCAAGGTTCCATTTCATGTGGCAAAGCACCTTTGTGGCTTGCATAAGCGTCAAAGAAGTTCGCAAGCAGGCCGGTCGTGCTACCGAAAGCACGACGGAAAGCAAGGGCCCCGTCACGAGAACCTCTGGGCCTTCGAAGCACCAGCTTGTCCATGGATGCAGCACCGTCGGCGGCGGAGCAGGCGGCGGTGGCCTGGACTCACTCGGACGCGACAGCCATGAACGAGAAAGCGCCGCGGCAAAATACCGGCTCAAGCTGGCTGCCATGTCATTTGGGCTCACGCCGACGCTCGCCACCTTCGACGCTTTCCTCGTGTTCGCCGCCATCTCCGTCACTCCGGCCGTCCCCGCGACCATCATGTGCTTCATCTTCATCACGAACCTAGTCTTGACAACCATCGCAGGCGCCTTCGACGAGCCCGATCAACCACATAGGTTTCGGCGGCCGGCGTCGCACAGCTGCCCCGACGGCAAGGCGGCTTCCACCACTTAAGCTTCCGTGTCCGTGGTGCCTCACAATTTGGTGCTCGAAGTGCGGACACGCAGAAGGCAAACAGATCGCATAATGTCAACGGGATATCAGTTCTGTCCAATCCGATTTTAGATTTTTGCAATGTGACAAATGAATTATACAATGAGACAACGCAGATAAAGATGTTTTAATCCCGGCCTTGGATGTTGTGGTTTGCTTTTCTAACATGATCATGTATCGCTGGTATAAAAGGTTAGATAAGGTTTAAACTAGAAAATAGGTCGACAGATTACCTTGAAGTTAAAGCGAAGAAAAAGAAGTATCGCCGAAACACGTTTGCTTTCCCAAGGACTTTGTAGCTTTACGTTTATAGCAGCCGTCGTCGCCTTCCTCGGCTGTCGTATATAAATGGCGCGCTCCGGCGCGGGTGTCTTGTGCTCGTGCCTCGTGTCTCGTGCTGCGTGCGAGATTAGAAGCTAAAATAAAAAAGAATAAAAGAGAGCTGCTTCTGCACTTGCTATCGGACCGAACGGTTCCCAGGTGTTTCGCTCGCCGACTCGCTCATTGTTGTAGTGGATCTGACCTCGGTCCCTATGACTTGGTCACCCAGACGTGATTGTACGGCAAGCACGACGTCATGTACGAGGCCGTGAACGAGAGACCAACGACCAGCGCATAGGGCCTAGCCATGATGCAGATTCATCTACCGTCCTTTTGGAGACGAAATCCTGCAGCCTGGTTTACTCAGGTGGCGGCCCTCTTCGACCTTTCGCGCATTACTTCGCATCGCGTGAGCTTCCTCCACGCTGTTTCGGCACTCACCGCTTAGGTGGTCGAGGAGTTCCGAGAGGTTGTAGATGCACACTACACCAACCCCTATGACCACTTCAAAACGACATTGCTGCAACGCAAGCCCGTGTCCGTGCACAGACGCCTCCAGAAGATTTTCAACAAAGAGCAGCTCGGTGACCGTCGACCGTCAGAACTTTAACGTCGTGTGCAGCGTCTCCTCAGAGACTGTAGGCTGGACGCAAACAGGCGACTGTTGTTGGAACTGTTCCTTCAGCGCCTGCCGCAATATCTCGTGGGCGCCGTAATTGGCTACCACACCGGAATACATGCCCCTCGACAATCCTGCTGACCAGGCCGACCACATTGCTGATTATTCAGCAAGAGGTACTGTGGCAACAACGAGCGTTTCGGTTTCGCACCTCGAAGATCGGCAGTCTCGATCGCTTTTATTGCTGAACTTGCTGAGGCCATTACTGCGTTACGGTCATCGCCCAACCGTCGTCAGCCGGACCGTAGTTTCCGTTCCAGATTCCCTTCCCGGTCCAGTTCCCGGTATGGCCCTCTACTGTGCGAATTTTGCTGATATTACAACAAATTCCGTGCCAGCGCAAGTCAGTGCCCTTGCAGCTGGCAGGGAAACATGCCGGAAAGTCACTGATGGTGGCCGGTGACACTTGCCGTATAACAAGGCACCTGTTCTACGTTACTGACATGATTTCCGGACAACAATTACTCGCGGACACAAGTGCGGAGGGCAGCGTCATTCTTGTGACCCGTTGAGAATTCCTGTCACCCGAGGAGAATTCCTGTCACCTGCCATACTAGCCTATACAAGGTATCCGTGCGCCCATGACTTCAACCACTAGAACGGCTCCACAGATACCATTATCAGAGCTCCCCTCAAATCCTTCATATTTCCCAGCCACCAGGATACCTTCCCATCTTGATCTGCCAGTGCGTCACAACGTCACGCATCATGTTGTCACCACTGGCCCCCCTCTAGTACTCTGCCGACCGAGATGCCTCGCAGGTAACCGCCTTGCCATCGCAAGGAGAGAGTTCGACCTCATGCTGCAAGTGGTAATCATCCGTCCTTCGTTGAGCAATTGGTCTTCAGCTCTCCACATGGTACCAAAACTCGACCCTGGGGATTGGCGCCGGCGCGGCGACTACCGTGCGCTCAATCCGCGCACCTTCCCTTATCGCTATCCACCGCTTCACATTCATGTATTCGCAGCCATCCTAGCTGAAACAGCAAGATAGATTTAGTGAAGGCCTAGCATCAAATCTCTGTTGAGCCAGATGACATCCCAAGAACTGCGATTGCGACAGCATTCGGGCTTTTCGAGTACGTGCCCATGCCATTAGGGCTGAGAAAGGCTGCTCCGACGTTCCAGAGGTTAATCAACTGTGTCACCCGGGAACTTCGCTTCGTCTTTCCGTACCTGTATGACCTCCTGTTGGCTAGTATTTTCATCGAAAAACATAGCAAGCATTTGCGCCTGCTATTTTCTCGGCTCCACAAACACGGCCTTCGCATCAACTCCGCAAAGTGTGTCTTCGTTATCCACGACATTGACTTCCTCGGACACCACGTGACTCCCGAAGGAATCAGACCGCTGGAAAAGAAAGTTGAACCTTTGCGTTAGTTGTCTCGCCCATACGTCACTTGGAAATCTCGGGGAATTCCTTGGACTGCTCAACTGCAACCGCAGTTTACTTCCTATCATCACCCCAATTATTATACCACTGACCGAACTTCTCAACACCCCTAAACCTCGGTCCGCTGTTCCGCGAACGGATGCAGCTGTTGCTTAATTAAAGCGGCACACTTCCAGGATTGACCGAGATAAATTTTATAAGTTACACATTATTGATATGCACATCTGACTGTCATGGCCGAGCATCTGAGGGAGATATTACAGCATATCTCCGCCGTGTTATCTGAAAACATGCGGCTTTCAGTGGCCTTCTATAAAAAATGTAGTTTTCCCACTGCTATTATAAAAGTTTAAGAACGTTGCCTATATGCCATCCAATAATAAATACTCTATAAAAGTGTGACGTGATCATGCTAGAAAAACAGCGCTTAACACCGAAAGCCATGATAGAAACTTTTAATCAGCATAATCTCACTGCATAACTTTTGCGTCATAATAAAAAACTTTAAATTCCACATCGATAGAACAGCTACCACGTTAAAGTTATGCCATCAGTTCGCCTCTGCCATGTCCGCACTTGACGCCCCATGTTGTCACGCACCACGCAGACGGCACCTGAAGTGGGAGAAGCCGCCTCAGCGTCGGGGCACCTGTGCGACGCCGGCCGTCCGAACTAGTGTGCTTCAGCGGGCTGGTCGAAGGCACTGCTGGTGACGGTGGTCAAGACCAGGCCTGTGATAAAGAGGAAGCACATGGCGTTCCCGGGGACGACCGGCGTGACCGACATGGCGGCGAACGCAACGAAAGCGCCCAAGGTGGCGAGCGTCGGCGTGAGCACAAACGGCAGCCAAGCTTGAGCCGGCACTTTGGCGGCTGCGCGATCTCGTTCATGGCTGCCGCCTCCGAGGGAGTCCAGGGCACCCGAGCCAGCTCCGGCGACGACGGTTCTACATCCATGGTCTATCCGGTGCTTCGAAGGCCTAGAGCTTCTCGTGACGGGGCCCCTGATTTCCGTCGTGGTTTCGATAGGTCGACCGGCCTGCTTGCGAACTTCCTGGACGCCAATGCAAGCTGGGAAGGAGCCCAGCCACATGGATGTAGGCGTAGATGTAGAGTCAGCCACCTAAAATGGAACTCTGGCACGTACGGTCTTCTTTGTCTGCCTCAAAACACGAGCGCCTTAAAAGAAGAAGAAGATGATGATGATGATGATGATGATGATGACCCTGATATGTTTAGAGCATACCCACTCATGGGGATTGACTAAGAGTCGGGCACATTTTAAATATGTGTTAAGGCAGTAAACTTAAATATATATAATTTTGATTAATAAATTAGACCGAGGAAAGCTCAAAACGATTAAAGGGCCCCTGAAACGGTTCGGACAAATTTTGTAGACGCGTAGGGTACAGCTTAAGTAGAACATTCGCACTACAATTTGAGTGAAGCGTTACGTATTAATGGAGCTACAAGCGATTAGAAGTTACCCTCCTCCCCATCCACGCTTTTCCTCCTCAACTCGTTCGCCGAGCGAGCGGGGCTACGCTCCGCCTTCACTGGTCCTGCGTCACGATGCGACGTCACATCGTCCACTTCCGTTTGTTTTGGAGCCCGCCCCCGCCCACGCGAGACCTCTCCGCTAGCCGCTTGGCTGTCGACCCCAAGCAAGAGCTATCGAAGCAGCGTGCGTTGCGAGCATTCTGTCGTAGCGCCGAACGTGTCTGGTATTCCGTTAACCACAGGCAAGCTGGTCATTTCGGCAAATCACTGGAGGCATAAACTCAAGCTGATGAAGGAACTTTGGCGTAGACGTACGTGAGCGGCCTGATCGGTCTACACGGTCCAGACACTTGTTGGCGCAGCGCTTAACCAGCCAAACAAAGTGCTAATATTGCTATAACCAAGTGTAAAACATTTTAAACATTTATAAAAACAACGTGTCGATGATTACACTCCTGCGAAAAATACGCACCAGCAGCAAAGAATACGCTTCGTTGCTGCTACTGTGTATGGTTGCGCTCTATGCCACCAGGTGGCTGCACCGTGCAGACCATTCACATTTGCCCTTCTGCTCATCTCGGCTCATCCCGTTACGGCACAGTCAAGCGGCCAGACCCTGTCCCCTTGCGCTTGCGTTTGCCCTAATATCGGACTCGCGAAACGCTGTTGCATTAGCAATCTTCCGGTGTAAAGTGACGGCCACAAACGCGCAAATCCTGGCGCCGATCGGATAGCGGTAGTCCGATGCGCAGCAGCCAGTTCGCTCGTACGCTGCCTTGCAGAGGGACACGATGTCGCAGCTTGACATATTGCCAGTCGCTACGTTTGCAGTCCACAAGGCAACAAAGTCGAATCATAGTGCTCGCGAAAAGACTGAGACCAACTGTGACCGCGGAGCTCTCGTCAAAATGGAGTACGTTGTAACACAAGCAGACGACACTTGCTGTGTGCCGGAAGTGCTTAATGTACTGAAAAATTGTTCTTGTGCATTCTCTTTATGCTACTTTCTTATCATAAAAACAAATTAACCAACATTCCAACTATTACGAAGATAATTTGTTTACCATAAAGCTGGAAAAATTATCAATCACGCGCCCTGGTCAGCCAATCGGATAGCTCGCCCCACTGACGTCATACGGGTGATTTTGGTCATATGGGTAGGGGCGGCTTAAAATTCTGCCGAGCAGTGCGCTGCGATCGGCAGCGATGTGCATTTTTAAAACTTTATAATAAATTACATGCTTTACGCAGAGCACTTAGATGTGTCAATTAATGATCAGAAGGACCTACTCTAACGACTCAGTACGTTTGTAGAAAATCGTCAAAAGCGTTTCAGGGTCCCTTTAAGTCGATAGTCATTAAAAAAAAGGTAAATACAATATAAATGAGGCAATAAAGGAGGAATGAAATGAATAATACAATCAACAATGAAATCTGTATGATTCAAAAAATAAAATTTTCTCGGGCGATGCGTACCTTCCTGTGTGAGTGCCTAAGCAATGGCGCCCGGTAATACAGCAGCACTGGAGCGTTCAATGGCAGGCCGAGCTGTCGCACTGTAATTTCCAATGTCATTTTTTTCTCGGGGAGGAGAAACGCCGGCATTCTATTAAGTAGTGTCCAATGGTTTCTAATCAGTTTTAAAAGTGCCACAAAGGTGAAATTGCCATACCAGATAGATACACGTATAAATTTATTGGCGGGACTCGACGACGCACACTCGTTAATGTCACTTACGTCTGTCAGGTATTCGAAAATTTCCTGCTCCAAGGGAAGTGGTGTAGTCCCGAGGATGATGTTTTCGTATGTTTCTCTTTTCTTTTTCTAATTCTACACATCCCACAAACATACCCTGTGAACTCCCCAGAGCCGCTCTTTCTGTCAGCGGCAATATTTGCAATGATCTTTTGAACTCTGCTTTCTCTGCCCAATGCGCCTCTTTCGGTATTCGTTTCCGATTAATCTTTAGACTGGAATTGTGCGTCATGGAGAGTCACCAAAGCAGATAAGTTAAATATAACATGACCTATAAAGTTAACCTCCACAATCGGTGGGGTGAAGTTCTCTGTATCGTCAGAATTCCTCCTTCCACAAGCATGACACATCATCTTCGCCTAATGACGCACACAGTTAAAAGCTACAGGCCACAAAGAGGCGCTTGAGTCATCCGCCACATCTGTTGCTATAACTCTGGCAAACTTCGTATCATTTAGAACCCCACCTTTGCGTTCAACCTGCGCGTAGAATTTTTTCAACATTGTTGAAAAAAAAAACTGAGCTAACAGAAATCCTTCTCAAGCATTGATGTACCGGTAGCCGAAAGCTAGACCTCAAAAGTATAAGGACGTTTACCAGGCAAAAAAAAATATTCTTAAATAATATTCGGCTAGATTAACTCAAAAAAAGTTTTCTACTCATCCAAAAGTCGCGCTGTAATGCTTTGATTTTTGAAGCGGCGCTGCGCGCTGCAGCCTGACGTCAACGTGGCATTAATTTCCCCCAACACGGTTAAAAATAAAATTAGTATATAGCTAGCGAACAGATCTGTTTACTAGTTTCCTGTGTACCTTCCTACTATATCGCTGTACTATAGCCAACACGTTCCAATACTAGTACGTGCCGCCGTTACTATCAAGAAAGATGGTTTTGTGGTTTTGCTATAGTTAACAACTATGCTAGTAACACTAGCTAACGACTATTGGTTTTGCGAAGCAACGGCTAGGCCTCAATTGTGTCGCGTGGCGATACAGCGACGATTGTCCATTACTAATAAAGATAGAAGATTTGATTGAGAACGATAATTTTTTGCTGCCGGTGACTCATAGCAGGGGCGGACATCCAAATTTGTGCTAGTAAAGCTGGAAATATAATTATTTAACACATTTTCACTGACTAACCAATTAATTGATTGTTGTGAGTTTACGTTGTTATTGCATAACTGAAGTCATCCGCAACGCGAAGCGCACCCTCTTTATAGAAATGCAGCTGTTATCCTCACTTTCGAGAAATGTGTCCTGAATGCCTCCAATGAAACGTCTTCCTTTTCCTGTTAACAGTTAGGCGCACAGCATTATTCTCATTCCCTGAAGATCGTGCGCGTTTTAAATCAAGCAAAAAAAAAAAAAGATCGGTCTTATATGGCAGATTGTAGAAGGAGGACGAAGTGACTGCGAGCCAGAACGCTATTTTTCTAGCTCAGATATCTTCGGATGTAGCAAGCTGCCAGCCTGTTGGTATCAAATTTCAAATTTCAAAGTTTCAAATTTCAACGATTTTTCGCTACTTTACGAAGCACTTTCGTCCGAGTCACGCGGGCGCCTCGTTAAGACGCTGCGCACGCCTATAGAGCCAAGCTTAAGCAAGCTACCGCCCGCCGGGCCAAAGAATACCCAAGCACTATTCACCAGTTTTTCGGCAAGGAAGGAGGTCCAGGTCAAGGGATAGGATATGTTCCCCGAGGAATTCCGTGGAGTAGCTGGCTGGCGCATGATCGGCTGCAAAACCCTGTCCGGCTCCAGCGCATCGCGGGATAACCTAACGAAGCCTACTCCCGCAACGTCGAGGGAGACGGTCGACAATCGCCGCGACGCCCGCGTAGCGTTAAACAAGTACTCAAGGCCAGCAGAATGCCGGCCTTCCCGAAGAACGACATCAAGTTCGAGTCGAGTCTCATAAATACGGGAACTGCTCAACGAGGGATAAAAAATAAAAAACCTGCTCTACGCTCCAAGAGCACATGGTGTTTAAAAAATATATCTGCTGCACGCACGTGTAGGCAGAACGGCGGACATGAAACGACTGGCCTTTGCTGAGCCGGGCTGATCAGGTAACCTAGCCGGCCATTATACAGGCCCGTGGCTTCTAATCTGTCGCACGTAAAAAGTAGCATGCAGCCAGTTTCGTGCTCGCGTGCTGCTGTGTGCTGGCGCCCCATCCTGGTGATTCCACAGACGTGGAAGACGTGACAGCGGGACTTCGCTAAGAAACTTGTCAACCACTCCTGCAAGGATTTCTTCCACGTAACGCTGTACAGTCAGTGCGTGATCAAATAAATCTTCAATTAAATTGAATTTAAAAAAAATAAAGTACATTACATTAAATTTGCGGTTTTACGTCCCAAAACCACGATCTGATTATGAGGCACGCCGTAGTGGGGGACGCAGGAAATTTGGACCACCTGGGGTTGATTAATAAGGTGCACATAGATCTGAGTCAACGGGTGTTTTCGCATTTCGCCCCCATCGAAATGCAGCCGCCATGGCCGGGTTTGGATCCCGCGACGTCTTGCTTTGCAGCCCGACATCAGTGATCGAAGAATATGAGACGGATTATAGCACCGGCGGGAATTCCGAACCACACACTGAACGACCACTGCTACTGGTGCCGAGTGCGCTTTACCCTGTGTGTATAGGAGGCACTTCAAAGTGTGCATTACGCAAAGATACCTGGCCATTTATGGTAAAATTGGCTTCATCTGTGCACATGATGTCGCTCAGAACGTCTGGTGACTCATCGCATTTTGTGACGACCCAATTCGAGAAATCTAGATGAATCCGCAGGTTCCTGTCTTCCAAGTATTGGTACAGGTTAAGGTGGTACGGGTGATATGCCGAGTCATTTAGAAACCTAAAAACACATGACTTCAAAATTGGTACCTGGGCGGCCACGTCCTATATGCTAGCACGAAGGTTTGAGGCCATAGATGCTAGAACATCCTTGAGTAGGCTAAGACTCAAGGACTGAGTCCTCCGCCGCTGCTTCTGGAAGTTGCCCCTTTGTCTTAGGTTTTCATAATTTCTGATGACTATCGATGCGTTCGGTCTACCGCCACACTTCCATGACTGATACATGTATATTTGCACCCTTCCTCTTGTTGCCATTTGCAGCTCCCAAGGCAAGGATCATGTTTTCGTTCTGCACATTAAAGAAAGACATGGCGGCTGGAACGAAACAAAATGCACCTTTAAGCCTGTGCACTGATGTTGTCTATTCGCTTTTGTGGTGCCAGCATTTGTGGCAATAAAAGAAAAAAGAAAAATAAACCATCCGTGCACTTTAAGCAAAGACAACAGCTATCACAGTTTGTTTCCAACCAACACCAAACGCGATGTTTTGCTTCAGCCAGGGCGCTAGAGATAAGGCACTTGCTCTATCGGGGTGCTTTTCTTTATTTCCTTTATTTCGTTCTGACTAACTCAGATGGAGCTTGTTCGAGGGCGCTGCTTTATGATGCAGATGGCAGCGCAATGAGGTGGTATTTTTCACCTTTCGCTGGGTGTATTTATCAGTGGGAAAAAATTAGTACGCAATTAGTACGTCGCTGAAAATATCGCAATTAGATGTCCCTTGGCGGTGCCTACAAATGCTTCACTGACACTTAGTTAATTAGGATAGCACGTCGCGAGTTAGATAATAAATTACAATTACCTAATTGAATATCAGTAATGAGAAGTTACTGGCAGCTACTCCACTGTACCGGAAACAACATGCACTAGGTTTCCTTCGAGTAACGCAATTGCTCCATTTCTGAATCTGGGTGCACGGAAGTACATTGGGGCGCCCTGTTTATATTTATGACCTCTGCGTGCAGGTGACGATCTTTTCATCGCTCATAAATATTGCAAATCATTAGAAGAGCTCTTTTTTTTCATGAGTCGTTACTATTGCTTACTGGAAAGAGAAGCAATAGTGAGACACATATCATTCACGTGCATTTCACACGCCGTTGATAAAAGACTTTGCCGAAGGGGTCACTGAAGTGCGCAGGTTTTTTTCAGGGTCAAAGAAATACGCAACACAAGTTGAAGCAGATAAACATACAGCAACATATTAATTCGCTAGGCATAGGCTATCCATACCTTTAGAAATATCTTTTGGCCACGGCGGCCGCATTTCGATGGGGGCGAAATGCGAAAACACCCCTGTAGTTCTATTACGGAGTGCCTCATAATCAGAAAGTGGTTTTGGCAGTTAAAACACCTTTTTTTTAAATCTTTTATTTGGCTAATTGCTTCTCTTTCATCAATATAATAAACTCTGTATTGTGTGCATATTTAAATATATTGTGTATGTGCGTCATGTTTACAGTGGAAATTTAAAACATTATTGAAGTGAGAAAATACGGACGAGGTAGCCGGCGCTGGTGCTTCTAATGCGCTTGTCATCCAACTGTCAGCATTTGCAGAAAGAAAGCGACAGTATTAATTAAAAGCCGTGCACGTCCGCGCCAACACGGATGCAGTAAGCTATTAGCCACAATAAAATTTTTGGTGAAAAGGGCCAGGCAAGTCAAAACAAACCTCAAATGATGTGGATGACATTACTGTGCCAATGACATTTGGGGGAGGGGGGAGGTAGGTTTCGGCATCACCGTAGTGGGTGGGGGGAGGGGGGGGGGTGTAGGGGCAGAGTGCCCCCTCCGGGAAAACTCCGGAGGGGGCATCTGCCCCCTGCCCCCCGTTGTCGGCGCCTATACCACGTACTGTATCGTTCCAGTCCTTCTCTACAATTCCTACATATAAACCAGGAAATGTTGATTGCGGTAATTTTTTTACCTCGTCGCCTCTGTCTTCTTGTGCACGCTCTTCTAATTGACCTCTTGTGTGAATTACTTCTTTTTTTGTATGGTGAGCAATGAGTAGCGGCATGCAGAAACAGATTTTTAGGGGCGTTCAAGAGAAACGTAGAGTTCGCCGCAACTAAAGGCAACATGGCCGCCCAGCGCCAGATTGGCCTTTCTGAGAAAAGCTTGCGATATTGGCGTCCATAAAAAAGAAAACTGTCGGCGTAAAAGCCACGTGAAGTGTCCATATCGTGGGTGTCGTGTAGTGAATCCACAGTTTGCGGAGCTTCTATGGAAGGAAAAGCTACAACGTCCTTAGAAAAGTAAACATGTCTGGGCGATTCTTTTTATTGCCATAGCAACTACATCGACACTCCTGGCCCATTGATGCCGTCGGCATCGCCGTTCGCGTCGTCGTGATGTTCGGTATAAAGTCTAAAGTCGAGAACACGCTCGAAGCGCGCCGTATACGGTATGTGCGAGTGAAAGCACGCGATGGGAGCCGACGCTCGCGCACTCAATAGAGTGTTTTAGTTGAGCGTCATTACGGTACGCTCCGCTCCGAGTCGCCCCGCTAAGCCACAGTGGAGCGGCGGGCGATTTTCACGTTTTAGTTATACATTTGGCGTAGCGGAGCGGACTTTTCGTAGTTGCAGCACCCTCTATCCAAATTAAGGGTAATTAAAGAAAATAAAAACACCCCATTCATAAATTTTATATAGTAAAACGTATATATATATATATAACTTATTCGTCCGTGAAGTATGTAGACGTATGCTTGTAATGCGTTACCGGTCCATATTATCCAGTGGAAAATATAGCACCGTCGTGGGGAACCCCGTGGTAGCCAGCGAACTTGCTTTTTGCATCCTATCCAATCCTTTCTGACCCCAACGCTAGCTAAGGTGCTGCGCAGCCCGCTCAGGTCAGGCAGCTTGTAAGCGGACTGTGCTCGTCGCTCCGCTAGCTCGCTTGCGGCTAAGCGGAGGGCGCTTGCGCATTCGCGCTTCCGCTGCGTTTAGCTGCTGAGCGGAGCGTAATTACGCCAAACTAAAACACTCTAAACTTGCACGCGCGACGAAGGACAGCGGAGAGCAAACGCGCCGTCTTCCGTCGCGCGAAAGGCCATGGGGAGATATGAGGGAGGGAGGGGGGAGGTGTTGTGCTGCGGCAGCAATTGCACATTTCGCGACCGGGCGCAAGCGTAACTGACGGTGGCGGTAAAAATTAGTGCGCGAAAGGGAAGAAAGTGGGGAGGCAGGGCGGGAAGGAACGGGGGCGGCTTCTGCCCCGCAGCAACTGCATACTTTGCGCGGTAAAGCGTGGTTGCGCACGTCGTATCTTGACGGCGATCTGCAGACGGCTCATACCATTGTGCGTGCTGTGTTATCGCCCCTCAATTTGCGTTGAAGCGATAGACAGCGCGAAGGTCATTTGCTGCGGCGGTTGCTGCTGCAGCACTTGCTCACGCCAGCCTTTTGACAGCGAGTTTCCGCGGTCATCGACTGTGATGCGATCATGTTTCACTGTGCGCCCTGACATCATACTGGTTATTTCAGTTGGTAAGCGAATGTTTCTACGTTTATACGGCCGATAAAAGTACTATGCTTACTTCGTATGGCTGTCTGCCACTCTGCTATCGCAATCGATGCTTCGCCTTTCGGGCGAAACTGCGACTTTTTTTTCACATTTTTCACTTCAACGTAAGGGGTATGGCTATTATCTAGTCTAAACGGTATGATACGTATTCTAGGAGCGCTACATTATCATGCTAGAAAAAAAATAAATTATGGGGTTTAGCTTGCCAAAACCACTTTATGATTATGAGGCTCGCCGTACTGGAGGAGTCCGGAAATTTCGACCACCTGGGGTTCTTTAACGTTCACCTAAATCTAAGTACATGGGTATTTTCGCATTTCGCCCCCATCGAAATCGGCCACTGTGGCTGCGATTCGATCCCGCGACCTCGTGCTCAGCAGCCCAACACCATAGCCACTGAGCAACCACGGCGGCTATCATGTTAGAAAAGCAGAGCATGACAACGAAGGCCGCGATAAAAAGATTTTATTAGCGCAATATCATTGCTTAATTCTTTTGTCACATTGCAAAAAAATAAAAACAGGTTCAATAAAACAGCAACGACGTTGACGCCATGCCATCAGTTCGCCACGGGCACGTCCGCACTTGAAGCCTCAAATTGTCACGCATCACGGAGGCGGCAGCTGAAGTGGGAGAAGCCGCCTCGGATTCGGGGCAGCTGTGCGAAGCAGGGAGCCCAAACCAGTGTGCTTCAGCGGCTCGTAGAAGGCGCTGGCATCGGTGGTCAAGACCTGGCCCGTGATGAAAATGAAGCACATGGCGTTCGGAGGGACCGCCGGCGTGACCGAGACGGCGGCGAACGCAAGGAAAGCGTCCAAGGTGGCGAGCGTCGGCGTGGGCAGAAATTGCAGCTTAGATTGAGCCGGTACTTTGGAGGCGGCGCGATCTCGTTCATGGCTGCCGCGTCCGAGGAAGTCCAGGCCACCGCCGCCAGCTCCGGCGCCGACGGTTCTGCATCCATGGTCTACCTGGTGTTTCGAAGGCCCAGAGCTTCTCGTGACGGGGCCCTTGCTTTCTGCCGTGCTTTAGGTAGGTTGACCAGCCTCCTGGCGAACTCCTTTGACGCTTATGCAAGTTACAAAGGTGTCGTGCCAGATGAAATGGAACCTTGGCGTGCACGGTCTGCTTCTTCTGCCTCAAAGCACGAGCACCTCTGCTTCCTCTTCTTCTCCTCTGAACGTGTGATGCATACCCACTATGGTATATTGGTTATGGGAGGCTCAGGTGAATAATGCTTGATAATGGAAAAAAATTAACAGAATATGGCAAATCGAAAAGCCCGTTTTTCACACTACGATATTAAAAACTAATGTTGGATGGGAAACGCTACGCATATGACGAAGCCAATGAAAGTATTTATGAAATGCGCAGAACGCATACACTTAGCACAACTCTTCGTTCTGGCCGTAAGTTACAGCCAAGTTAGGGTCATCCGAGGGGAGGTGCCTTAAAAGATTGCGGCTGTTCAGTTCTTTTTACTAACATTCGTAGTTTTTTTGCTAAGAAAAATGAATTATGTGCAGTTATTAACGACTGTAATGCTGACAACATTGTACTCACAGAAACATGGTTAAATAGCAAAATAACAAACCCCAAACTGTTTGAGTGCGACAAACAATACGCTGTTTACCGAAGTGACCGAACAGGCAGAATTGGTGGTGGCGTTCTGCTCGCCGTTAAGGAATGTATTAATCGTTTTTGTGTGACCATTAATACGAATTTAGAGCTAATTTGGTGCTGTATAACTATTAGTTTTAAGCAAATAATACTAGCTGTGTGCTACCGAACGCCATCAAGCGACTCATCCTTTTGCGATGACTTATATGATTGTTTAAATACGATTACCATGCGTTTCCCCGAAACTGAAATTATACTATTAGACGATTTTAATTTTCCTAACATTGTCTGGTCACATGTCAATCCCTTTTCTGATCCTTCGTCGGCCGAGGCCAATCGGTTCATTTCCATTTATTCTGACTTCGGCTTATCGCAGATCGTCAGACTTCCAACACGTGTAGAACAAAACACATCTTCACTCCTGGACCTAATTCTAACGTCATCGCCAGATAACTTTTCTGTGGTGACGCACATGCCCGGACTGAACGATCATGACATCTTGCATTTTACATTTACAACAACACAACAAAAAACATACCGACAGCGGAAAAAGTTCCGAGATTATGAAAAAGCTAACTATCAAGCCATCAACACAGAACTATGCATACTTCTCGACACTTTCCTACCGCTTCCTCTGCAACTCTCCGTAGAAAATAACTGGTCTATTTTCAAAAATAAAATAGGTGAGCTTATCACCAAACACGTGACCGTTCGATCCGTCTATACTAACAATAAAGCACGATGGTACAGCACATATTTGAATCGGTCATCCAACAGGAAAAAACGTTTATTCCGTACAGCGAAACATTCCTCAAAACAGACACATTGACTAGCATACAAACACGCAGCAATTTCATATATTAAAGCCCTAAGGTGAGCCAAATTTTCATTCATTAATTGTACACTTTCAAATTTATTGAAGACTAATCCAAAGCGCTTCTGGGAAACCATACGAGGAAATAACCATAAAACTGGAATATCATTACTGACAACTTCTGGGGACCCAGTACCCGACCTATTGTGTTCTACTGTGCTTAACAATACTTTCACTCAGTCATTCTCATCACCTCAGATCCCTGATCCGATGCCTGAGATAAATTCAACTAACTACCACTTCATGGATCCCATCGTTTTCGACTCAACCGGTATCAAAGCCATATTACAGAAATTAAAACCTAAAGCATCATGTGGGGTAGATGACATTATTAATATATTCTTACAAAACACAGCGGAATACTGTTCAATCCTACTGGAATGCATTTACTCACAATCTTACAACTCTGGCACCTTACCGTATGATTGGAAAATTGGCGAAGTAATCCCCATTCACAAAACTGGACCAACCCATGATCCACAGAACTATAGACCTATTTCACTTACATCTGTACCATGCAAAGTTAGGGAGCTTATGATATACACGCATCTAGTTAATTTTCTTGAAAATAACAACTTCTTCACAGTTATGCAGCATGGTTTCCGTGATCACTTCTCCTTTGACACTCAGCTCATCCTCTTCACTAATGACCTACATGCCAATTTAGATTCTGGTTTTTTAACAGACTGTATATTTCTCGACTTTTCCAAAGCGTTTGACAAAGTGAACCATGCATTGCTTCTTCATAAATTAAATGTTCTAAACATACACCCCTCCGTAATTGATTGCATTCGCGCGTTTCTGACATCACGTGTTCAATTTGTAACCACTAATGACGCTAACTCACCTTTAGCTCCAGTTGACTCCGGCGTCCCGCAAGGGTCTGTGCTCGGTCCTTTATTATTCCTAATTTATATTAATGACTTGCCCACTCAGGTTTCCTCGAACATTTGTCTATTTGCGGATGACTGCGTCTTGTATCGTAAGATAACTAATTTTTCAGATATTCTACTAATTCAGGAGGATCTCCATAACATAAATGAGTGCTGTCGTACATGGCGCATGGAATTAAACATCAGAAAGTGTAAGACTATGAGGATTTCTCATACTAACGTGACCTGCGCCACCTATACGCTAAATAACATCCCACTAGAATGTGTAACGTCATATCGGTACTTGGGGGTTCACATTGCCAGCAATCTATCCTGGAAAACTCATATTGATCACATAACATCCAAGGCCACTCGTACAATGGGATACTTTCGTCGGAAATTTTCTCTAGCACCATCATCGCTAAAACTCTTATTGTACACAACTTACATTCGTCCACAAATAGAGTACGCATCATCAGTATGGGACCCTGGTCATGACACCCTCAAACAGTCTCTAGAGGCATTACAGAATCGATCAGCCCGTTTCATTCTCACCAACTACCAAAGAACTGCGAGTGTCACTAACATGAAAGCACTCCTACACCTCCCACTGCTATCAACACGTAGAAAACTATCTCGCATATGTCTTTTCCATGAAATCTACTACCACAACTCATATTTAGGTTCTATCTTTGTTCAACCGCCACCATACATTTGATCTCGCATTGACCATCGCCAAAAGGTAAACATTCCGCACTGCAACACCGTCGGCTTTTTATATTCCTTTCTTCTCCAAACGAGCAAAGATTGGAATAACTTACCCGCATTACTTAAGCATAACTGACACCAATAACTTTAAAAGCACACTTCAAAGTTTCATGTTATAAATTGATGTTGCGTTTGTTTGTTCTGTATAATAACTGCTTTTATGCCACAATGTTAAGTTATGGCTTGTATTATTATATGCTATGTTCTTTCCTTTCTATTTTTGTTACGCCATGTATTTTTGCCGCGCTTACAAGTTTCTATTTTCCATTCTTAATATTTTGTATACGATGTTTTTTTTTTGCCATATTGTTTGCCTTCCTTCCTTATTTTGTGATTTGCCTCTGTATTTACCTTGCCCCTCCCCTCTGCAATGTACAACCGTACCTTGAGGGTATGATAAATAAATAAATAAAATAAAAGTGTAGAAATTAAATTTCACAATTTCACGTGGTCGCATTAAAATGTATGCTGTAATTTGTGTCTGTATTTCTTATTTTATCGTAATGCTCCAGATTTCTATAGCTTGCCTACGATTGTCGTGTTGACGTCAATAAGCTCTTATAACCTCTAACCCTAGTCGCACGCTAGGCTATCTGCGCACAAACATTCACGCCGTTCCTGCATCTTTAAAGCTGATGCTCTACAAAACACTTTTTCGCTCAAAATTAGAATATGCCTCGGCCATCTGGGATCTCCCTCAAGCATCACTGACCCTCTCCTTCGAAGGCATTCCCAGAATGGTGCGTCCAGCATTATTCTATCTAATCACTCTCGTCATGCTAGCGTAACACTCGCGAAGCCAAGCCTTAACATACCGGAGCTTTCAGTACGTCGAGCATACAGGCACCTCTGCTTTTGCACAACATTTACCACAACCCGGTATTCAAAGAGAAACCCCTTCGTACTTTTCATCCCGCTGCGATCACCTTCATAAAGTTTTGCCATGTTGTCATACGAACGCGTACTATTACTCGTTTTTTTTCTCGTGCGTGCAATGACTGGAACAACCTTCCCGCGTCGGTCGCCACTACAGACGTATCGAAGTTCAGGATTGCTGTTCTCCGTGCCATCTGACAAATCTTTTATTAATTGTTCTGCATTATCTTTCTGTGTATCTACCACTCCGTTCTGTAACGCATACGGGCCTTGAAAGTATGTAAAATAAATAAATAAATAAACAAATAAATGACTCTACAGCATGTTCGTAAATTCACTGCTTATGAGTGGCCTGCACGGACACTAGGCAAACGTGAAACGTCTAGGTCAGGGGCGTAACCAGGGGGGGCGGGCGCTTATAGGGCTTCAGCCCCCCCCCCCCCAAAAAAAAAAAAAAATTTTTTTGTGCTGTGCATGCGCCGCCGACCAAAGCGACCCCCGGCGCCGGAAACCACTCTGGATTTTGTCTAGGATGTCTTTCTGACGCTCGAAAAGACATTTAACCGCGAAGATTGCGAACTCGGGCTGGATTTCGTGGCAACGCCCATACACCGGGAGTCACATAACGCCAAGCACTCCCATCCGAGCACAAAGTTTCAAGGGCGCTTTGATGGTGAGCGGGGTCGCCGCGGCATCTCACTGAGGCCACGGAATCTTAGGAGCGCATGGATATCAATTGCGAAACTTTGTGGGTATAAATCCCATAAGCTTTTGATGTGAAAGGTGCATTGACATTTCCAAAGTAGTGCTTAAGATGTTCAATTGCGGAACTTTGTGGGTTTAATGTTGTTATAAACATTTGACGTCAAAGTTCTATTGACTTTTCTAAAGTATTACGTCGGAACATACAATGAGACAAGCCAAATCAGACGAGCAGACAAGCAGACGAGTTGACAAAGCACGCAGCGAGGTCAAATGAGACGAAGCGTTGGGGTGGTTCATTTGTGCCGTCATGTGACATAAAAAAATAAAAACATTTTTTTTATCCTACGCCAGAACATCCATGTGAAGACACTAAGGCCAGCCAAAGTAACTACGTTCTTATTTATTTTTTCTACTTTGACTTTTATTCGCGAGGACAAATTAAGCCTCTTCGATTTTTTTTCTTCTCGCTACCCTACCCGCGGGCTGCAAAAAGCCAACTAGAGCGCATACGTTTTTCCCGTATGGCCCCGACCACCGCACGGTGCACTTCGGTGCGCGTTCGGTTTGCTCTGGCCGAGTGGATTTTCACCTGACAGAGTTTTGGACGCTTTCTGGCTAGCAGACGAGAAAAAAAACAATGGTCGCTCGCCGTCATCACTGTGGGGACTAGAAGGACTGCACCGCGTTCCTTGAGCGGAACCTTTCCGGAAAGTCTTGTTTCGCCGGTATAGGATACTGAGCAGTATGCGTATGGTTCTGAGTGGACCAAGCGTCTCATGTTTTCTTCGGTATTCCTTCAGTAGCCCCATTAGGTGCCCAAAGTAGGCATTCGATTTTGGCCAACGTACTTTCCTATGCACTTTTTTTTCATTTCGGTGCCTCCGCCCCACAGAAAAAAAAACATTGTTGCGGCGCAGCGAATTGTCGCATCGCGAAAGTTCGATTTTGATACTTATTTTGCTGAAAGCAATGGGCGACGGGACGCTTCCATTGCCGGATACGTTTATTATATTATTGCGAAAGCAACTATATGGACACTCCAGGCGCATTACTGCCGTCGCCGTCGCCCTCATGTTTCGTATAAAGTCCAAGGATGACAACACCGTGACCACGCGCTGCATGCTGTATGTGCGAGTGAAAGCGTAGGAGGGGAGGTAGAATGGGTGAGCCGACGATGGTGGCTCAGTCTTGTGTGCGCAAAGGAGAAAAGCGGCGAGCAAAGCGCCGCCTTCCGTCGCGCGCAATACATCGGGGGGAGTGGATGGAATAGGGCGGAATCTAGATTCTGTGAATCTATGATTGTGCAACATGTTTATTTGCCTTGTTTGACGCATTATATACAGTTACTTTTTATTACATACGTAGACTCATTGGAGACTTATACGTATACTTAAATATCTTGTTTCGAGGTTTTGTGTATACATGCATGCAGTGAACTTAGTTTCCAGTGACACTTTTTTGTCCTTTATGAAGCCGTATTTTCGCATTTGTATATCCCATTGTATCTTTGCATTTCTAATGTGTGAGGGCGAGTCAAATGAAAGTCAGCCTACCCTAACCGCGCAATAATGGTTCGGTTCATTATCTGCGAGGCATGCGCGTAGGAGAACGAAGTGTCTGATTTACAGAAGTGACACGCAGGTGTGAAGATAAATGTTGTTCTATGCTCTCATACACTGGGTTGAATATGGTTGCGTCACATAATGGATGCTTCGAAAGTTGAACAGCTCGGTGTCGCGAAGTTTTTGACAGCTGAAGGTGCTTCCAAAACAGAAATTATTCGCCGTACGGCTGCCGTGTACGTTGAACACTATATTTCATTGACCACTGTGAAGGGTTGGAGCAAACGGTTCAAAGGACGTTGCAAAGACATTCCAAGACCGGGCCAAAACCATCATGCAATCACCCCCCACACAACTTCAAAGGTTCATGAGCTGATGAAACAAGAACGGAGGAAAAGCATCAATGAACTGGCAGACCGTCTGAACATCAGTCACTGTTCGGTTCACGCCTTTATTCATGAGCTTCTCGGTTATCGGCTCTTTGGTGTGCAATGGATCCCCAAGATTTTAATCCATCGGGAGAAGACGGAGAATTTTCGCGCTGCCTTGACTCATCTGATCGCGTATCACAATGAGGATGACGACTTCTTGTTTGGAATTTTGATCGGGGACGAGCCTTGGTGCCACTACTACGAGCCTGAAACACGACGGCAAAGCTTACAGTGGAAACAGTCGAATTTACCACGCCCAAAGAACGCAAAGCCCATCATTCCCGCTGGAAAGGTGTTGTTGACTTTTTTTTCGATCGTCAGGGTCCATTAGTGGTAAAATTTGTTAAATATTGAGAGGCTATCAATTGTTTCCGTTATTGTGAAACGCCAGAACGGCAGCGTGTCGCAATCAAGAACGAACAACTTGGAAAATTAACGAATGGGGTCATCTTGTTCCACGACAATGCCTGTCCCCACGTCGCTTATGTGGTTAATACAAAACTGGCAAAGTTCAAGTAGGAAACGCCGCAACATCCGCCGCACAGCTCAGACCTGTCACCTTGCGACATCTACATTTTGGGGTAACCGAAAAAACAGCTCATGCGAAGCAGATACAGATTTTTGAAGCAGCAACCTAAGGAGTTTTATAAGACGGGAATCACGCGACTCGTTAGTCAATGGGACAAATGTCTAAATTCTCATGAAGACTACTTTTAATTAAGTACCCCGTTGTTGGCTGACATTCATTTGACTTGCGCTCGTACATCTTGCAGAACTCCTGCTTTTTATACGTGCTCTGTGTCGCGACTATAACTTCGGTGCAATAACTCACGATACACGACAGGGGACAGCTACTCCTGCGTAATACATTGGAGCAAACGACAGCGTCATTGAGATTTTTCACTGGCCATTGCATATATACAGGAATGTAAGCCCGGTTCTTGAATGACAAAGTTTCATTAACATATTTGTCCTCAACTTGTTCAGTTCATTGCCTTTTAATTTTCCATATTAGCGGCATGCACTGCTTTCCTGGTTTCGAACTGATATAGTTCTAAAGTTCGTGTGGTACTTTCTTTACTCAATAAATAGACAAAAATATGGATGCATTCATATCAGTTATTTTGGGCAAAATTTTTGGCCCATACGAGTATATTCTATTACGAAAAAAACACATATTTTATTGGTTTGACAGTGCGTAGCGTTCAAGAATTCGTTTGCAGCATCTTTGGCAGTGAGAATGCAGTTATTATTCATGTATTTGATCCCTCGACAAATTGTTTAAGAGGAAGCTTTAGCTCGGGCCCAATCCGACGCGGCCTATTCAAATACTTGTAAAACGCAGAAACGCTTTTCTGAGATAATCTTGCTCATCGCTTTTATTGAAATTGGTTGCATTTGAGAGAGAAAGTTAAATCCTAGTGTCTGTTGGAAACAGAACTTCGATTTAGGGCCTGAATTTTGTTTTAAATATTTTGAAAAATTCGAAAGTTTGAAAAAATAGAAGCACGGCGTTTACAAACTAATAGCTATGAATGAAGAACAGATATTGTGGTTCTGTAAACGGCATCTATTATAACAGTCAAAGCAGACAAGTTTGTTATGTCAATTTGTATCTTATGCGAATTGGTTACGTTGTGCACAAGGATTCTGAAAAAACCGTATTTCCACTATACAGAATTTTTTTTTAGATTCATGTGTAACATATCTATTTTGTCCGCTGTAGATGTACTATTAGATGCAATTCACAGAATTGTGATATCATTTTTCATTGTTGAGTCACGGAGTCTTAAACATGATAGTTTCGTTTTCTGAAAATTTTCGATTTTGGCCAATTTTTATAACTAAGTGACCACCTCAATGAAAACTTCGAAACCAGCAGTCACTAGAATTAAACTTTTTCTTTTAAATTCAAGAAACCTCCTCTAATTTGTTGAAGTGGTTGCAGGGAAAAACGAATTCCCCTTCTACATTTATTTACATAGGAGCACCGAGCTGAAGCTTCCTCTTAAGGAGGAGGCCGAGCTGCAATGTGGCCCCTCCCCCCCGAACAAAATTTCTGGCTACGCCACTGGTCTAGGTAACTGGTTTACTTCATGTTAACTTGTGTTATAGCGTTGCAAAGCGCCTGCGTTATTTAAAATCCACTCGACACCTTTACTGGGAATTTCAGTGACATTTTTGTCTCACTTCAGCAAAAACTCTTCAAAGAATTTCTGCAACACTGGATTGTAATGGTTCATTATTTGGTGACGGATAATCACGTCTGTCAATGACAAAGGTAACTCTCCCAGAGACATTTTTCAGCCGGTTATAATGCAATGATAATCTGTGTTATATATATATATATATATATATATATATATATATATATATATATATATATTCGTCACACCGGAAGCGGAAGTGCGATTTCCGTCGTTTGCGACGAAAATCGCAGTCGAAGTGTGACTGTGACCCCCGAATTTCGGCTGCGACAAACCGGTTAGTGGCACCGTATATAATATAACTAAAACAGTGAATAAAAAACATGTAGAGCAGGCTCCATTCTCCCATGCATTCGTTGGCACGCAACGCAGCAAATGAACTGCATTTTCGAGTTTGCTTCGTGCACCTTCGGCAGTTGCCATGAGACAACGTCTCCTTTTCGGGTCCTCAGAATTTTTTTTGTTAAATAGCATACAAAAATCGCGCATACGGAACAACTTAAATAACTGCAACCTCCGTAAGGGGAAATGACAAGACAGCAAAGTACCCGAAGTCTAAACGTTGTGGCGAACGCGGTACCGTTCAGCTGCATTTTCTTGTCGGTTTTCAAGCGTGAATTTCCTGATGCATCTTGAAAGGTTATCTTACCTCACTAACAAAATAAATTTCACAGAGCAAACGTATAGGCTATCGCACTAAATTCTCTTCGGTATCATTAACTCTGTGGCTTGAATAAACAGCGTCATTAATTAGTTTTGGAATATATCATGCACGTTGCTTCTCTTCACTGGAGAATAATTTTCCATGCACAGAAACCAATAAACATTGAATATGTTGCTGGCTTTGTATCGTTACTGCACCTGAATTAACATTTCCTTTAAACCGTAATTAACTCTACAGTTAGTAAATTAAGTAAATTATTCGCTTGCTGAGGCGACATAGTGGCAACCTACCGTACTGCACCCTCGTGTAAAACTCCTGTAACAATGCGAAAAGCAGACAAACAGCCTCTTCTTGGGGACATGAAACCGTAGAAGACGACACTATAAAGGAAAGTAAATAAACCTGTGCAGCGAAGTCAGCCAGTTGCATGCCTTCCTGAGAATCTTTGAATTTTTATGTACAAACGATTCTTGCACATTCACACCTGAAAAAGTGTACAGAAACATCAATCCCTTACATGTTTCTAATAACAGTTTCTAATAAGCTTATGATCACATATATTAGTCTGTAAACCCATATAACGATATCCACTGGGATTACTACCTTCATAAGTAATGAAATACCATGGCGCTTGCAAGAACATATCACCCTGGGAATTTGAAAGTAATTTCTGCATTACAACTATGCACAATATGCGGTTTTTTATATAATGGACTACAAACAGCTTTTTTGCAATGACAAACTTATTCCAAGTTTTACCTACATAACAGGCAAGAAAAAAACAACAAATCTGTAGACAAGAAAATTGTTGTTCAAGCTATTCACCTGCCTCTGTGGCTATAGCATTCTCTTGATAACACAAAGCGAGGGGTAGCATTGCCAGTCATGGCAGTCGCATTTCAAGGAGAGTCATAGGTAAACAATCTCCTGCACTTGCATTCAGTTCATCATCCTTTATTGAACCCTTAAACTTCCAAATACTTTGGCATAGGGGGCATGCCTATGCAAAATCTAACACCAATCGAAACCAAAGGGCGCAATTGTATAACAAGCATCTTTTCTGATACTTCGAGAGTGTAAACATTCATTGCACCAATATGTATTTTTCAAAATAACTGCACAAATAAACATGATTAAGCATAGCAATCAATTTACCAGGAAGCTGGTTCTACAGATGTATAAATGTCCCAAGACATTAGTCCTCATACTACATCGTGCACACAGCACCAAGAAAACCATTTTCGAGAGTTGTCCCTGCTGAGAGATATGAGTGGACCTTAAGAAGCAGAAGCTTTCTTACAGGGCATTGTGTAACACCGCTTATGAAAGAATGAAGAGAGCGAAGAGGCTTTTAACAGCAGTACCTCAGGCGACTCTAATAAGAGAGACGATGAGCAAGAAAATTTGTGGTAGAGCACTTAAGTTCAACAGTAACTTTTTGAGAGACAGAAAATGCCGGTGAGAGACAGAATACCGGGTGAGAGTTGGAGGTACATTTGGCCCACCCACACCAACAACACAGGCATACTACAAGTGCTACAGTCTATGGTCTACTACAGTCTATGGGAAAGCTATCATATACAGAAATCGAGAACGATGCAACAAACTCTCCATAACACTGCAGACTTTCTTGGCCAATCTGGCCTCTCGGTTTCTGATAAGTCAGCTTACATCGACGTCGGAATAAAAGACTAGAATCAAGAACTACCCCAGATTGCACATTGCGCTCCACATAGCTGGACAAATATACACGCACGTCAACATCCACAAATCCTCATCTAGTGTAAGACCATGAAGGCAGAGCCAGCACGTGGGTGGAACAATTATGCCATGCCAGGACGCAAATTCCACACCTGGCGAAATGAATAATCTCGAAATCATGGGGAGTGGACGCGTGGATATTATGGAAAATCGCAGATGCTGTGCCTGTATCCAAGGTATTCTGCGGTATGAATTACCAGCAGCGCACAAAATAGACAACTCAACAAATACAGGCATCGGGTAACAACAGGTCTTTCCAACTTTACCATGCTTGAAGACCTTTATGAGAAAAAGCAAACGAACAAGCACCTAGACAGAGTAAAGTTGCAGCCTGCAGCACAAATACTTTGTCTGAAGAGCTCAGAACTTGGATTAGGAAGGAACAGCGCCAACTAAGCCGATCACGAGAGGGAGAAGAACACAGGACGAGCGCCAACTTTATCTATCTTTATTTCCCGAAAAATCAGCAAATATGAGGAAAATCACGGACATACGCACAATGACCATGATGCATCATCTGCCAAACCGTTCTAGATAGGAAATTTCGTTTTTGAATAGGGTCACGGAATTATCAATACCACAGCTTTTTCCTCTCTGCTTTATATGGAATGCTTGCAAAACATCACGTGCCTTTGCATCCCTGCTTCTGCCAAGAATCTTAATCTCTCCGAACCGTGGTTCACACTTCTTGCAGTACAGGCATTGTTTCCGTGGCGAATTTTCTGCCGCTCGGTCACACGCATTGCAAGTTGCACAATGTTGCGAAAGATGCCCACCTCCTTCTTTCAGCGACCGCACATGTTCAGCTGCACGGTCATTCACGCATCTACCCGTTTGGCTCACCTAGGTTTTCCCGCAGGCCAAAGGTATTTCATATACCGCACCGATGCAGCACTTTAAAAACTGTTTTCCATGTTTTTTGGTGCAGCTGCTACTCGTGCCCTCGCTCGCGACACGTGCGCAGAGCTGTGCCTGTTTTCGAGGAGCCGAAAACATGACTGGGACGCCGTGTCTGTTTGCCACCTTTTTCATATTGTGGGCTATCCTATGTACATACGGAACCACTTCCGGCTTGGCAGCTTGTTTTTCTTGTGCGCACGGTTTCTTGACCATGGCACCTTTGATTTTTTGCAAGGTTGCTTCAGCCACTGCTGTGATAACCGTGCTGTCTTTGTGTTCTTCCGTTTCCGCGTCCGGTAACTCTCCTCTATTTTACTATTCCATTATCTATACTCCCTGCTCATTTTCGATGGATTGGATCAATTGGGGTGCTTGATCCCAAGGCTATGCTCCTGCATCATATCGCGGACTCAATGCTCAGGCGGCATTTAACGACGCCGATCTTCCCAGTGGTACCATTATCTGCATATATCACTGCGGTTAGATTGCTGTTTTGTTAAACAAGCGTCGTCTAACCCCGTCTTAACCGTTTCTCCTGAGTAGCGACACCTCCTATATCCTTGTCGTAGTAAATAATTCTACGCACGCAGGCTGGAAGTCTCCCTCACCCAATAAAGCTGTCGCATTCCCTCTCTTAATTTCCTACAGACCCCAGTTTAGTTTTCGGCATTCCGCCGTCTGCATTTTCTGTAACGAGGTGGCAAACAATAGACCACTTTGTTTTCTCGTACCGCGCCTTTACTATACTGAGAAAAAGAGCCTTCAAAGTTATTTTCGCAATTTTGGCCTGGATCTCACTATTCCGGTCGCACTTTCATTATGAGCTTTCACTCTCTGATACACTCACAGGAATATTTGCGCCGCTGCTTAGGAATTTATTATTGATACAAAACGCTTGCCCAGTTAAATATGATTCCTTTATCATAATTATGTTTAGTACATTCAGGGTACATCATTCATTTTCTCGCATCTGTCGCATCGAATTTTCAAGTGTTCACGAATTGGCAAGTGAAATTTATTAAGCAATATCAACGTGGGCATCATTAAATATAACAACGTGGGTATGCACCATACGTTCAAAGGACAAGAAGAAGCAGAGCCACTCGTGTTCTGAGATAGCAGAAAAAAGGAACACGAAGACGTGAACGCCAAGGTTCCATTTCATGTGGCAAAGCACCTTTGTGGCTTGCATAAGCGTCAAAGAAGTTTGCAAGCAGGCCGGTCGAGCTACGGAAAGCACGACGGAAAGCAAGGGCCCCGTCACGAGAACCTCTGGGCCTTCGAAGCACCAGCGAGTCCATGGATGCAGCACCGTCGGCGGCGGAGCTGGCAGTGGTGGCCTGGACTCACTCGGACGCGACAGCCATGAACGAGAAAGCGCCGCGGCAAAATACCGGCTCAAGCTTGGCTGCCATGTCATTTGGGCTCACGCCGACGCTCGCCACCTTGGACGCTTTCCTCGTGTTCGCCGCCATCTCCGTCACTCCGGCCGTCCCCGCGACCATCATGTGCTTCATCTTCATCACGAACCTAGTCTTGACAACCATCGCAGGCGCCTTCGACGAGCCCGATCAACCACATAGGTTTCGGCCGCCGGCGTCGCACAACAGCTGCCCCGACGCCGAGGCGGCTTCTACCACTTAAGCTGCCCTGTCGGTGCTGCCGGACAATTTGGGGCGCCAAGTGCGGACACGCAGAAGGCAAACAGATCGCAAAATGTCAACGGGATATCAGTTCTGTCCAATCCGATTTTAGATTTTTGCAATGTGACAAATGAGTTATACAATGAGACAACGCAGATAAAGATGTTTTTATCCAGGCCTTGGATGTTGTGGTTTGCTTTTCTAACATGACCATGTATCGCTGGTATAAAAGGTTAAATAGGGTTTAAACTAGAAAATAGATCGACTGATTACCTTGAAGTGAAAGCTAAGAAAAGGAAGTATCGCCGAAACACGTTTACTTTCCCAAGGACTTTGCATCTTTACGTTTCTGGCAGCCGTCGTCGCCTTCCTCGGCTGTCGTATATAAATGGCGCGCTCCGGCGCGGGTGTCTTGTGCTCGTGCCTCGTGTGTCGTGCCGCGTGCGAGATTAGAAGCTAAAATAAAAAAGAATAAAAGAGAGCTGCTTCTGCACTTGCTATATGACCGAACGCTTCCCAGGTATTTCGCTCGCCGACTCAGTCGTTGTTGTAGTGAATCTGACCTCGGTCCCTATGACTTGGTCACCCAGACGTGATTGTACGGCAAGCATGACGTCATGCACGAGGCCGTGAACGAGAGACCAACGACCAGCGCATAGGGCCTAGCCATGATGCAGATTCATCTACCGTCCTTTTGGAGACGAAATCCTGCAGCCTGGTTTACTCAAGTGGCGGCCCTCTTCGACCTTTCGCGCATTACTTCGCATCGCGTGAGCTTCCTCCACGCTGTTTCGGCACTCACCGCTTAGGTGGTCGAGGAGTTCCGAGAGGTTGTAGATGCACACTACACCAACCCCTATGACCACTTCAAAACGACATTGCTGCAACGCAAGCCCGTGTCCGTGCACAGACGCCTCCAGAAGATTTTCAACAAAGAGCAGCTCGGTGAACGTCGACCGTCAGAACTTTAACGTCGTGTGCAGCGTCTCCTCAGAGACTGTAGGCTGGACGCAAACAGGCCACTGTTGTTGGAACTGTTCCTTCAGCGCCTGCCGCAATATCTCGTGGGCGCCGTAATTGGCTACCACACCGGAATACATGCCCCTCGACAATCCTGCTGAGCAGGCCGACCACATTGCTGATTATTCAGCAAGAGGTACTGTGGCAACAACGAGCGTTTCGCTTTCGCACCTCGAAGATCGGCAGTCTCGATCGCTTTGATTGCTGAACTTGCTGAGGCCATTACTGCACTACGGTCATCGCCGAACCGTCGTCAGCCGGGCCTTAGTTTCCGTTCGAGATTCCCTTCCCGGTCGAGTTCCCGGTATGGGCCTCTACTGTGCGAATGTTGCTGATATTACAACAAATTCCGTGCCAGCGCAAGTCAGTGCCGTTCCCCTTACAGCCGACAGAGAAGCATGCCGCAAAGGCACTGATGGTGACCGGTGACTCTTGCCGTACAACAAGACGCTTGTTCTACGTTACTGACATGATTGCTAGACAACATTTTCTCGTGGACACAAGTGCAGAGCGCAGCGTCATTTTTGTCACCCGTTGAGAATTCCTGTCAGCCGAGGAGAATTCCTGCCACCTGCCATTCCTCTCATCCGGCCAGAAAACCGCGCCCCTTCAAGCAGCCAACAGCACTTCTATCCACATATATGGCCAGCGCTTTCTTGCCATCGACTTTGGCTTCCGACACACCTTCTGAGGGATGATCATTGTTGCAGATGCATGCATGGCCGTATTCGGTGCGGATTCTCTGACCTACTTTGCCCCTAGTGTTGACCTCCGAGCTCGTCGCATCCTGAACGCGAAGACTAGGATGCCTATACAAGGCATCCGTGCGCCCATGACTTCAACCACTAGAACGGCTCGACAGATACCATCATCTGAGCTCCCCTCACATCCTTCATATTTCCCAGCCACCAGGAAACCTTCCAATCTTGATCTGCCAGTGGGTCACAACGTCACGCATCATGTTGTCACCATTGCCCCCCGCCTAGTGTTCTGCCGACCGATATGCCTCGCTGGTAACCGCCTTGCCATCGTAAGGAGAGAGTTCGACCTCATGGTGCAAGTGGTAATCATCCGTCCTTCGTTGAGCAATTGGTCTTCAGCTCTCCACATGGTACCAAAACTCGACCCAGGGGATTGGCGCCGGCGCGGCGACTACCGTGCGCTCAATCCGCGCACCTTCCCTTATCGCTATCCACCGCTTCACATTCATGTATTCGCAGCCAACCTAGCTGAAACAGCAAGATAGATTTAGTGAAGGCCTAGCATCAAATCTCTGTTGAGCGAGAGGACATCCCAAGAACGGCGATTGCGACAGCATTCGGGCTTTTCGAGTACGTGCCCATGCCATTAGGGCTGACAAAGGCTGCTCCGACGTTCCAGAGGTTAATCAACAGTGTCACCCGGGCACTTCGCTTCGTCTTTCCGTACCTGGATGACCTCCTATTGGATAGTATTTTCATCGAAAAACATAGCAAGCATTTGCGCCTGCTATTTTCTCGGCTCCACAAACACGGCCTTCGCTTCAACTCCGCAAAGTGTGTCTTCGTTATCCACGACATTGACTTCCTCGGACACCACGTGACTCCCGAAAGAATCATACCGCTGGAAAAGAAAGTTGAAGCTTTGCGTTAGTTGCCTCGCCCATACGTCACTTGGAAAGCTCGGGGAATTCCTTGGACTGCTCAACTGCCACCGCAGTTTACTTCCTATCATCACCCCAATTATTATACCACTGACCGAACTTCTCAACACCACTAAACCTCCGTCCGCTGTTCCGCGAACGGATGCAGCTGTTGCTTAATTAAAGCGGCACACTTCCAGGATTGACAGAGATAAATTTTATAAGTTACACAATATTGATATGCACATCTGACTGTCATGGCCGAGCATCTGCGGGAGATATTACAGCATGTCTCCGCCGTGTTATCTTAAAACATGCGGCTTTCGATGGCCTTGTATAAAAAAGGTAATTTTCCCACTGCTATTATAAAAGTTTAAGAACATTGCCTATATACCATCCAATAATAAATACTCTATAAAAGTGTGACGTGATCATGCTAGAAAAAGAGAGCTTAACACCGAAAGCCATGATAGAAACTTTTAATCAGCATAATCTCGCTGCATAACTGTTGCGTCATATTAAAGAACTCTAAATTCCACATTAATAGAACAGCTATCACGTTAAAGTTATGCCATCAGTTCGCCTCTGGCATGTCCGCACTTGACACCCCATGTTGTCACGCATCACGCAGACGGCAGCTGAAGTGGGAGAAGCCGCCTCGGCGTCGGAGCAGCTGTGCGACGCCGGCCGTCCGAACTAGTGTGCTTCAGCGGGCTGGTCGAAGGCACTGCTGGTGACGGTGGTCAAGACCAGGCCCGTGATAAAGAGGAAGCACATGGCGTTCCCGGGGACGACCGGCGTGACCGAGACGGCGGCGAACGCAAGGAAAGCACCCAAGGTGGCGAGCGTCGGCGTGAGCACAAACGGCAGCCAAGCTTGATCCGGCACTTTAGCGGCTGCGCGATCTCGTTCATGGCTGCCGCGTCCGAGGGAGTCCAGGCCAACCGTGCCAGCTCCGGCGACGACGGTTCTACATCCATGGTCTATCCGGTGCTTCGAAGGCCTAGAGCTTCTCGTGACGGGGCCCCTGATTTCCGTCGTGGTTTCGATAGGTCGACCGGCCTGCTTGCGAACTCCCTGGACGCCAATGCAAGCAGGGAAGGAGCCCAGCCACATGGATGTAGCCGTAGATGTAGAGTCAGCCACCTAAAATGGAACTCTGGCACGTACGGTCTTCTTTGTCTGCCTCAAAACACGAGCGCTTTAAAAGAAGATGATGATGATGATGATGATGATGATGATGATCACCCTGATATGTTTAGAGCATACCCACTCATGGGGATTGACTAAGAGTCGGGCAGATTTTAAATATGTGTTAAGGCAGTAAACCTAAATATATATAATTTTGATTAATAAATTAGAGCGAGGAAAGCTCAAAACGATTTAGTCGACAGTCATTTAAGAAAAGGTAAATACAATATAAATGAGGCAATAAAGGAGGAATGAAATGAATAATACAATCAACAATGAAATCTGTATGATTCAAAAAATAAAATTTTCTCGGGCGATGCGCACATTCCTGTGTAAGTGCCTAAGCAATGGCGCCCGGTAATACCGCAGCACTGGAGCGTTCAATGGCAGGCCGAGCTGTCGCACTGTAATTTCCAATGTCATTTTTTTCTCGGGGAGGAGAAACGGCGGCATTCTATTAAGTAGTGTCCAATGATTTCTAATCAGTTTTAAAAGTGCCACAAAGGTGAAATTGCCATACCAGATAGATACACGTATAAATTTATTGGCGGGACTCGACGTACGCAGACTCGTTAATGTCACTTACGTCTGTCAGGTTTTCGAAAATTTCCTGCTCCAAGGGAAGTGGTGTAGTTCCGAGGATGATGTTTTCGTATGTTTCTCTTTTCTTTTTCTAATTCTACACATCCCACAAACATACCCTGTGAACTCCCCAGAGCCGCTCTTTCTGTCAGCGGCAATATTTGCAATGATCTTTTGAACTCTACTTTCTCTGCCCAATGCGCCTCTTTCGGTATTCTTTTCCGATTGATCTTTAGACTGGAATTGTGCGTCATGAGAGTCACCAAAGCAGATAAGTTAAATGTAACATGACCTATAAAGTTAACCTCCACAATCGGTGGGGTGAAATTTTTCCACTATTTTTCCAGCGCAGCGTTCACGTTCCTGTGTCTGCCACTAAACACGAGGCACCAAAAGAAAGCAGGATGCACGTGTTCATGCATACGGACTTAGCGGAATTTCTCAAATTCCTCGTCTTAAGTTGAAAAATCTATTGTTGCCCGGTCCTCTCCTTCCTTCATTTTTTGCTCCCCCATCAAGCATCTGGGTTTGGCGGTCGTTGTCGTTTCCTCGCCGACTATATTTCTCCATTTATGTGGACAACATGGGGCACTAGGTGGGTTCCCGAATAGACAACTTGCAGTTGCTGCTCTCTGGTCTATGTATATGTCGCTGGGCCTGTGCGGTTTAGTACGCGCCCGTTTTTAGCCAATACCCCTGAATGGATGTGCAACTGTAACACAGACGGTATGGAGCCTTAAATGTGCTTACATATGCGTCGTACTTCTCTGTATCATCAGAATTCCTCCCTCCACAAGCATCACACATCATCTTCGCCTAATGACGGATACAGTTAACAGCTACGGGCCACAAAGAGGCGCTTGAGTCATCCATCCATATATGTTGCTATAACTCTCGCAAACTTCGTATCATTTAGAACCCTACCGTTGCGTTCAACCTGCGCGTAGAATTTTTTCAACATTGTTGAAAAAAAAATCTGAGCTAACAGAAATCCTTCTCAAGCATTGATGTACCGGTAGCCGAAAGCTAGACCTCAAAAGTATAAGGACGTTTACCAGGCAAAAAAAAATATTCTTGAATAATATTCGGCTAGATTAACTCAAAAAAACTTTTCTACTCATCAAAAAGTCGCGCTGTAATGCTTTGATTTTTGAAGCGGCGCTGCGCGCTGCAGCGTGACGACAACGTGGCGTTAATTTCCCCCAACACGGTTAAAAATAATATTAGTATATAGCTAGCGAACAGATCTGTTTACTAGTTTCCTGTGTACTTTGCTACCTTCTCACTATATCGCTGTACTATAGCCAACACATTCAAATACTAGTACATGCCGCCGTTACGAAGTGCAGCCACTGTGGCCTGGCTCGGGGGCTGCATTGTACTTGACTGAAGACACTCTGTTGCCGGACAACGTTCGTTGGCTACGTCAAAATCGCTGCGGTTTGCGTGCGGTCCGCCGCCAACACTGACGCGGGAAAAGCATCGGCGATTTGTTGGACCGCGAGGGCCGCGATCTTGCGCGGGCCAACGGCGGTCCGCACGAACTGGTGACGACATATCACATGATGCGCGGACGGCGGTCCAGAAGAGCAATTTGGTCCGTCGTGTGGTTCGGCCTTTATGACATCTGCTGTGGCACTTCAAAGTGTGCATTATGCAAACATACCTGGCCATTTATGCTAAAATTGGCTTCATCTGTGCACATGATGTTGCTCAGAACGTCTGGTGACTCATCGCATTTTGTGACGACCCAATTCGAGAAATCCAGATGAATCCACAGGTACCTGTCTTCCAAGTATTGGTACAGGTTAAGGTGGTACGGGTGATATGCCGAGTCATTTAGAAACCTAAAAACAGATGACTTCAAAATTGGTACCTGGGCGGCCACGTCCTGTATGCTAGCACGAAGGTTTGAGGCCATAGATGCTAGAACATCTTTGAGTAGGCTAAGACTCAAGGACTGAGTCCTCCACCGCTGCTTCTGGAAGTTGCCCCTTTGTCTTAGGTTTTCATAATTTCTGATGACTGTAGACTCGTTCGGTCTACCGCCACACTTCCATGACTGATACATGTATATTTGCACCCTTCCTCTTGTTGCCATTTGCAGCTCCCAAGGCAAGGGACATGTTTTCGTTCTGCACATTAAAGAAAGACATGGTGGCTGGAACGAAACAAAACGCACCTTTAAGCCTGTGCACTGATGTTGTCTATTCGCTTTTGTGGTGCCAGCATTTGTGGCAATAAAAGAAAAAAGAAAAATAAACCATCCGTGCACTTTAAGCAAAGACAACAGCTATCACAGTTTGTTTCCAACCAACACCAAGCGCGACGTGTTGCTTCAGCCGGGGCGCTAGAGATAAGGCACTTGCTCTATCGGGGTGTTTTTCTTTATTTCCTTTATTTCGTTCTGGCTAACTCAGATGGAGCTTGTTCGAGGGCGCTGCTTTATGATGCAGATGGCAGCGCAATGAGGTGGTATTTTTCACCTTTCGCTGGGTGTATTTATCAGTGGGAAAAAATTAGTACGTAATTAGTACGTCGCTGAAAATATCGCAATTAGATGTCCCTTGGCGGTGCCTACAAATGCCTCATTGACACTTAGTTAATTAGGATAGCACGTCTCGAGTTAGATAATAAATTACAATTACCTAATTGAATCTCAGGAATGAGAAGTTACTGGCAGCTACTCCACTGTACTGGAAACAACATGCACTAGGTTTCCTTCGAGTAACCCAATTGCTCCATTTCTAAATCTTGGTGCACGGTAGTATATTGGGGAACCCTGTGTATATTTATCACCTCTGCGTGCAGGTGACGATATTTTCATCGCTCATAAATATTGGAAATTATTAGAAGAGCTTTTTTTTTCATGAGTCGTTACTATTGCTTACTGGAAAGAGAAGCAATAGTGAGACACATATCATTCACGTGCATTTCACACGCCGTTGATAAAAGACTTTGCCGAAGGGGTCACTGAAGTGCGCAGGTTTTTTTCAGGGTCAAAGAAATACGCAACACAAGTTGAAGCAGATGAACATACAGCAACATATTAATTCGTTAGGCATAGGCTATCCATACCTTTAGAAATATGTTTTGGCCATGGCGGCGGCATTTCGATGGGGGCGAAATGCGAAAACACCCGTGTACTTATATTTAGGTGCACGTTAAAGAAACCCAGGTGGTCGAAATTTACGGAGTCCTCCACTACGGCGTGCCTCATAATCAGAAAGTGGTTTTGGCAAGTAAAACACCTTTTCTTTTTTAAATCTCTTATTTGGCTACCTGCTTCTCCTTCAACAATATAATAAACTCTGTATTGTGTGCACATTTAAATATATTGTGTATGTGCGTCATGTTTACAGTGGAAATTTAAAACATTATTGAAGTGAGAAAATACGGGCGAGGTAGCCGGCGCTTGTGCTTCTTATGCGCTTGTCCTCCTACTGTCAGCATTTGCAGAAAGAAAGCGACAGTATTAATTGAAAGGCGTGCACGTCCGCGCCAACAAGGATGCAGTAAGCTATTAGCCACAATAAAATTATAGGTGAAAAGGGCCAGGCAAGTCAAAACAAACCTCAAATGATGTGGATGACAAAACTATGCTAATAACATTTGGGGGGGGAGGGAGGGAGGTTTCGGCATCACCGTAGTGGGTGGGGGGGTAGGGGAAGAGTGCCCCATCCCCCCCGGGAAAACTCCGGAGAGGGCACTCTGCCCCCTGCCCCCCGTTGTCGGCGCCTATGTCACGTACTGTATCGTTCCAGTCCTTCTCCGCAATTTCTACATATAAACCAGGAAATGTTGATTGCGGTAATTTTTTTACCTTGTCGCCTCTGTCTTCTTGTGCACGCTCTTCCAATCGACCTCGTGTGTGAATTAGTTCTTTTTTTGTATTGTGAGCAATGAGTAGCGGCATGCAGATACAGATTTTCAGGGGTGTTCAAGAGAAACGTTGTAGAGTTCGCCGCAAATAAAGGCAACATGGCCGCCCAGCGCTAGATTGGCCTTTCTGAGAAAAGCTTGCGATATTGGCGTCCATAAAAAAGAAAACTGTCGGCGTAAAAGCCACGTGAAGTGTCCATATCGTGGGTGTCGTGCAGTACATCCACAGTTTGCGGAGCTTCTATGGAACGAAAAGCTACAACGTCCTTAGAAAAGTAAACATGTCTGGGCGATTCTTTTTATTGCCATAGCAACTATATCGACACTCCAGGCCCATTGATGCCGTCGGCATCGCCGTTCGCGTCGTCGTGATGTTCGGTATGAAGTCTAAAGTCGAGAACACGCTCGATGTGCGCCGTATACGGTATGTGCGAGTGAAAGCACGCGATGGGAGCCGACGCTCGCGCACTCAATAGAGTGTTTTAGTTGAGCGTCATTACGGTACGCTCCGCTCCGAGTCGCCCCGCTAAGCCACAGTGGAGCGGCGAGCGATTTTCAGGTTTTAGTTATGCATTTGGCGTAGCGGAGCGGACTTTGCGTAGTTGCAGCACCCTCTATCCAAATTAAGGGTAATTAAAGAAAATAAAAACACCCCATTCATAAATTTTATATAGTAAAACGTATATATATATATATATAACTTATTTGTCCGTGAAGTATGTAGACGTATGCCTGTAATGCGTTACGAGTCCATATAATCCATTGGAAAATATAGCGCCGTCGTGGGGAACCACGTGGTGGCCAGCGAGCTTGCTTTTTGCATCCAATCCAATCCTTTCTGACGCCAAGGCTAGCCTAGGTGCTGCGCAGCCTTCTCCGCTCAAGCAGCTTGTAAGCAGACTGTGCTTGTCACTCCGCTAGCCGGCTTGCGGCTAAGCGGAGGGCGCATGCGCATTCGCGCTTCAGCTGTGTTTAGCTGCTGAGCGGAGCGTAATAACGCCAAACTAAAGCACTCTAAAGTTGCACGCGCGAGGAAGGACAGCGGAGAGCAAACGCGCTGTCTTCCGTCGCGCGAAAGGCCATGGGGAGATATGAGGGAGGGAGGGAGGGAGAGAGGGGGGAGGCGTTGGGCTGCGGCAGCAATTGCACATTTCGCGACCGGGCGCAAGCGTAACTGACGATCGCAGTAAAAATTCGCGCGCGAAAGGGAAGAAAGTTGGGAGGCAGGGCGGGAAGGAAGGGGGGCGGCTTCTGCCCCGCAGCAACTGCCTATTTTGCGCGGCGGCGCGTCGTCGCTCACGTCGTATCTTGACGGCGATCTGCAGATGGCTCATACCTTTGTGCGTGCTGTATTATCGCCCCTGAATTTGCGTTGAAGCGATAGACAGCACGAAGGTAATTTCCCTCGTTGCTGCGGCCGCGCTTGCTCACGCCAGCGTTTTGACAGCGAGTGTCCGCGGTTATCGAGTGTGATGCCATCATGTTTCACTGTGCGCCCTGACATCATATTGCTTAGTTCAGTTGGTAAGCTAATGTTTCTAAGTTTATACGGCAGATAAAAGTACTATCCTTACTTCGTATGGCTGTCTGCCACTCTGCTATCGCAACCGATGCTTCGCCTTTCGGGCGAGACTGCGACTTTTTTCGCTAGTCTAAACGGTATGATACTAGTCTAAACGGTATGATACGTATTCTAGCAGCGTTACATTATCATGTTAGAAACGCAGAGCATAACGACGAAGGCCGCGATAAAAAGATTTTATTAGCGCAATATCATTGCCTAATTCTTTTGTCATATTGCAAAAAACTAAAAACAGGTTCGATAAAACAGCTACGACAATGACGCCATGCCATCAGTTCGTCTTCTGCGTGTGCGAACTCGACGCCTCAAATTGTCACGCACCACGCAGACGGCAGCTGAAGTGGGAGAAGCCGCCTCGGCGTCGGGGCAGCTGTGCGACGCCGGCCGTCCGAACTAGTGTGCTTCAGCGGGCTGGTCGAAGGCACTGGTGACGGCGGTCAAGACCAGGCCCGTGATGAAGATGAAGCACATGGCGTTCGCAGGGACCGCCGGCGTGACCGAGATGGCGGCGAATGCAAGGAAAGCGTCCAAGGTGGCGAGCGTCGGCGTGAGCACAAATGGCAGCCAAGCTTGAGCCCGTACTTTGGAGGCGGCGCGATATCGTTCATGGCTGCCGCGTCCGAGGAAGTCCAGGCCACCGCTGCCAGCTCCGGCACCGACGGTTCTGCATCCATGGACTATCCGGTGCTTCGAAGGCCCAGAGCTTCCTGTGACGGGACGCGTGCTTTCCGTCGTGGTTTCGATAGGTCGACCAGCCTGCTTGCGAACTTCCTGGACGCCAATGCAAGCTAGAAAGGAGCCCAGCCACATGGATGTAGGCGTAGATGTAGAACCAGCCACATAAAATGGAACTCTGGCACGTACGGTCTTCTTCGTCTGCCTCAAAACACGAGCGGCTCTAAAGGATGACGATGATGATGACTTTGAAATGTTTGGCGCATACTCATTCATGGGGATTGGCCAAGATTCGGGCAGATTTTACATTTGGATTAAGGTAGAAAAATTAGAAAAACTATAATTTTGACGCATAAATTAAAGCGATTAAAGTTCAAAAGGATTCAGTAGGCAGCCATTAAAAAAAGCTATATATAATATAAATGAGGCAATAAAGGAGGAATGACATGAATGATACGGTCAAAAACGAAATAGGAATGATATAATAATAAATTTTTCTGTTGCGATGCATACATTCCTGTGTGAGTGCCCAAACACAGACGCTCTGAAAGACAGCAGTACCGGATTGTTGTAACGGACTGTGGCACTGTAATTCCCAATCTCATTTTCCTGAGGCAGGAGAAGCGCCGGAATACCAGGACATAGTGTTCAATCATTTCGAATGAGTTGAAAAGTAGCACAAATCGGTGAATGTCTAAATTTAGGGGTGCGACTCGACAACGCAGCCTCGATAATGTCACTTCCATCTGTCTGGTTTTCCAAAATTTCCTGCTCCAGTGGAATTGTAAGTGGTGTAGTTCCGAGGATGATGTCTTCTTATGTTCCTCTTTTCTTTTTCTAATTCTACACGTCCCACAAACATACCCTGTGAACTCCCCAGAGCCGCTCTTTCTGTCTGCGGCAATATTTGCAATGATCCTTTGAACTCTGCTTTCTCTGCCCAATGCGCCTCTTTCGGTATTCGTTTCCGATTAATCTTTAGACTGGAATTGTGCGTCATGGAGAGTCACCAAAGCAGATAAGTTAAATATAACATGACCGATAAAGTTAACCTCCACAATCGGTGCGGTGAAATTTTTCCACTATTTTTCCAGCGCAGCGTTCACGTTCCTGTGTCTGCCACTAAAAACGAGCCACCAAAAGAAAGCAGGATGGACGTGTTCATGCATACGGACTTAGCGGAATTTCTCAAATTCCTCGTCGTAAGTTGAAAAATCTATTGTTGCCCGGTCCTCTCTTTCCTTCATTTCTTGCTCCCCATCAAGCATCTGGGTTTGGTGGTCGTCGTCGTTTCCTCGCCGACTATATTTCTCCATTTATGTGGACAACATGGGGCACTAGGTGGATTCCCGAATAGACAACTTGCAGTTGCTGCTCTCTGGTCTATGTATATTTCACTGGGCCTGTGCCGTTTAGTACGCGCGCGTCTTTAGCCAATAGCCCTGAATGGATGTGCAACTGTAAAACAGACCGTGTGGAGCCTTAAATGTGCTTAGATATGCGTCGTACTTCTCTGTATCGTCAGAATTCCTCCTTCCGCAAGCATGACACATCATCTTCGCCTAATGACGCATACATTTAACAGCTACAGGCCACAAAGAGGCGCTTGAGTCATCCGCCACATCTGTTGCTATAACTCTGGCAAACTTCGTGTCATTTAGAACCCCACCGTTGCGTTCAACCTGCGCGTAGAATTTTTTCAACATTGTTGAAAAAAAAATCTGAGCTAACAGAAATACTTCTCAAGCATTGATGTACCGGTAGCCGAAAGTTAGACCTCAAAAGTATAACTACGTTTACCAGGCAAAAAAAAATATTCTTGAATAATATTCGGCTAGATGAACTCAAAAAAAGTTTTCTACTCATCCAAAAGTCGCGCTGTAATGCTTTGATTTTTGAAGCGGCGCTGCGCGCTGCAGCCTGACGTCAACGTGGCATTAATTTCCCCCAACACGGTTAAACATAAAATTAGTATATAGCTAGCGAACAGATCTGTTTACTAGTTTCCTGTGTACCTTCTTACTATATCGCTGTACTATAGCCAACACATTCCAATACTAGTACGTGCCGCCGTTACTATCAAGAAAGATGGTTTTGTGGTTTTGCTATAGTTAACAACTATGCTAGTAACACTAGCTAACGACTATTGGTTTTGCGAAGCAACGGCTAGGCCTCAATTGTGTCGCGTGGCGATACAGCGACGATTGTCCATAAGTAACAAAGATAGAAGATTTAATTGAGAACGATAATTTTTGCTGCCGGTGACTCATAGCAGAGGCGGACATCCAAATGTGTGCTAGTAACGCTGGAAATATAATTATTTAACACATTTTCACTAACTAACCAAATTATTGATTGTTGTGAGTGGACGTTGTTATTGCATAACTGAAGTCATGCGCAACGCAAAGCGCACCCTCTTTATAGAAATGCAGCTGTTATCCTCACTTTCGATGAATGTGTCCTGAAGGCCTCCAATGAAATGTCTTCCTTTTCCTGTTCACAGTTAGGCGCACTGCATTATTCTCATTCCCTGAAGATCGTGCGCGTTTTAAATCAAGCAAAAAAAAAAAAAGATCGGTCTTATATGGCAGATTGTAGAAGGAGGACGAAGTGACTGCGAGCCAGAACGCTATTTTTCTAGCTCAGATATCTTCGGATGTAGCAAGCTGCCCATCAAACTGGTATCAAATTTCAAAGTGTGAAACGATTTTTCGCTACTTTACGAAGCACTTTTGCCCGAGCCACGCCGACGCCTCGTTAAGACGCTGCGCACGCCTATAGAGCCAAGCTTAGGCAAGCTACCGTCCGCCAGGCCAAACAATGCCCAAGCACTATTCACCTGTTTTTCGCCAAACAAGGAGGTCCAGGCCGAAGGAGAGAGAATGTTCCCCGAGGAATTCCGTGGAGTAGCTGGCTGGCGCATGATCGGCTGCAAAACCCTGTCCGGCTCCAGCGCATCGCGGGATAACCTAACGAAGCCTACTGCCGCAACGTCGAGGGAGACGGTCGACAATCGCCGCGACGCCCGCGTAGCGTTAAACAAGTACTCAAGGCCAGCAGAATGCCGGCCTTCCCGAAGAACGACATCAAGTTCGACTCCAGTCTCATAAAGACGGGAACTGCTCAACGAGGGATAAAAAATAAAAAACCTGCTCGACGCTCCAAGCGCACATGGTGTTTAAAAAATATATCTGCTGCACGCACGTGTAGGCAGAACGGCGGACATGAAACGACTGGCCTTTGCTGAGCCGGGCTGATCAGGTAACCTAGCCGGCCATTATACAGGCCCGTGGCTTCTAATCTGTCGCACGTGAAAAGTAGCATGCAGCCAGTTTCGTGCTCGCGTGCTGCTGTGTGCTGGCGCCCCATCCTGGTGATTCCACAGACGTGGAAGACGTGACAGCGGGACTTCCCTCAGAAACTTGTTAACCACACCTTCAAGGATTTCGTCCACGTAACGCTGTCCAGTCAATGCGTGATCAAAGAAAATTTTAAATTAAATTATATTGATTATGAGGCCCGGTTGATCTGATTATGAGGCACGCCGTAGTGGGGGACGCCGGAAATTTGGACCACCTGGGGTTGTTTAACGTGCACCTAGATCTAAGTAAACGGGGGGTTTCGCATTTCCCATCGAAATGCAGCCACCGTGGCCGGGCTCGGGGGCTGCATTGGACTTGACTGAAGACACTCTGTTGCCGGACAACATTCGGTGGCTACGTCAAAATCGCTGCGGTTTGCGTGCGGTCCGCCGCCAAAACTGGCGCGGGAAAAGCCTCGGCGATTTGTTGGACCGCGAGGGCTGCGATCTTGCGAGGGTCAACGGCGGTCCGCACGAACTGGTGACGACATATCACATGATGCGCGGACGGCGGTCCAGAAGAGCAATTTGGTCCGTCGTGTGGATCGGCCTTTATCACATCTGCTGTGGTTTTCGTGATGACCGACGTTGGAATTCTACGGCAGACATCCGTTATATCCTTGTGTTGAGCTAGTGTGACGTCCTTCTCGATCATGTAACCACGATCTTACACATAACCCCAAATTAAGAAATCGAGTGGAGAGAGGTCAGGTAACCTAGCCGGCCAATTACAGGTCCGTGCCTTCCAATCTATTGCACATAAAAAGTCGCATACACCTAGTTTCGTGCTCGCGTGCTGCTGTGTGCTGGCGCCCCATCCTGGTGATTCCACAGACGTGTAAGATGTGGCAACGGGACTTCGCTCAGAAACTTGTCAACCACTCCTGCAAGGATTTCTTCCACGTAACGCTGTACAGTCAGTGCGTGATCAAATAAATCTTCAATTAAATTGAATTTAAAAAAAATAAAGTACATTACATTAAATTTGCGGTTTTACGTCCCAAAACCACGATCTGATTATGAGGCACGCCGTAGTGGGGGACGCAGGAAATTTGGACCACCTGGGGTTGATTAATAAGGTGCACATAGATCTGAGTCAACGGGTGTTTTCGCATTTCGCCCCCATCGAAATGCAGCCGCCATGGCCGGGTTTGGATCCCGCGACGTCGTGCTTTGCAGCCCGACATCAGTGATCGAAGAAGATGAGACGGATTATAGCACCGGCGGGAATTCCGAACCACACACTGAACGACCACTGCTACTGGTGCCGAGTGCGCTTTACCCTGTGTGTATTGGAGGCACTGCAAAGTGTGCATTATGCAAACATACCTGGCCATTTATGCTAAAATTGGCTTCATCTGTGCACATGATGTTGCTCAGAACGTCTGGTGACTCATCGCATTTTGTGACGACCCAATTCGAGAAATCTAGATGAATCCGCAGGTTCCTGTCATCCAAGTATTGGTACAGGTTAATGTGGTACGGGTGATATGCCGAGTCATTTAGAAACCTAAAAACAGATGACTTCAAAATTGGTACCTGGGCGGCCACGTCCTGTATGCTAGCACGAAGGTTTGAGGCCATAGATGCTAGAACATCCTTGAGTAGGCTAAGACTCAAGGACTGAGTCCTCCGCCGCTGCTTCTGGAAGTTGCCCCTTTGTCTTAGGTTTTCATAATTTATGATGACCGTCGATGCGTTCGGTCTACCGCCACACTTCCATGACTGATACATGTATATTTGCACCCTTCCTCTTGTTGCCATTTGCAGCTCCCAAGGCAAGGATCATGTTTTCGTTCTGCACATTAAAGAAAGACATGGCGGCTGGAACGAAACAAAACGCACCTTTAAGCCTGTGCACTGATATTGTCTATTCGCTTTTGTGGTGCCAGCATTTGTGGCAATAAAAGAAAAAAGAAAAATAAACCATCCGTGCACTTTAAGCAAAGACAACAGCTATCACAGTTTGTTTCCAACCAACACCAAACGCGATGTTTTGCTTCAGCCAGGGCGCTAGAGATAAGGCACTTGCTCTATCGGGGTGTTTTTCTTTATTTCCTTTATTTCGTTCTGGCTAACTCAGATGGAGCTTGTTCGAGGGCGCTGCTTTATGATGCAGATGGGAGCGCAATGAGGTGGTATTTTTCACCTTTCGCTGGGTTTATTTATCAGTGGGAAAGAATTAGTACGCAATTAGTACGTCGCTGAAAATATCGCAATTAGATGTCCCTTGGCGGTGCCTACAAATGCCTCACTGACACTAAGTTGATTAGGATAGCACATCTCGAGTTAGATAATAAATTACAATTACCTAATTGAATCTCAGTAATGAGAAGTTACTGGCAGCTACTCCACTGTACTGGAAACAACATGCACTAGGTTTCCTTTGAGTAACGCAATTGCTCCATTTCTGAATCTGGGTGCACGGTAGTATATTGGGGAGCCCTGTGTATATTTATCACCTCTGCGTGCAGGTGACGATGTTTTCATCGCTCATAAATATTGGAAATCATTAGAAGAGCTTTTTTTTTTCATGAGTCGTTACTATTGCTTACTGGAAAGAGAAGCAATAGTGAGACACATATCATTCACGTGCATTTCACACGCCGTTGATAAAAGACTTTGCCGAAGGGGTCACTGAAGTGCGCAGGTTTTTTTCAGGGTCAAAGAAATACGCAACACAAGTTGAAGCAGATTAACATACAGCAACATATTAATTCGCTAGGCATAGGCTATCCATACCTTTAGAAATATCTTTTGGCCACGGCGGCCGCATTTCGATGGGGGCGAAATGCTAAAACACCCGTGTAGTTATATTACTTAGTGCCTCATAATCAGACAGTGCTTTTGGCAGGTAAAACACCTTCTTTTAAATCTTTTATTTGGCTACCTGCTTCTCTTTCATCAATATAATAAACTCTGTATTGTGTGCATACTTAAATATATTGTGTATGTGCGTCATGTTTACAGTGGAAATTTAAAACATTATTGAAGTGAGAAAATACGGACGAGGTAGCCGGCGCTGGTGCTTCTAATGCGCTTGTCCTCCAACTGTCAGCATTTGCAGAAAGAAAGCGACAGTATTAATTAAAAGCCGTGCACGTCCGCGCCAACAAGGATGCAATAAGCTATTAGCCACAAGAAAATTTTAGGTGAAAAGGGCCAGGCAATTCAAAACAAACCTCAAATGATGTGGATAACATTACTGTGCCAATGACATTTGGCGGGAGGGGGGAGGTAGGTTTCGGCATCACCGTAGTGCGTGGGGGGGGGTGGGTAGGGGCAGAGTGCCCCCTCCGGGAGAACTCCGGAGGGGGCACTCTGCCCCCTGCCCCCCGTTGTCGGCGCCTATACCACGTACTGTATCGTTCCAGTCCTTCTCTACAATTCCTACATATAAACCAGGAAATGTTGATTGCGGTACTTTTTTTACCTTGTCACCTCTGTCTTCTTGTGCACGCTCTTCTAATTGACCTCTTGTGTGAATTACTTCTTTTTTTTTGTATTGTGAGCAATGAGTAGCGGCATGCAGATACAGATTTTCAGGGGTGTTCAAGAGAAACGTTGTAGAGTTCGCCGCAAATAAAGGCAACATGGCCGCCCAGCGCTAGATTGGCCTTTCTGAGAAAAGCTTGCGATATTGGCGTCCATAAAAAAGAAAACTGTCGGCGTAAAAGCCACGTGAAGTGTCCATATCGTGGGTGTCGTGCAGTACATCCACAGTTTGAGGACGCGTTTGCGGAACTTCTATGGAACGAAAAGCTACAACGTCCTTAGAAAAGTAAACATGTCTGGGCGATTCTTTTTATTGCCATAGCAACTATATCGACACTCCAGGCCCATTGATGCCGTCGGCATCGCCGTTCGCGTCGTCGTGATGTTCGGTATGAAGTCTAAAGTCGACAACACGCTCGATGCGCGCCGTATACGGTATGTGCGAGTGAAAGCACGCGAGGGGAGCCGACGCTCGCGCACTCAATAGAGTGTTTTAGTTGAGCGTCATTACGGTGCGCTCCGCTCCGAGTCGCCCCGCTAAGCCACAGTGGAGCGGCGGGCGATTTTCATGTTTTAGCTATACATTTGGCGTAGCGGAGCGGACTTTTCGTAGTTGCAGCACCCTCTATCCAAATTAAGGGTAATTAAAGAAAATAAAAACACCCCATTCATAAATTTTATATAGTAAAACGTATATATATATATATATATAACTTATTCGTCCGTGAAGTATGTAGACGTATGCTTGTAATGCGTTACCGATCCATATTATCCAGTGGAAAACATAGCACCGTCGTGGGGAACCACGTGGTAGCCAGCGAACTTGCTTTTTGCATCCTATCCAATCCTTTCTGACGCCAACGCTAGCTAAGGTGCTGCGCAGCCCGCTCCACTCAGGCAGCTTGTAAGCGGACTGTGCTCGTCGCTCCGCTAGCTCGCTTGCGGCTAAGCGTAGGGCGCTTGCGCATTCGCGCTTCCGCTGCGTTTAGCTGCTGAGCGGAGCGTAATTACGCCAAACTAAAACACTCTAAACTTGCACGCGCGAGGAAGGACAGCGGAGAGCAAACGCGCCGTCTTCCGTCGCGCGAACGGCCGTGGGGAGATATGAGGGAGGGAGGGGGGAGGTGTTGTGCTGCGGCAACAATTGCACATTTCGCGACCGGGCGCAAGCGTAACTGACGATGGTGGTAAAAATTAGTGCGCGAAAGGGAAGAAAGTGGGGAGGCAGGGCGGGAAGGAACGGGGGCGGCTTCTGCCCCGCAGCAACTGCATACTTTGCGCGGTAAAGCGTGGTTGCGCACGTCGTAAATTGACGGCGATCTGCAGACGGCTCATACCATTGTGCGTGCTGTGTTATCGCCCCTCAATTTGCGTTGAAGCGACAGACAGCGCGAAGGTCATTTGCTGCGGCGGTTGCTGCTGCCGCACTTGCTCACGCCAGCCTTTTGACAGCGAGTTTCCGCGGTCATCGACTGTGATGCGATCATGTTTCACTGTGCGCCCTGACATCATACTGGTTAATTCAGTTGGTAAGCGAATGTTTCTAAGTTTATACGGCCGATAAAAGTACTATCCTAACTTCGTATGGCTGTCTGCCACGCTGCTATCGCAATCGATGCTTCGCCTTTCGGGCGAAACTGCGACCTTTTTTCACATTTTTCACTTCAACGTAAGGGGTATGGCTATTATCTAGTCTAAACGGTATGATACGTATTCTAGGAGCGCTACATTATCATGCTAGAAAGAAAAATAAATTATGGGGTTTAGCTTGCCAAAACCACTTTATGATTATGAGACTCGCCGTAGTGGAGGACTTCTGAAATTTCGACCACCTGGGGTTCTTTAACGTGCACCTAAATCTAAGTACATGGGTATTTTCGCATTTCGCCCCCATCGAAATCGGCCACTGTGGCTGCGATTCGATCCCGCGACCTCGTGCTCAGCAGCCCAACACCATAGCCACTGAGCAACCACGGCGGGTATCATGTTAGAAAAGCAGAGCATTACAACGAAGGCCGCGATAAAAAGATTTTATTAGCGCAATATCATTGCTTAATTCTTTTGTCAGATTGCAAAAAAATAAAAACAGGTTCAATAAAACAGCAACGACGTTGACGCCATGCCATCAGTTCGCCACGGGCACGTCCGCACTTGAAGCCTCAAATTGTCACGCATCACGGAGGCGGCAGCTGAAGTGGGAGAAGCCGCCTCGGATTCGGGGCAGCTGTGCGAAGCAGGGAGCCCAAACCAGTGTGCTTTAGCGGCTCGTAGAAGGCGCTGGCATCGGTGTTCAAGACCTGGCCCGTGATGAAAATGAAGCACATGGCGTTCGGAGGGACCGCCGGCGTGACCGAGACGGCGGCGAACGCAAGGAAAGCGTCCAAGGTGGCGAGCGTCGGCATGGGCAGAAATTGCAGCTTAGATTGAGCCGGTACTTTGGAGGCGGCGCGATCTCGTTCACGGCTGCCGCGTCCGAGGAAGTCCTGGCCACCGCCGCCAGCTCCGTCGCCGACGGTTCTGCATCCATAGTCTACCTGGTGTTTCGAAGGCCCAGAGCTTCTCGTGACGGGGCCCTTGCTTTCTGCCGTGCTTTAGGTAGGATGACCAGCCTCCTGGCGAACTCCTTTGACGCTTATGCAAGTTACAAAGGTGTCGTGCCAGATGAAATGGAACCTTGGCGTGCACGGTCTGCTTCTTCTGCCTCAAAGCACGAGCACCTCTGCTTCCTCTTCTTCTCCTCTGAACGTGTGATGCATCCCACTATGGTATATTGGCTATGGGAGGCTCAGGTGAATAATGCTTGATAATGGAAAAAAATTAACAGAATATGGCAAATCGAAAAGCACGTTTTTCACACTACGATATTAAAAACTAATGTTGGATGGGAAACGCTACGCATATGACGAAGCCAATGAAAGTATTTATGAAATGCGCAGAACGCATACACTTAGCACAACTCTTCGTTCTGGCCGTAACTTACAGCCAAGTTAGGGCCATCCGAGGGGAGGTGCCTTAAAAGATTGCGGGTGTTCAGTTCTTTTTACTAACATTCGTAGTTTTTTTTGCTAAGAAAAATGAATTATGTGCAGTTATTAACGACTGTAACGCTGACATCATTGTACTCACAGAAACATGGTTAAACAGCAAAATAACGAACACCAAACTGTTTGAGTGCGACAAACAATACGTTGTTTACCGAAGTGACCGAACAGGTAGAATTGGTGGTGGCGTTCTGCTCGCCGTTAAGGAATGTATTAATTGCTTTTGTGTCACCATTAATACGAATTTAGAGCTAATTTGGTGCTGTATAACTATTAGTTTTAAGAAAATAATACTAGCTGTGTGCTACCGATCCCCATCAAGCGACTCATCCTTTTGAGATGACTTATATGATTGTTTAAATAAGATTACCATGCGTTTCCCCGGAACTGAAATTATACTATTAGGCGATTTTAATTTTCCTAACATTGTCTGGTCACATGTCAATCCCTTTTCTAATCCTTCGTCGGCCGAGGCCAATCGGCTCATTTCCATTTATTCTGACTTCGGCTTATCGCAGATCGTCAGACTTCCAACACGTGTAGCACAAAACACATCTTCACTCCTGGACCTAATTCTAACGTCATCGCCAGATAACTTTTCTGTGGTGACGCACATGCCCGGACTGAACGATCATGACATCTTGCATTTTACATTTACAACAACACAACAAAAAATATACCGACAGCGGAAAAAGTTCCGAGATTGTGAAAAAGCTAACTATCAAGCCATCAACACAGAACTATGCATACTTCTCGACACTTTCCTACCACTTCCTCTGCAACTCTCCGTAGAAAATAACTGGTCTATTTTCAAAAATTAAAAATAAGTGAGCTTATCACCAAATACGTGCCCGTTCGATCCGTCTATACTAACAATAAAGCACGATGGTACAGCACATGTCTGAATCGGTTATCCAACAGGAAAAAACGTTTATTCCGTACAGCGAAACATTCCTCAAAACAGACACATTGGCTAGCATCTAAACACGCAGAAATTTCATATATTAAAGCCATAAGGTCAGCCAAATTTTCATTCAATAATTGTACACTTTCAAATTTATTGAAGACTAATCCAAAGCGCTTCTGGGAAACCATACGAGGAAATAACCATAAAACTGGAATATCATTACTGACAACTTCTGGGGACCCAGTACCTGACCTATTGTGTTCTACTGTGCTTAACAATACTTTCACTCAGTCATTCTCATCACCTCAGGTCCCTGATCCGATGCCTGAGATAAATTCAACTAACTACCACTTCATGGATCCCATCGTTTTCGACTCAACCGGTATCAAAGCCATATTACAGAAATTAAGACCTAAAGCATCATGTGGGGTAGATGACATTAATACTATATTCTTACAAAACACAGCGGAATACTGTTCAATCCTACTGGAATGCATTTACTCACAATCTTACAACTCTGGCACCTTACCGTATGATTGGAAAATTGGCAAAGTAATCCCCATTCACAAAACTGGACCAACCCATGATCCACAGAACTATAGACCTATTTCACTTACATCTGTACCATGCAAAGTTAGGGAGCATATAATATACACGCATCTAGTTAATTTTCTTGAAAATAACAACTTCTTCACAGTTATGCAGCATGGTTTCCGTGAGAACTTCTCCTTTGACACTCAGCTCATCCTCTTCACTAATGACCTAGATGCCAATTTAGATTCTGGTTATTTAACAGACTGTATATTTCTCGACTTTTCCAAAGCGTTTGACAAAGTGAACCATGCATCGCTTCTTCATAAATTAAATGTTCTAAACATAGACCCCTCCGTAATTGATTGCATTCGCGCGTTTCTGACATCACGTATTCAATTTGTAACCACTAATGACGCTAACTCACCTTTAGCTCCAGTTGACTCCGGCGTCCCGCAAGGGTCTGTGCTCGGTCCTTTATTATTCCTAATTTATATTAATGACTTGCCCACTCACGTTTCCTCGAACATTTGTCTATTTGCTGATGACTGCGTCTTGTATCGTAAGATAACTAATTTTTCAGATATTCTACTAATTCAGGAGGGTCTTCCTTAACATAAATGAGTGGTGTCGTACATGGCGCATGGAATTAAACATCAGAAAGTGTAAGAATATGAGGATTTCTCATACTAACGTGACCTGCCCCACCTATACGCTAAATAACATCCCACTAGAATGTGTAACGTCATATCGGTACTTGGGGGTTCACATTGCCAGGAATCTATCCTGGAAAACTCATATTGATCACATAACATCCAAGGCCACTCGTACAATGGGATACTTTCGTCGGAAATTTTCTCTAGCACCATCATCGCTAAAACACTTATTGTACACATCTTACATTCGTCCACAAATAGAGTACGCATCATCAGTATGGGACCCTGGTCATGACACCCTCAAACAGTCTCTAGAGGCATTACAGAATCGATCAGCCCGTTTCATTCTCACCAACTACCAAAGAACTGCGAGTGTCACTAACATGAAAGCTCTCCTACACCTCCCATTGCTATCAACCCGTAGAAAACTATCTCGCATATGTCTTTTCCATAAAATCTACTACCACAACACATATTTAGGTTCTATCTTTGTTCAACCGCCACCATACATTTCATCTCGCATTGACCATCGCCAAAAGGTAAACATTCCGCACTGCAACACCGTCGGCTTTTCATCTTGATTTCTTCCCCAAACGAGCAAAGATTGGAATAACTTTCCCGCATTACTTACAAGCATAACTGACACCAATAACTTTAAAAGCACACTTCAAATTTTCATGTTATAAATTGATGTTGCGTTTGTTTGTTCTGTATAATAACTGCTTTTATGCCATAATGTTAAGTTATGGCTTGTATTATTATATGCTATGTTCTTTCCTTTCTATTTTTGTTACGCCATGTATTTTTGCCGCGCTTACAAGTTTCTATTTTCCATTCTTAATATTTTGTATACGATGTTTTTTTTTGCCATATTGTTTGCCTTCCTTCCTTATTTTGTGATTTGCCTCTGTATTTACTTAGCCCCTCCCCTCTGCAATGTAACCGTACCTTGAGGGTATGATAAATAAATAAATAAAATAAAAGTGTAGAAATTAAATTTCACAATTTCACGTAGTCGCGTTAAAATGTATGCTGTAATTTGTGTCTGTATTTCTTATTTTGTCGTAATGCTCCAGATTTCTATAGCTTGCCTACGATTGTCGTGTTGACGTCAATAAGCTCTAATAACCTCTAACCCTAGTCGCACGCTAGGCTATCTGCGCACAAACTTTCACGCCGTTCCTGCATCTTTAAAGCTGATGCTCTACAAAACACTTTTTCGCTCAAAATTAGAATATGCCTCGGCCATCTGGGATCTCCCTCAAGCATCACTGACCCTCTCCTTCGAAGGCATTCCCAGAGTGGCGCATCCAGCATTATTCTATCTAATCACTCTCGTCATGCTAGCGTAACACTCGCGAAGCAAAGCCTTAACATACCGGAGCTTTCAGTACGTCGAGCATACAGGCACCTCTGCTTTTCCACAACATTTACCACAACCCGGTATTCAAAGAGAAACCCCTTCGTACTTTTCATCCCGCTGCGATCACCTTCATAAAGTTTTGCCATCTTGTCATACGAACGCGTACTATTACTCGTTTATTTTCTCGTGCATGCAATGACTGCAACAACCTTCCTGCGTCGGTCGCAACTACACACGTATCCAAGTTCAGGATTGCTGTTCTCCATGCCATCTGACAAATCTTTTATTAATTGTTCTGCATTATCTTTCTGTGTATCTACCACTCCGTTCTGTAACGCATACGGGCCTTGAAAGTATGTAAAATAAATAAATAAATAAACAAATAAATGACTCTACAGCATGTTCGTAAATTCACTGCTTATGAGTGGCCTGCACGGACACTAGGCAAACGTGAAACGTCTAGGTCAGGGGCGTAACAAGGGGGGCGGGCGCTTATAGGGCTTCAGCTCCCCCCCCCCCCAAAAAAAATTTTTTTTTGTGCTGTCCATGCGCCGCCGACCAAAGCGACCCCCGGCGCCGGAAACCCCTCTGGATTTTGTCTAGGATGTCTTTCTGACGCTCGAAAAGACATTTAACCGCGAAGATTGCGAACTCGGGCTGGATTTCGTGGCAACGCCCATACACCGGGAGTCACATAACGCCAAGCACTCCCATCCGAGCACAAAGTTTCAAGGGCGCTTTGATGGTGAGCGGGGTCGCCGCGGCATCTCACTGAGGCCACGGAATTTATGGAGCGCATGGATATCAATTGCGAAACTTTGTGGGTATAAATCCCATAAGCTTTTGATGTGAAAGGTGCATTGACATTTCCAAAGTAGTGCTTAAGATGTTCAATTGCGGAACTTTGTGGGTTTAATGTTGTTATAAACATTTGACGTCAAAGTTCTATTGACTTTTCTAAAGTATTACGTCGGAACATACAACGAGACAAGCCAAATCAGAGGAGCAGACAAGCAGACGAGTTGACAAAGCACGCAGCGAGGTCAAATGAGACGAAGCGTTGGGGTGGTTCATTTGTGCCGTCATGTGACATAAAAAAATAAAAACATTTTTTTATCCTACGCCAGAACATCCATGTGAAGACTCTAAGGCCAGCCAAAGTAACTACGTTCTTATTTATTTTTTCTACTTTGGCTTTTATTCGCGAGGACAAATTAAGCCTCTTCGATTTTTTTTCTTCTCGCTACCCTACCCGCGGGCTGCAAAAAGCCAACAAGAGCGCATACGTTTTTCCCGTATGGCCCCGACCACCGCGCGGTGCACTTCGGTGCGCGTTCGGTTTGCTCTGGCCGAGTGGATTTTCACCTGACATAGTTTTGGACGCTTTCTGGCTAGCAGACGAGAAAAAAAACAATGGTCGCTCGCCGTCATCACTGTGGGGACTAGAAGGATTGCACCGCGTTCCTTGAGCGGAACCTTTCCGGAAAGTCTTGTTTCGCCGGTATAGGATACTGAGCAGTATGCGTATGGTTCTGAGTGGACCAAGCGTCTCATGTTTTCTTCGGTATTCCTTCCGTAGCCCCATTAGGTGCCCGAAGTAGGCATTCGATTTTGGCCAACGTACTTTCCTACGCGTTTCTTTTTTTCATTTCGGTGCCTCCGCCCCACAGAAAAAAAACACATTGTTGCGGCGCAGCGAATTGTCGCATGGCGAAAGTTCGATTTTGATACTTATTTTGCGGAAAGCAATGGGCGACGGGACGCTTCCATTGCCGGATACGTTTATTATATTATTGCGAAAGCAACTATATGGACACTCCAGGCGCATTACTGCCGTCGCCGTCGCCCTCATGTTTCGTGTAAAGTCCAAGGATGAGAACACCGTGACCACGCGCTGCATGCTGTATGTGCGAGTGAAAGCGTAGGAGGGGAAGTGGAATGGTTGAGCCGACGATGGTGGCTCAGTCTTGTGTGCACAAAGGAGAAAAGCGGCGAGCAAAGCGCCGCCTTCCGTCGCGCGCAATACATCGGGGGGAGTGGATGGAATAGGGGCGGAATCTAGATTCTGTCAATCTATGATTGTGCAACATGTTTATTTGCCTTGTTTGACGCATTATATACAGTTACTTTTTATTACATACGTAGACTCATTGAAGACTTATACGTATACTTAAATATCTTGTTTCGAGGTTTTGTGTATACATGCATGCAGTGAACTTAGTTTCCAGTGACACTTTTTTGTCCTTTATGAAGCCGTATTTTCGCATTTGTATATCCCATTGTATCTTTGCATTTCTAATGTATGAGGGCGAGTCTAATGAAAGTCAGCCTACCCTAACCGCGCAATAATGGTTCGGTTCATTATCTGCGAGGCATGCGCGTAGGAGAACGGAGTGTCTCATTTACAGAAGTGACACGCAGGTGTGAAGATAAATGTTGTTCTATGCTCTCATACACTGGGCTGAATATGGTTGCGTCACATAATGGATACTTCGAAAGTTGAACAGCTCGGTGTCGCGAAGTTTTTGACAGCTGAAGGTGCTTCCAAAACAGAAATTAATCGCCGTACGGCTGCCGTGTACGTTGAACACTATATTTCATTGACCACTGTAAAGGGTTGGAGCAAACGGTTCAAAGGACGTTGCAAAGACATTCCAAGACCGGGGCAAAACCATCATGCAATCACCCCCCACACAACTTCAAAGGTTCATGAGCTGATGAAACAAAAACGGAGGAAAAGCATCAATGAACTGGCAGACCGTCTGAACATCAGTCACGGTTCGGTTCACGCCTTTATTCATGAGCTTCTCGGTTATCGGCTCTTTGGTGTGCAATGGATCCCCAAGATTTTAATCCATCGGGAGAAGACGGAGAATTTTCGCGCTGCCTTGACTCATCTGATCGCGTATCACAATGAGGATGACGACTTCTTGTTTGGAATTTTGATCGGGGACGAGCCTTGCTGCCACTACTACGAGCCTGAAACACGACGGCAAAGCTTACAGTGGAAACAGTCGAATTTACCACGCCCAAAGAACGCAAAGCCCATCATTTCCGCTGGAAAGGTGTTGTTGACTTTTTTTTCGATCGTCAGGGTCCATTAGTGGTAAAATTTGCTAAATATTGAGAGGCTATCAATTGTTTCTGATATTGTGAAACGCCAGAACGGCAGCGTGTCGCAATCAAGAACGAACAACTTGGAAAATTAACGAATGGGGTCATCTTGTTCCACGACAATGCCTGTGCCCACGTCGCTTATGTGGTTAATACAAAACTGGCAAAGTTCAAGGAGGAAACGCCGCAACATCCGCCGCACAGCTCAGACCTGTCACCTTGCGACATCTACATTTTGGGGTAACCGAAAAAACAGCTCAAGCGAAGCAGATACAGATTTTTGAAGCAGCAACCTAAGGAGTTTTATAAGACGGGAATCACGCGACTCGTTAGTCAATGGGACAAATGTCTAAATTCTCATGAAGACTACTTTTAATTAAGTACCCCGTTGTTGGCTGACATTCATTTGACTTGCGCTCGTACATCTTGCAGAACTCCTGCTTTTTATACGTGCTCTGTGTCGCGACTATAACTTCGGTGCAATAACTCACGATACACGGCAGGGGACAGCTACTCCTGCGTAATACATTGGAGCAAACGACAGCGTCATTGAGATTTTTCACTGGCCATTGCATATATACAAGAATGTAAGCCCGGTTCTTGAATGACAAAGTTTCATTAACATATTTGTCCTCAACTTGTTCAGTTCATTGCCTTTTAATTTTCCATATTAGCGGCATGCACTGCTTTCCTGGTTTCGAACTGATATAGTTCTAAAGTTCGTGTGGTACTTTCTTTACTCAATAAATAGACAAAAATATGGATGCATTCATATCAGTTATTTTGGGCAAAATTTTTGGCCCATACGAGTATATTCTATTACGAAAAAAATACATATTTTATTGGTTTGACAGTGCGTAGCGTTCAAGAATTCGTTTGCAGCATCTTTGGCAGTGAGAATGCAGTTATTATTCATGTATTTGATCCCTCGACAAATTGCTTAAGAGGAAGCTTTAGCTCGGGCCCAATCCGACGCGGCCTATTCAAATACTTGTAAAACGCAGAAACGCTTTTCTGAGATAATCTTGCTCATCGCTTTTATTGAAATTGGTTGCATTTGAGAGAGAAAGTTAAATCCTAGTGTCTGTTGGAAACAGAACTTCGATTTAGGGCCTGAATTTTGTTTTAAATATTTTGAAAAATTCGAAAGTTTGAAAAAATAGAAGCACGGCGTTTACAAACTAATAGCTATGGATGAAGAACAGATATTGTGGGTCTGTAAACGGCATCTATTATAACAGTCAAAGCAGACAAGTTTGCTATGTCAATTTGTATCTTACGTAAATTGGTTACGTTGTGCACAAGGATTCTGAAAAAGCCGTATTTCCACTATACAGAATTTTTTTTTAGATTCATGTGTAACATATCTATTTTGTCCGCTGTAGATGTACTATTAGATGCAATTCACAGAATTGTGATATCATTTTTCATTGTTGAGTCACGGAGTTTTAAACATGATAGTTTCGCTTTCTGAAAATTTTCGATTTTGGCCAATTTTTATAAATAAGTGACCACCTCAATGAAAACTTCGAAACCAGCAGTCACTAGAATTAAACTTTTTCTTTTAAATTCAAGAAACCTCCTCTAATTTGTTGAAGCGGTTGCAGGGAAAAACGAATTCCCCTTCTACATGTATTTACATAGGAGCACCCGAGCTGAAGCTTCCTCTTAAGGAGGAGGCCGAGCTGCAATGTGGCCCCTCCCCCCCGATCAAAATTTCTGGCTACGCCACTGGTCTAGGTAACTGGTTTACTTCATGTTAACTTGTGTTATAGCGTTGCAAAGTGCCTGCGTTATTTAAAATCCACTCGACACCTTTACTGGGAATTTCAGTGACATTTTTGTCTCACTTCAGCAAAAACTCTTTAAAGAATTTCTGCAACACTGGATTGTAATGGTTCATTATTTGGTGACGGATAATCACGTCTGTCAATGAGAAAGATAACTCTCCCAGAGACATTTTTCAGCCGGTAATAATGCAATGATAATCTGTGTTATATATATATATATATATATATATATATATATATATATATATATATATATATATATATATATATATATATATATTCGTCGCACCGGAAGCGGAAGAACGATTTCCGTCGTTTGCGACGAAAATCGCAGTCGAAGTGTGACTGCGACCCCCGAATTTCGGCTGCGACAAACCGGTTAGTCGCACCGTATATAATATAACTAAAACAGTGAATAAAAAACATGTAGAGCAGGCTCCATTCTCCCATGCATTCGTTGGCACGCAACGCAGCAAATGAACTGAATTTTCGAGTTTGCTTCGTGCACCTTCGGCAGTTGCCATGAGACAACGTCACCTTTTCGGGTCCTCAGAATTTTTTTTGTTAAATAGCATACAAAAATCGCGCGTACGGAACAACTTAAATAATTGCAACCTCCGTAAGGGGAAATGACAAGACAGCAAAGTACCCGAAGTCTAAACGTTGTGGCGAACGCGGTACCGTTCAGCTGCATTTTCTTGTCGGTTTTTAAGCGTGAATTTCCCGATGCATCTTGAAATGTTATCTTACCTTACTAATATAATAAATTTCACAGAGCAAACGTATAGGCTATCGCACTAAATTCTCTTCGGTATCATTAACTCTGTGGCTTGAATAAACAGCGTCATTAATTTGTTTTGGAATATATCATGCACGTTGCTTCTCTTCACTGGAGAATAATTTTCCATGCACAGAAACCAATAAACATTGAATATGTTGCTGGCTTTGTATCGTTACTGCACCTGAATTAACATTTCCTTTAAACGGTAATTAACTCTACAGTTAGTAAATTAAGTAAATTATTCGCTTGCTGAGGCGACATAGTGGCAACCTACCGTACTGCACCCTCATGTAAAACTCGTGTAACATTGCGAAAAGCAGACAAACAGCCTCTTCTTGGGGACATGAAACCGTAGAAGACGACACGATAAAGGAAAGTAAATCAAACCTGCGCAGCGAAGTCAGCCAGTTGCATGCCTTCCTGAGAATCTTTGAATTTTTATGTACAAACGATTCTTGCACATTCACACCTCAAAAAGTGTACAGAAACATCAATCCCTCACATGTTTCTAATAACAGTTTCTAATAAGCTTATGATCACATATATTAGTCTGTAAACCCATATAACGATATCCACTGGGATTACTACCTTCATAAGTAATGAAATACCATGGCGCTTGCAAGAACATATCACCCTGGGAATTTGAAAGTTTTTTCTGCATTACAACTATGCACAATATGCGGTTTTTTATATAATGGACTACAAACAGCTTTTTTGCAATGACAAACTTATTCCAAGTTTTACCTACATAACAGGCAAGAAAAAAACAACAAATCTGTAGACAAGAAAATTGTTGTTCAAGCTATCCACTTGCCGCTGTGGCTATAGCATTCTCTTGATAACACAAGGCGAGGGGTAGAATTGCCAGTCATGGCAGTCGCATTTCAAGGAGAGTCATAGGTAAACAATCTCCTGCACTTGCATTCAGTTCATCATCCTTTATTGAACCCTTAAACTTCCAAATACTTTGGCATAGGGGGCATGCTTATGGAAAATCTAACACCAATCGAAACCAAAGAGCGCAATTGTATAACAAGCATCTTTTCTGATACTTCGAGAGTGTAAACATTCATTGCACCAATATGTATTTTTCAAAATAACTGCACAAATAAACATGATTAAGCATAGCAATCAATTTATCAGGAAGCTGGTTCTACAGATGTATAAATGTCCCAAGACATGAGTCCTCATACTACATCGTGCACACAGCACCAAGAAAACCATTTTCAAGAGTTGTCCCTGCTGAGAGATATGAGTGGACCTTAAGAAGCAGAAGCTTTCTTACAGGGCATTGTGTAACACCGCCTATGAAAGAATGAAGAGAGCGAAGAGGCTTTTAACAGCAGTACCTCAGGCGACTCTAATAAGAGAAACGATGAGCAAGAAAATTTTTGGTAGAGCACTTAAGTTCAACATTAACTTTTTGAGAGACCGAAAATGCCGGGTGAGAGTTGGAGGTACATTTAGCCCACCCACACCAACAACACAGGCATACAAGTACTACAGTCTATGGTCTAATACAGTCTGTGGGAAAGCTATCATATACAGAAATCCAGAACGATGCAACAAACTCTCCATAACACTGCAGACTTTCTTGGCCAATCTGGCCTCTCGGTTTCTGATAAGTCAGCTTACATCGACGTCGGAAAAAAATACTAGAATCAAGAACTACCCCAGATTGCACATTGTGCTCCACATAGCTGGACAAATATACACGCAAGTCAACATCCACAAATCCTCAGCTAGTATAACACCATGAAGGCAGAGCCAGCACGTGGGTGGAACAATTATGCCATGCCAGGACGCAAATTCCACACCTGGCGAAATGAATAATCTCGAAATCATGGGGAGTGGACGCGTGGATATTATGGGAAATCGCAGATGCTGTACCTGTATCCAAGGTATTGTGCGGTATGAATTACCAGCAGCGCACAAAAAAAGGCAACTAATCGAATACAGGCATCGGGTAACAACAGGTCTTTCCAACTTTACCATGCTTGAAGACCTTTATGAGAAAAAGCAAACGAACAAGCACCTAGACAGAGTAAAGTTGCAGCCTGCAGCACAAATTCTTTCTCTGAAGAGCTCAGAACTTGGATTAGGAAGGAACAGCGCCAACTAAGCCGATCACGAGAGGGAGAAGAACACAGGACGAACGCCAACTTTATCTATCTTTATTTCCCGAAAAATCAGCAAATATGAGGAAAATCACGGACATACGCACAATGACCATCATGCATCATCTGCCGAACCGTTCTAGATAGGAAATTTCGTTTTTGAATAGGGTCACGGAATTATCAATACCACAGCTTTTTCCTCTCTGCTTTATAAGGAATGCTTGCAAAACATCACGTGCCTTTGCATCCCTGCTTCTGCCAAGAATCTTTATCTCTCCGAACCGTGGTTCACACTTCTTGCAGTACAGGCATTGTTTCCGTGGCGAATTTTCTGCCGCTCGGTCACACGCATTGCAAGTTGCACAATGTTGCGAAAGATGCCCACCTGCTTCTTTCAGCGACCGCACATGTTCAGCTGCACGGTCATTCACGCATCTACCCGTTTGGCTCACCTAGGTTTTCCCGCAGGCCAAAGGTATTTCATATACCGCACCGATGCAGCACTTTAAAAACTGTTTTCCATGTTTTTTGGTGCAGCTGCTCCTCGTACCCTCGCTCGCGACACGTGCGCAGAGCTGTGCCTGTTTTCGAGGAGCCGAAAACATGACTGGGACGCCGTGTCTGTTTGCCACCTTTTTCATATTGTGGGCTATCCTATGTACATACGGAACCACTTCCGGCTTGGCAGCTTGTTTTTCTTGTGCGCACGGTTTCTTGACCATGGCACCTTTGAATTTTGCAAGATTGCTTCAGCCACTGCTGTGATAACCGTGCTGTCTGTGTGTTCTTTCGTTTCCGCGTCCGGTAACTCTCCTCTATTTATCTATTCCATTATCTATACTCCCTGCTCATTTTCGATGAATTGGATCAATTGGGGTGCTTGATCCCAAGGCTATGCTCCTGCATCATATCGCGGACTCAATGCTCAGGCGGCATTTAACGACGCCGATCTTCCCAGTGGTACCATTATCTGCATATATCACTGCGGTTAGATTGCTGTTTTGTTAAACAAGCGTCGTCTAACCCCGCCTTAACCGTTTCTCCTGAGTATCGACACCTCCTATATCCTTGTCGTAGTAAATAATTCTACGCACGCAGGCTGGAAGTCTCCCTCACCCAATAAAGCTGTCGCATTCCCTCTCTTAATTTTCTACAGACCCCAGTTTAGTTTTCGGCATTCCGCCGTCTGCATTTTCTGTAACGAGGTGGCAAACAATAGACCACTTTGTTTTCTCGTACCGCGCCTTTACTATACTGAGAAAAAGAGCCTTCAAAGTTATTTTCGCAATTTTGGCCTGGATCTCACTATTCCGGTCGCACTTTCATTATTAGCTTTCACTCTCTGATACACTCACAGGAATATTTGCGCCGCTGCCTAGGAATTTATAATTGATACAAAAGGCTTGCCCAGTTAAATATGATTCCTTTATCATAATTATGTTTAGTACATTCAGGGTACATCATTCATTTTCTCGCATCTGTCGCATTGAATTTTCCAGTGTTCACGAATTGGCAAGTGAAATTTATTAAGCAATATCAACCTGGGCATTAATAAATATAACAACGTGGGTATGCACCATACGTTCAAAGGACAAGAAGAAGCAGAGCCACTCGTGTTCTGAGATAGCAGAAAAAAGGAACATGAAGACGTGCACGCCAAGGTTCCATTTCATGTGGCACAGCACCTTTGTGGCTCGCATAAGCGTCAAAGAAGTTCGCAAGCAGGCCGGTCGAGCTACGGAAAGCACGACGGAAAGCAAGGGCCCCGTCACGAGAACCTCTGGGCCTTCGAAGCACCAGCGAGTCCATGGATGCAGCACCGTCGGCGGCGGAGCTGGCAGCGGTGGCCTGGACTCACTCGGACGCGACAGCCATGAACGAGAAAGCGCCGCGGCAAAATACCGGCTCAAGCTTGGCTGCCATGTCATTTGGGCTCACGCCGACGCTCGCCACCTTGGACGCTTTCCTCGTGTTCGCCGCCATCTCCGTCACTCCGGCCGTCCCCGCGACCATCATGTGCTTCATCTTCATCACGAACCTAGTCTTGACAACCATCGCCGGCGCCTTCGACAAGCCCGATCAACCACATAGGTTTCGACGGCCGGCGTCGCACAACAGCTGCCCCGACGCCGAGGCGGCTACTACCACTTAAGCTGCCCTGTCGGTGGTGCCGGACAATTTGGGGCACCAAGTGCGGACACGCAGAAGGCGAACAGATCGCATAATGTCAACGGGATATCAGTTCTGTCCTATCTGATTTTAGATTTTTGCAATGTGACAAATGAATTATACAATGAGACGCAGATAAAAATGTTTTTATCCCGGCGTTGGATGTTGTGGTTTGCTTTTCTAACATGATCATGTATCGCTGGTATAAAAAGTTAGATACGGTTTAAACTAGAAAATAGATCGACTGATTACCTTGAAGTGAAAGCTAAGAAAAGGAAGTATCGCCGAAACACGTTTACTTTCCCAAGGAATTGGCAGCTTTACGTTTCTGGCAGCCGTCGTCGCCTTCCTCGGAAGTCGTATATAAATGGCGCGCTCAGGCGCGGGTGCTTTGTGCTCGTGCCTCGTGTCTCGCGCCACGTGCGAGGTTAGAAGATAAAATAAAAAGGATTAGAGAGAGCTGCTTCTACGCTTGCTATCGGCCCGAACGGTTCCCAGGTCTTTCGCTCGCCGACTCACTCATTGTTATAGTGGATCTAACCTCGGTCCCTCTGACTTGGTCACCCAGACGTGATTGTACTGCAAGCACGGCGTCATGTACGAGGCCGTGAACGAGAGACCAACGACCAGCGCATAGGGCCTAGCCATGATGCAGATTCATCTACCGTCCTTTTGGAGACGAAATCCTGCAGCCTGGTTTACTCAGGTGGCGGCCCTCTTCGACCTTTCGCGCATTACTTCGCATCGCGTCAGTTTCCTCCACGCAGTTTCGGCACTCACCGCTTAGGTGGTCGAGGAGTTCCGAGAGGTTGTAGATGCACACTACACCAACCCCTATGACCACTTCAAAACGACATTGCTGCAACACAAGCCCGTGTCCGTTCGCAGACGCCTCCAGAAGATTTTCAACAAAGAGCAGTTCGGTGACCGTCGACCGTCAGAACTTTAACGTCGTGTGCGGCGTCTCCTCAGTGACTGTAGGCGGGACGCAAATAGCCCGCTGTTGTTGGAACTGTTCCTTCAGCGCCTGCCACAAGAATCTCGTGGGCGCTGTAGTTGGCTACCACACCGGAATACATGCCCCTCGACAATCCTGTTGAGCAGGCCGACCACATTGCTGATTATTCAGCAAGAGGTACTGTGGCAACAACGAGTGTTTCGCTTTCGCACCTCGAAGATCGGCATTCTCGATTGCTTTGATTTCTGAACTTGCTGAGGCCATTACTGCACTACGGTCATCGCCCAAACGTCGTCAGCCGGGCCGTAGTTTCCGTTCCAGATTCCCTTCCCGGTCCAGTTCCCGGTATGGGCCTCTACTGTGCGAATATTGCTAATATTACAACAAATTCCGTGCCAGCGCAAGTCAGTGCCGTTCCCCTTGCAGCTGGCAGCGAAACATGCCGCAAAGGCACTGATGGTGACCGGTGACTCTTGCCGTACAACAAGGCGCTTATTCTACGTTACTCACATGATTGCTAGACAACATTTTCTCGTGGGAACAAGTGCAGAGCGCAGCGTCATTTTTGTAACCCGTTGAGAATTCCTGTCACCCGAGGCATATTCCTGTCACCTGCCATTCCTGTCACCCGGCCAAAAAAACCGCGCCCCTTCAAGCAGCCAACAGCACTTCTATCCACATATATGGCCAGCGCTTTCTTGCCATCGACTTTGGCTTCCGACACACCTTCTGAGGGATGATCATTGTTGCAGATGCATGCATGGCCGTATTCGGTGCGGATTCTGTGACCGACATTGTCCCTAGTGTTGACTTCCGAGCTCGTCGCATCCTGAACGCGAAGACTAGGATGCCTATACAAGGCATCCGTGCGCCCATGACTTCAACCACTAGAACGGCTCGACAGATACCATCATCTGAGCTCCCCTCACATCCTTCATATTTCCCAGCCACCAGGAAACCTTCCAATTTTGATCTGCCAGTGGGTCACAACGTCACGCATCATGTTGTCACCACTGCCCCCCCCCCTAGTGTTCTGCCGACCGATATGCCTCGCTGGTAACCGCCTTGCCATCGTAAGGAGAGAGTTCGACCTCGTGCTGCAAGTGGTAATCATCCGTCCTTCGTTGAGCAATTGGTCTTCAGCTCTCCACATGGTACCAAAACTCGACCCAGGGGATTGGCGCCGGCGCGGCGACTACCGTGCGCTCAATCCGCGCACCTTCCATCATCGCTATCCACCGCTTCACATTCATGTATTCGCAGCCAACCTAGCTGAAACAGCAAGATAGATTTAGTGAAGGCCTAGCATCAAACCCCTGTTGAGCCAGAGGACATCCCAAAGACTGCGATTGCGACAGCATTCGGGCTTTTCGAGTACGTGCCCATGCCATTAGGGCTGAGAAAGGCTGTTCAGACGTTCCAGAGGTTTATCAACAGTGTCACCCGGGCACTCCGCTTCGTCTTTCCATACCTGGATGACCTCCTATTGGCTAGTATTTTCATCGAAAAACATAGCAAGCATTTGCGCCTGCTATTTTCTCGGCTCCACAAACACGGCCTTCGCATCAACTCCGCAAAGTGCGACTTCGTCATCCACGACATTGACTTCCTCGGACACCACGTGACTCCCGAAAGAATCAGACCGCTGGAAAAGAAAGTTGAAGCTTTGCGTGAGTTGCCTCGCCCATACGTCACTGGGAAAGCTCGGGGAATTCCTTCGACTGCTCAACTGCCACCGCAGTTTACTTCCTATCATTGCCCCAATTATTATACCACTGACCGAACTTCTCAACACCCCTAAACCTCCGTCCGCTGTTCCGCGAGCGGATGCAGCTGTTGCCTAATTAAAGCGGCGCACTTCCAGGATTGACATAGATAAATTTTATAAGTTACACATTATTGATATGCACATCTGACTGTCATGGCCGAGCATCTGCGGGAGATATTACAGCATATCTGCGCCGTGTTATCTTAAAACATGCGGCTTTCGATGGCCTTGTATAAAAAATGTAATTTTCCCACTGCTATTATAAAAGTTTAAGAACATTGCCTATACACCATCAAATAATAAATACCTTATAATAGTGTGACATGATCATGCTAGAAAAACAGAGCTTAACACCGAAAGCCATGATAGAAACTTTTAATGAGCATAATCTCACTGCATAACTGTTGCGTTATATTAAAAAAATCTAAAATCCACATCGATAGAACAGCTACCACGTTAAAGTTATGCCATCAGTTCGCCTCTGCCATGTCCGCACTTGACGCCCCATGTTGTCACGCACCACGCAGACGGCACCTGAAGTGGGAGAAGCCGCCTCAGCGTCGGGGCACCTGTGCGACGCCGGCCGTCCGAACGAGTGTGCTTCAGCGGACTGGTCGAAGGCACTGCTGGTGACGGTGGTCAAGACCAGGCCCGTGATAAAGAGGAAGCACATGGCGTTCCCGGGGACGACCGGCGTGACCGAGATGGCGGCGAACGCAAGGAAAGCGCCCAAGGTGGCGAGCGTCGGCGTGAGCACAAACGGCAGCCAAGCTTGAGCCGGCACTTTGGCGGCTGCGCGATCTCGTTCATGGCTGCCGCCTCCGAGGGAGTCCAGGGCACCCGAGCCAGCTCCGGCGACGACGGTTCTACATCCATGGTCTATCCGGTGCTTCGAAGGCCTAGAGCTTCTCGTGACGGGGCCCCTGATTTCCGTCGTGGTTTCGATAGGTCGACCGGCCTGCTTGCGAACTTCCTGGACGCCAATGCAAGCTGGGAAGGAGCCCAGCCACATGGATTTACGCGTAGATGTAGAGTCAGCCACCTAAAATGGAACTCTGGCACGTACGGTCTTCTTTGTCTGTCTCAAAACACGAGCGCTTTAAAAGATGATGATGATGATGATGATGACCCTGATATGTTTATAGCATACCCACTCATGGGGATTGCCTGAGAGTCGGGCACATTTTACATATGTGTTAAAGCAGTAAACTTAAATATATATAATTTTGATTAATAAATTATTGCGAAGAAAGCTCAAAACGATTAAGTCGACAGTCATTAAAAAGGCAAATACCATATAAATGAGGCAATAAAGGAGGAATGTAATGAATAATACAATCAACAATAAAATCGGCGTGATTCAAAAAATAAAAATTTCTCGGGCGATACATACATTCCTGTGTGAGTGCCTAAGCATAGACGCCCCGTAAGACAGCAGTATTGGAGTGTTCAATGGCAGGCCGAGGTGTCGCACTGTAATTTCCAATGTGATTTTTTTCTCGGGGAGGTGAAACGCCGGCATTCTATTAAGTAGTGTCCAATGGTTTCTAATCAGTTTTAAAAGTGCCACAAAGGTGAAATTGCCATACCAGATCGATACATGTATAAACTTATTGGCGGGACTCGATGACGCAGACTCGTTAATGTCACTTACGTCTGTGAGGTTTTCGAAAATTTCCTGCTCCAAGGGAAGTGGTGTAGTTCCGAGGATGATGTTTTGGTATGTTTCTCTTTTCTTTTTCTAATTCTACACATCCCACAAACATACCCTGTGAACGCCAAATTCTCGTCCTCAAATTCTCGTCCTTTCTCAAATTCCTCGTCTTAAGTTGAAAAATCTATTGTTGCCCGGTCCTCTCTTTCCTTCATTTTTTGCTCCCCCATCAAGCATCTGGGTTTGGCGGTCGTCGTCGTTTCCTCGCCGACTATATTTGTCCATTTATGTGGACAACATGGGGCACTAGGTGGGTTCCCGAATAGACAACTTGCAGTTGCTGCTCTCTGGTCTATGTATATGTCACTGGGCCTGTGCGGTTTAGTACGCTCTATTTGGATCCGACTGCTGGTACGATCTGTTGGGAACTCGGCGCTGACGCCCGTGGTTGTACCTGGGTCGCAAGCCCCAAGGGTAGCGTTGGCCTGGCGGCCTGGGGTACAACTGCAAGCATCCGAAGGTCCCGGCAAAGCAGGAGTCGACAGGTAACAACGAAACAACTTGTTTATTTTAACATCGCAAAGAGTTGGCGGTCAGGTTTGACCGAAGTAGAGAGACGGGAGAGCACTTCACTCAACGGAAGAAATCGGAGCCCTCCTCTGGCGTCCGGGGGCAGCAGTTTTTATACTCTCGCAGTTGAGGGCAAGAAGGAACCCCTCAAAAGACGAGCACGTGAATGTACAATGGGCTAATGGTGACGCACACTGTCGTAGCGATGCCGTAGCACCATGTCGTGGCGCTGCGCACGATCTCGTAGCACCTGGTCGTGGCGCTGCGCAGCACACTGTCGTGGCGCTGCGCAGCACACTGTCGTGGCGCTGCCGGTCGGACACAATGACTGTAACGAGAAGATGGTCCCTGCTTTGGCTTCGCCTGTTTCGGGCACAATGACTGGAACGAGATCCCTGCTTTGGCATCGCCTGTTTCGGGCCCAATAACTGGAATGAGATCCCTGCTTTGGCATCGCCTGTTTCGGGCACAATGACTGGAACGAAATCCCTAGGCGGTCGCATCGCCGCAGACGCGCCTGGAAACACCTGGCGATGAGTGTTGCGGTGACGACGATCGGGCCAAAATGTCCGCCGCCCCGCCGCCGTCGCGCCGGCAAAACCACGTGTCGCAGGCGAAACGCAACAGACCGCCCCGCCGGGGAAAGGAGATCCCGATGGACAGGGGACTGCATCCGCTGTCCGGAGGGATGTCGCTCGATGATGCTCATAACCGAAGTCGGGCGTCCCTTGACGTTTCTTGAGCGCAGCGCACAGAGAAGGCCTCGTTCTCTCGTTCAGGTTCGCACGGGACACTGCAAAGTGACTTCGGGAGAGTTCACATTTTTGTTCTCGTTCCCGGCAAGCGTTAGAACTACGCTGAAAACTCAACCGCTCAGTCAGCAAGCACGGCACAACCCTCACTAAGCCCTGCCAGGCTCTTTCCCCTTTTTATACCACTGCCTAGTTCCTTACAGTAGTCTAGCCTCACTCAGAACGCGTCCACAAATTGAAAAATTGCACTAGAAAGCATATCATCACTTTGAAACACTAAACAAAAGCAATATGTTAAAAAAAATCCTGCCTCAGGAAGAAAAACATCAGTAACAAACAATTTTGAGGCTGATTCCTACGTTAGGGGCTTCGACTTAAGCCATCGGCGTTACCGTTGAGACTCCCCTTTTTGTAACGCACCTCAAAGGAATATTGTTGTAAAGCGAGGCTCCAGCGCAGGAGGCGGCCATTTTTGGGAGAGATGGTCTGCAGCCATTGGAGAGGGCAGTGATCTGTCTCAATGATAAACCTCGAGCCGGCTAGATAGCATGACAATTTCTGAACGGCCCACACGAGACATGCACACTCTTTCTCGGTGGCGCTATACGCCTGTTCACGACTGGTCAGCTTACGACTAGCATACAGGACGGGGTGTTCTACTTCTCCATTTTCCCGTTGGCACAGTACAACGCCCATGCCTCGCTCACTAGCATCGCACTGAACAATGAACCCCTTTGTATAGTCTGGCGATCGTAGCACAGGCTGGCTTGTTAGGGCACTCTTTAGGGCGCTAAAAGCTCTTTCCTTTGTCTCGTCCCAGACGACTGTTTGAGGCTCTGTCTTTCTTAGAGCATCCGTCAGGGGAGCCGCGATATCAGAGTACCTAGGGATGTACCTCTGATAGTAGCCGGCGACACCTAAGAACGACCGAATATCGGTCTTTGTGCGCGGTTGCGGAAAGTCTCGCACAGCGGCCACTTTTATTTCAGAGGGGCGGCGACGACCCTGACCAATCACGTGACCGAGGTAGACAACCTCGGCCTGTGCTAACTGGCACTTAGGAGCCTTTACTGTCAAGCCTGCTTCGCGCAGGCGGGTTAGCACTGCCCGCAAGTGTGTCATATGCTCAGACCAGGATGCGGAGAATATCGCTACGTCGTCTAGATACGGTAAAGCGAATTCTTGCTGTCCCCGCAACACTTTATCCATGAGACTTGAAAAACAGTATGGCGCGTTCTTCAAACCAAAACTCAACACTTTAGGACGGAATGTTCCCATTGGTGAAATGAACGCCGCATACCTACTAGCCTCTTCTGTAAGTGGAACCTGCCAATAACCCCTGACAAGATCTAGGGTGGAAATAAACTGAGCGCTACTAACTTTCTCAAGGCGCTCCTCGATGTTAGGGATCGGATAAATTTGATCCTTAGTGATGGAATTAAGCCTGCGGTAGTCGACGCAAGGACGAGGTTCCTTGCCCGGTACCTCAACTAAAATCAAAGGGGAGGTATAATCACTCTCACCTGCCTCAATAACACCGAGCTGTAGCATTTTCTTTACCTCAGCCTCCATAATATCGCTCTGGCGGGGTGACACCCGATACGCCTTGGATCGTACTGGCTCTGTGGAGGTAAGTTCTATATCATGAGTAAGTACAGAAGTCCTACCAGGCCTCTCAGAGAACAGACCTTGAAACTCTTGTAATAGCTGGTGTAGTTCGGTTTTCTGCTCAGGCGACAGCGGTGCTTTACTGATAAGGTCACTAATGACTTGACCGGTGTCTTCCCTGTTCGTCACTGAGCCTAGTCCCGGAAGCTCGACCGGAAGCTCTTCAGGAACGTTTACCATCATGCACACCACTGCTTCCCTTTGTCTATAAGGTTTGAGCAGATTACAGTGGTAAACTTGCTGTGCTTTCCGCTTTCCTGGCAGACTTACCACGTAGTTAACGTCCGACAGTTTCTGAACAATTCGCGCCGGGCCCTCCCACTGCACGTCTAGTTTGTTGTTTAGCGATGTGCGCAATATCATGACCTCATCGCCAACCTCAAAACGACGGGCCCTGGCTGTCCGATCATAATAAACCTTGGCCCTCTGCTGGGCCTTTGCCATTGCTTCACCTGACAACTCCTGTGCCCTTCTTAAGCGTTCGAGGAGCTTAAGCACGTACTCCACCACGACTGGGTCGTCGCCCCTACCTTCCCATGATTCTCGAAGCATGCGAAGCGGAGATCGAAGCGAGCGACCGTACACCAGTTCAGCTGGCGAAAACCCCGTAGCCGCATGCGGCGCGGTCCTTAAAGCAAACATCACCCCAGGCAGACACAGCTCCCAGTCAGTTTGATGTTCAAAACACAAGGCTCTCAACACGCGCTTCATGACGGAGTGGAGCTTCTCAACGGAATTCGACTGTGGGTGGTACACTGAGCTGTGTAGCAGCTTTACCCCACACCTTTCGAGAAAAGTTGTCGTCAAAGCGCTAGTAAACACTGTGCCCTGATCTGATTGAATTTCTGCAGGAAAACCAACTCGCGCAAATATGGACAGTAGTGCATTAACTATCTCAACTGAGCTGAGTTCTTTAAGCGGCACTGCTTCAGGGAACTTTGTCGCTGGGCAGATCACAGTCAAAATGTGTCTGTACCCCGTGGCTGTTACCGGCAGAGGTCCCACTGTATCAATAACGAGCCGTCTAAAAGGCTCCGTAATGATAGGTACCAATTTCAACGGCGCCCTCGATTTGTCCCCTGGTTTGCCCACCCGCTGACAAGTGTCACATGTCCTCACGAAATGGTCTGCGTCCCGAAAACACCCTGGCCAATAGTACTCTTGCAAGAGACGGTCCTTAGTTTTCTTAACTCCTAGGTGTCCGGACCACGAACCCCCATGTGACAAGCGCAACAGATCCTGACGATAGCATTGAGGCACGACCAGCTGATCGAACTCCACTCCTCGGCGGTCTAGATACTTCCGGTACAGGACTCCACCTCTTTCCACAAAACGCGCAGTTTTCCTGGCGATACCTTCTTTGACATTGCAGCGCACGTTTTCCAGGCTGCCATCCTTTTTTTGCTCGGCTATCAAAGCCGTCCGGCTGACTTTTAGCAACCTATCAAGTCCGTCTGACGTAGGCGCGATGAGCAAATCAGTAGATAGCTCTTCTAACTTTCCCGCGTCGGGATTTTCCTCTCCAGTATCTGGCGCCTTCAACGCTACAGACTCAATTTTATTCTGTTCGGGCGTGCTCTGAATATCAGCTTGCTGCGCCTCTGACCCTTTTTCGTTGTTTGATAACGTCGGCCCCGCAACTACCGCCTTTGCAGCGAGCTCCCGAACCTTCGATCTGGTTAAGGCCTGAACACTAGCTTCACCAAACAAAAGCCCCTTCTCGCGCAGGAGGTGATCGGACCTGTTTGAAAATAGGTACGGGTACTGGGGTGGCAGCATAGATGACACTGCCGCCTCTGTCTCAAGCGCTCCGAAAGGTCCTTCAATAAGCACTTTTGCTACCGGCAGACACACGCTATGAGCTTCCACGGCTTGCTTGATCCACGCGCACTCGCCCGTGAACATATGGGGTTCTACGTAAGACGGGTGAACTACATCCATCGTAGCTGCGGAATCGCGAAGCACTCGGCACTCTTTCCCGTTCACGAGGAGGTCTCGCATGTAAGGCTCGAGAAGCTTCATGTTCTCGTCAGTGCTGCCTATTGAAAAAAACACAACTTTTGGTGTTGTTTCCGGACACTGCGCCGAAAAGTGACCCGGCTTCTGGCACGTATAACACAAGCGCGCTCGTCTCATCTCGAACCGCTTTCTGCGTTTGGCTGCCGCCGTCTCTTTACGTTTGGTCGGACTGCTTTCGCTCGCATCCGCACTACGCGTGTCCCCCTTTAATCTCATGGGTGTGAACTTCGGCCTCTCAAACTTCGAGCCAAATTCACCCTTTTGACCGTCCTTAGCTCCGCGAGCTCGACGCGTCACAAACTCCTCGGCTAGCTCAGCGGCTTTAGCCACCGTACAAACGTCTGGCCTATCCAAGACCCAGTATCGCACGTTCTCCGGTAACCGACTATAAAACTGTTCTAGCCCGAAACACTGCAGAACTTTATCGTGGTCACCAAACGCTTTCTCTTCTTTGAGCCACTCCTGCATGTTCGACATAAGCCTATACGCAAACTCTGTATATGACTCACTTCTGCCTTTCTCATTTTCCCGAAACTTCCGACGGAACGCCTCCGCAGACAGCCGGTACTTTTTTAGAAGACTCGATTTCACTGTGTCGAAATCCTCTGCCTCCTCTCTATCCAAGCGAGCGACTACGTCGGCCGCCTCGCCGGGTAACAAAGTGAGCAAGCGCTGTGGCCACGTTTCCCGAGAGAACCCCTGCTTCTCGCACGTTCGCTCAAAGTTAACCAGGAACAAACCAATGTCCTCTCCAAGCTTAAACGGCCGCATCAGGTCAGTCATTTTGAACAATACTCGTTCTCCTGCACCGTGTGCCTGACTTCCATTACGAGCGCGTTCCATCTCTACCTCGAGACGCTTCATTTCCAAAGCGTGTTGACGGTCACGCTCTTGTTTTTCTTTCTGTTCTTTAAGTTCGCGCTCTTCTTTTTCTTTTTGCTCTTTAAGTTCGCGCTCCTGTCTTTTTGCAGTCTCCCTCTCCTCCATGGTCTCAAGGCATTCCGACAGCTCGTCATCCTCAGCCTCTAACTCAAGAATAGCCTTTATCAGTTCTGGTTTTCTGAGTTTGTCCGAGACATCCAGACCCAACTCTCTTGCAAGCTCCAACAATTTCGGTTTGCGCAACGACTTCAAATCCATGGCTGCTCTGAATGCTGCTTTCTCTACTGCTTACTATTGTCTTGCCGCAACTAACCCGGCAGCAACGACAACCACAATTACCAGCTCTGTTTCTGACACTAACAAAAAGCCTGGCAACGCTCAGAAGAAGAAAGTCCCGCACTCACCAAACCTCGCAGGCAGGAATTCCGCGCAGTCGTTCCGCTGCAGGCAACCAGTCGTCACACAGGGCTCGTTGCACTGCTCCCGGATCGTCGTTGAGCTGCTCAGCATACTGTCAACTGCATCTCTTTGCTGCTGGCCTCCGTTGTCGTGATCTCGCCGCTGGCAGACAGTTGTTTGAAGTCGTAGGCGATCTCACCGCTGCCAACCAGATATTTGGATCCGACTGCTGGTACGATCTGTTGGGAACTCGGCGCTGACGCCCGTGGTTGTACCTGGGTCGCAAGCCCCAAGGGTAGCGTTGGCCTGGCGGCCTGGGGTACAACTGCAAGCATCCGAAGGTCCCGGCAAAGCATGAGTCGACAGGTAACAACGAAACAACTTGTTTATTTTAACATCGCAAAGAGTTGGCGGTCAGGTTTGACCGAAGTAGAGAGACGGGAGAGCACTTCACTCAACGGAAGAAATCGGAGCCCTCCTCTGGCGTCCGGGGGCAGCAGTTTTTATACTCTCGCAGTTGAGGGCAAGAAGGAACCCCTCAAAAGACGAGCACGTGAATGTACAATGGGCTAATGGTGACGCACACTGTCGTAGCGATGCCGTAGCACCATGTCGTGGCGCTGCGCACGATCTCGTAGCACCTGGTCGTGGCGCTGCGCAGCACACTGTCGTGGCGCTGCGCAGCACACTGTCGTGGCGCTGCCGGTCGGACACAATGACTGTAACGAGAAGATGGTCCCTGCTTTGGCTTCGCCTGTTTCGGGCACAATGACTGGAACGAGATCCCTGCTTTGGCATCGCCTGTTTCGGGCCCAATAACTGGAATGAGATCCCTGCTTTGGCATCGCCTGTTTCGGGCACAATGACTGGAACGAAATCCCTAGGCGGTCGCATCGCCGCAGACGCGCCTGGAAACACCTGGCGATGAGTGTTGCGGTGACGACGATCGGGCCAAAATGTCCGCCGCCCCGCCGCCGTCGCGCCGGCAAAACCACGTGTCGCAGGCGAAACGCAACAGCTCCCGTTTTTAGCCAATAGCCCTGAATGGATGTGCAACTGTAACACAGACGGTATAGAGCCTTAAATGTGCTTAGATATGCGTCGTACTTCTCTGTGTCGTCAGAATTCCTCCCTCCACCACCATGACACATCATCTTCGCCTAATGACGCATACATATAACAGCTACAGGCCACAAAGAGGCGCTTGAGTCATCCGCCACATCTGTTGCTATAACTCTGGCAAACTTCGTATCATTTAGAACCCCACCGTTGCGTTCAACCTGCGCGTAGAATTTTTTCAACATTGTTGAAAAAAAAATCTGAGCTAACAGAAATCCTTCTCAAGCATTGATGTACCGGTAGCCGAAAGCTAGACCTCAAAAGTACAAGGACGTTTACCAGGGAAAAAAAATATTCTTGAATAATATTCGGCTAGGTTAACTCAAAAAAATTTTCTACTCATCCAAAAGTCGCGCTGTAATGCTTTGATTTTTGAAGCGGCGCTGCGCGCTGGAGCCTGACGTCAACGTGGCATTAATTTCCCCCAACACGGTTAAAAATAATATTAGTATATAGCTAGCGAACAGATCTGTTTACTAGTTTCCTGTGTACTTTTCTACCTTCTCACTATATCGCTGTACTATAGCCAACACATTCCAATACTAGTACGTGCCGCCGTTACGAAGTGCAGCCACTGTGGCCTGGCTCGGGGGCTGCATTGTACTTGACTGAAGACACTCTGTTGCCGGACAACGTTCGTTGGCTACGTCCAAATCGCTGCGGTTTGCGTGCGGTCCGCCGCCAACACTGACGCGGGAAAAGCATCGGCGATTTGTTGGACCGCGAGGGCCGCGATCTTGCGCGGGCCAACGACGGTCCGCAAGAACTGGTGACGACATATCACATGATGCGCGGACGGCGGTCCAGAAGAGCAATTTGGTCCGTCGTGTGGTTCGGCCTTTATCACATCTGCTGTGGTTTTCGTGATGACCGACGTTGGAATTCTACGGCAGACATCCGTTATATCCTTGACTTGAGCTAATGTGACGTCCGTCTCGATCATGTAACCACGATCTTTCACATAACCCCAGAGAAAGAAATCGAGTGGAGAAAAGTCAGGTAACCTAGCCGGCCAATTACAGGCCCGTGCCTTCCAATCAATTGCACATGAAAAGTTGCATACACCTAGTTTCGTGCTCGCGTGCTGCTGTGTGCTGGCGCCCCATCCTGGTGATACCACAGACGTGTAAGATGTGGCAACTGGACTACGCTCAGAAACTTGTCAACCACTGCTGCAAGGATTTCTTCCACGTAACGCTGTACAGTCAGTGCATGATCAAATAAATTGTCAATTAAATTAAATAAAAAAAATTAAATTAAATTACATTAAGTTTGCGGTTTTACGTCCCAAACCCACGATCTGATTATGAGGCACACCGTAGTGGGGGACGCAGGAAATTTGGACCACCTGGGGTTGTTTAATAAGGTGCACCTAGATCTAAGTAAACGGCTGTTTTCGCATTTCACCCCCATCGAAATGCAGCCGCCATGGCCGGGTTTGCATCCCGCGACGTCGTGCTTAGCAGCCCGACATCAGTTTTCGAAGAAGATG